>NC_142215.1:19203021-19558281 GCF_049639895.1 Pseudopodoces humilis
AAGAAACTTGCCTGGCACGAAGGACTTTCAAAGAAGCTTCAAAAAAATGAATTTACCTGTTTTAAAAGCTGGCACTAAAATGTTACCTGTCGTGTTGCCTGCAAAGGACTCCCTGCTCCCGTCAGCACAGATATTAATGTACACACACAAGAGGGCAGAGCTGTGCTAGCACATTCCAATTTAAATATTACCAGCTCTTTGCAGTGCAGGGATTACTGGGCTGTTATTTTGGGGAGAAGAGGATGAAGTGAAGGATATTATAGAATTTAATTACCCAGAAATGATAATCCATTTTTTAATCTCACTACTCAAAACTAGCAGCTGCATCAGATCCTGAGCATCACACACAGCACTCTCTGCTCCCCACTTATCGGCGAGATGGAAATACCCAAGTCTCTTACATAAAACAATGATGTAATTACCAACTAATCTAGCTTATTTAAGAACCAATTTCTTCCCACAAGGTTGGGGGTTCAAATGGACTAAAAGATCTTGGCTTGCACGTGGCCAAATGGAAGCGAATGGGTATGGACAGATAAGGGCTGGATTGGCTCCCTCCGACCACGACATTCCCACTAAGGCCTTTTCTTTCTGACACACTTAGAAGTATTAATTAATTTAACTCAAGGGGGTTGTTTTTATCTGGATTTCTCAGGCAGCTTCACTCTTACAAGTTCAAAGGCAGCTTTGAAGCCAGCTCAAAGAATGGATTTATATTGATTTAAGAAACTGTATCAGAAATTCAGAAATGATCAGCACTGCAAGTGCATGGAATAGACTCCACAGGGTAGAGAGTTCCTGCTCTTCAGATTAAATACTCAGAGAGTCCCTTAAAACATCTTCAGGAGCAGGAGGGATTCCCACTGGTTCATCGGGGCGAGCAGGAGCCACACGGAGAGACAGGATAGTTCATCAAAAGCCACTTACCTATTTCTGCATAATCTGAGCATTATTTATTACCTAAGAGCCACATTTTGAGACTGTTTATTGTCACTGGCACTTCCTAACCAGAGCCACCACCCAACAGGCCAAGCAGTGCATTGCAATATATCCATTTATATTGTACTTTTGATTTCATGTCTCCAAATGTTTTGTTCACCAAAAGCCTGCAGCATCCAAAACCTGTCACTGGACATTAGGCCAAGCTTGAGGTTAATAAATGGAAAGCAACAAAAGCCAAGCACCTTGCCAAAGGTCACGGTTAATTCCTTGCTTCAAAGCCTAGAAAAAACATACCTACAAAGCATCCCAAAAACACCCCAATGCCCAGGCCTGGGAGAACACTTGATCTCTGCTAATAGTTTTACAGGGTTTTCATTTTGAAAACTATCTACCTGACCCTTCCTGTGGCAAGTGTAGAGGTGGTTGATGACAATTTAGAATTCTCATTCTTGACAGATTAATGGATTTTTAGGCCAAGTTCTTCCCAGTGATTCAAGCAAAATCCATTTTGAATCAGTGAGTTTATTATACTACGTACATATTTAGGATTCTACCTTGTCATTAAAACACCATCAGTGCATCTCAGAAAGTCTGAGGTCTCATATTCATGTAGAAATCCAAATGCATTTAAAATTGTCCCATTAACCTCTGAACTGTTATTAGACAAACACGAGCTCAGAACTTACTTTCTAAATATTTTTTCCAGAGTAAAGGGAAATAAATTGAAGTTATGTTCCATAAAAATCAACAATACAATCAGGTAAAAGCACTTCTCCAGTACTATCAGATCCTATAAAATTATTTGATCTGACTGCGTGGGAAAAAGAAAGTGGGAAGATGGGAGACAGCCTATCTCAATTCTGAACCAGTAAAGCATTTAGGAAAGTATCTGATTAATTTAGAATGCAGGAGGGAGATTAAAACCCCACCTCAGCAGGCTGACATTAACTCCTTATCACTTCCCAGAACAGAGCTCCCTTTCTTCCACCCTCGGTTGCTTGGGGATCAACACAGGGAGAGTTACGGATCTTGATGGAGCAACAAAGGGAACTGATTTTCGGAGCAGCTCTCCCAACAGGGGATAAAGGACAAAATAATGAATGCTACTCCTGTGTCAGCTGCTGAGGGACAAGTGTCACCAAGTATGGCCACAAGATACCTGGAGGGAGTCACCTCTACCCGTGCCGGTAATTCAGATCGTTGTGTGGAGAGATTTCGAACCTGATTCCACCAGCACCATCTGCTCCAGAACCTTTAGAGCTCCTTCAGCCTTGCTGAACACTCATCCTCTTCCCTCAGGGCTGGCCTGCCTACAAGACAGATTCTCCCAAATCCCAACTTTTGGGCTTTGGCAACAGCCACATGATGGATCAGCTACTTCACGAGCAAATTGCACCTCCAAGCTCAAGGTTACTGTTTTAAAAGTCATACAATCCAGTTGCTAAACTCAGGTTGTAGGTTCCACCTCTTCTTGGCTCATGGGCAGGATCAGAGGAGGAAAGCAAGGAACAGTGAGGGGAAGCTACTCAATTCAGGTTCAATATATCCAATGTATTCAGACCTGCATCGCTCAATACGTGGCCTTCTGGTTAAAGCTACAAACCTCACCTGGGTATTTTGGCATTCCAATGATTTTTGGTCAGTTTGAGACTCCATTCTGAGAAACACAAATTTAATACCTCACTCCCGCCCAGCACAAACACAGACAGGCTCAATAGGCTGCAGCACTGTGGACTGCCTCAGCAATGACTTGGTCCCACTCTGCTACACCTGTGTGCAATCACATCATCCATTATTGCTCTATTTGGGAACGAATTTTGCCCACACCAAACTGTTCATATGCTCTCTGCATTTCACAGACCTGTTTGTGCTAATGATGAGTTCAGGATCTCTCTTGCCAGAGAAAACACTGACACCGGGGCTTTATCCTGCTTGAAAACACAATGCAAATATAAAGAGGCAATTTGCTGCAACAGAAAGTGGCCATTCAATGTTTAAAATGTCAGTTTAAAAATAAGTTTAGCAGCACTCTTCTGTTCAAACAGCACTGATGTAGCCTGGCTCCTAAAGTTCATCGTAATTCTCCTCAGCTAAACTAAAATGGGATGAGATATTTAATTAAGATGTTCTACAAATATTCCATTAAAAAAACCCAGCTGTCATGGGAAAAAAGATGCTGGTCTTTCCGGCCAAATTCCACACAAACATATCCAACATCCCTTCATTCTCCCTGCTCCTCTTTTCCATGTCCCCAGTCCCCCACCCACACACAGAGGACACTGTTACATCACTCCAAGTACAAATCTTTTTGCTGCCCTCATTTCCCAGAGATTAACGATCAGGCAGCTCAAATCAGCTTTCCCTGCTGCACTGAAGTCAAATATTAAATGGCAAAGCCCAAAGGCTTTGAAGGCATTTCAGTCAGAATGACCCGAGGTGTGCCAGGCACTGGAGATGCCTCAATTTACCTTAAAGGACACAAAAGAGAATTACAAAAGTCACAGGCTAGAGGATTTTTATTTTTTTTTAAATCACCATAGTTTACTTGGAGTCAAGGGCTGTGTCAGTATAAAAGGGAGACCCAGAGCCACAAATAAATGGGACCTGTACAATGAGGCAGAGCAGGGTGGGGGTTATGGAAGATGAGGAGATGAGAGTCACAACCTTTGTAGGGAAGGATAGAGATTAAATAGCTCACCAGGGAGCCCATCAGTGCCTCCATGGAAGTCAGACTAATTGCCTCAAAGTAACCAATTTAGAGTAATTTTAGAGCAATCGTTGTTCTGACAGAGTTGAGGGTCAAGATAAAAGTAAATTTGGGAGTTATTTTTACTTGCATGCAGGCCTGAAGCCCTAGCAATCTTCTCCTCAGCTCTGGGCAAGCTACCAAAGAGGCCTGGGCTTGTGTTGAGACCTCCAGCCCCACCTCCAGGACAGCCACACTCTGCTCAAGGGCTGGAATTCTCCTACCAGGAACTGGGACTACTGGCCTGAACTCCCCAAAAGCAAAGTGGCTTTTCCAGCTTCCCAAGGCCTGCATGCAGGACAAAGAACCCAGTTAGGCAGAATGTCATTGCAGTGTCCTTTTTACTGCCAGCATTATCCCAAGGCAGTCTCCATCCCAAGGAATACTCTGACAGGCACATCAGGACAGAGAGTGGCCAAAGGACTGTGTTCACCACCTGAGGCTCCCTGAATGCAAGGGCAAGGGAAAAGGAGGACTGTTTCTGGCACTGGGAGTAAATACTCTTAATTAGAATCTGAACTGATGGGGCCCTTTGCACACTGGAGAAAGGAGAATCCATTGAAAACCATCCCAAATGCTCAGGTGGGCACAAAAGCTCTGCAGTGACCAGGTCTGTGTTGGAAGGGGAGCAGTGCCACACAGAAAGAAATACTCATTGTGTGTGTCAGGACAAGTCCTGTCTCAAGAACAAAGGAAAGGGGGAAAGGAGAGGCTGAAGAATTTACCAGATCCCTCAAAAACCAGCAGGATTTGGTCAAACATTTTGAGCCAACAACATAAATTGTACCAGTTCCAGTTCAGATTCAACCAAGACTTCAAAACAACAATTTGCAGGGAGTGAACTAACACGTTTCCAGTATTCAAAAGAAACTACTAACAAAAGCAAAGAAACAATAATTAAACTCGGTCACAACCTGCCTGACTTGATATCACTTTTTCTTCAAAAACTGGAACATGTGACATAAAAAAACCCACAAGACACAGTGTTTGCTTCCCAAGATTATTTCCAGAGCAAGACATCATTCTGAAAAACCCAAAACAAACCTGTTATTATTTGAGAGGATAAATGAGTACCAGACTCATTAACAGCCCCATAAGTAAGTACACAATAAAATAAACAGTCTCACAGATTATAAGCAAACATGATACAGGCTGTGGCTACGGTAAATCGGCCAGGAACAGCAGCACTGAGCTCACAGAGACCCTGGAAAAATACTGGTACTCAGCAAATTACAGTCTAGACAGTCTCCTCTTTTCCCAGAGGACATTTATTTCCTCCTAGACATCTGCAAACACTATAGAAGAAACCTTAAAACTAACCTGCCCAAGAAACACAATCACATCTTCAAACAAACCTTTTTTAGGACGGGGTTTTGTTGGTTCTGTAGCCGCTGGCAATGAAGAAACCTGAAAAGACAGAAACCAGGAGTAGTAAATATACCAGGCAAGGTTTCTTGAAACTCTTTTCCAGAAAATAATCAGAAAGGACAACTGGCAAATCCCAAAGGAGGGCATAAAAATAGCAGCATTGCTGCTGGACAAACTCTGCCCTGCCAAGCAAGGCAGAGATTTCTGTTCCACAGCTCGATTAAATAAACACCCTCACTGTGCAGCGCATCCCTGTTCCTGGGGTCACTTCTCATCACCAGCATCCTGGGAACTGGTCTTTACCTTGCAGAAAAACGAGACTGGAGCATTTAAGAAGCTAATTAGAGATCACACAGAAACTAAAACATTTTTCATAAAATATTTATGAAGTTAATTAGGGCAAAGCTGTTCTCGGGGAACCATCTGAGGCCGCAGGATGTGAGCACAGGGATGCCCCCATCATACAGAGGGCAGGGAACCTCCCCCAGCAAGTTCACAGTCCATGGAAAATACATTTATTTTATATGATTTTCTTCCTTTGCATCAAGCATCAAACCTTCACAGAAGAGAAATGGGTTTACACAGGAAAGTATCTTTATTTTTCACTTTGCTTTTTGGGAAGACACAACACAGCTCTTATACACCTTTGTCACCTCCTCTCTCCTTAATAAATAATTTTTAAAATCAGAGATTCAGTCAATCTTTGTTCTTTGCAGTGTTTTGGGAACATTTTCTAGTTGCACCTTTTTTTACTGGAGATGGGGAAATCAGAGATGCTGAGACAAGAAAAATAACCCAAAAAATAACCAGCACAAACACCTAATTTGTTTATATATTGCAATTTATTTTTCAATCTGCACACCCATCATTCCAAGCCCTCTCACTCAGCTCTGTTAAGACTCCTGGAGTTTCTCCTATTTCCTCCTCACCTGAGTAAGTTTCTAGTCATCCTTTTGTCCAGATCATTTCTAAGTAAACCAAACAACCCAGGCCTGGTACTGACCCCTGCGGGGCTTCACCCTCCACCACAAAAAACTAAGGAATTATGGAATGGGTTGGGTTGGAAGAGACCTTAAAGATAATTTCGTTCCAGCCCCTGCCATGGGCAGGGACAGCTCCAAGCCCCAATGTCCAGCCTGGTCCTGGGCACTTCAGGGATCCAGGGGCAGCCACAGCTGCTCTGGGCACCCTGTGCCAGGGCCTGCCCGCCCTCACAGCCAGGAATTTCTCAATATCCCATCCAGCCCTGCCCTCTGGCAGTGGGAGCCATTCCCTGTGTCCTGTCCCTCCATCCCTTGTCCCCAGTCCCTCTCCAGCTCTCCTGGAGCCCCTTCAGGCCGGGCTTCTGATGTCTCCCTGAGCCTCCTTTTCTCCAGGCTGTCCACCCCCAGCTTCCTCAGCCGCTCCTTGTGCTGCAGCCCCTTCCCCATCCCCATTACTCCTCCCCTGTTCCAGCACCCAATAATTGATTGCTACTGTTAATTACTTCAGCAGAGCCTGAATTTCCCTCACGCTTTCCATACCAAGTGTGCAGATTAAAAACTCGCTCTTCAAAAAGAACTTCCCCGCCGTCGCCGCCTTCCCTCACTTCCCTTCACCTCCCCTCATCTGCCCTCCCGTCCCTCTCGGCCCCCTCAGCCCGGGCGGCTCTCGCCCCTCACCGTGGTGTCCGGCGGCTCCGCCATGGCCGCGGCGGGCCGGGGTTGCCATGGCGACCGCCCGCCACTTCCGGTGCGGCCATGGCGCGCGGGGCACGGCGGGAAGGTGGTGGCGGGAGTCCGGCCTTCCCCCCCACACCGGCCCCTGCCCTCGTTTAACCTGCAAAACACCCGAATAACCACATAAATAATAAAATGTCCGGCTTTTGGAAGGTTTTATTGGGAAGTCCGTGGTATTGAGGGAAATAAGGCCGCCAGTGAGGAAGGACGGCCCGGGAAGGGCTGAGCGGCCGCAGCGCCGCTCCCTCCTCGCCCCACAGTAGCAGCACGGAGGGAGGTTGGGATGGCGGATTTTGTTTATTTTCCTTTGTATTTCCACAGTGTCTGTGGGGATGGTGTCCCGCCGCCAGCCAGGTAATTCACCTGCGAGCGCCTGGAAGCCGGAGGAAAGGAACTGCAGCAGATTCTCCCACAGAACAGGGCTTTTGTTATTGTCTTTAGGTTTGCCAAGAGCCACGGGGACTGAGGACGCTACAGACCGGGTTTCCTTTGGAGTGCCCACATCCTTGGTGTATTCCTTTCGGGGAACACGGAGTGAAAACCCAACGCCTCTGTGCTTGCACCTGCCCAGCCCACCACGCTCCAGCTTCCAAGTGTTTTCAGGGCACGGCCGGCTAATTCCCACCGGGAATGGCAGGGCAGGGCCGCTCCCGCGCAGCCCTGCGCCATCGCACCCCTCCGGCAGCACCGCGCAAAGCACACGGACAGCGGCCGCGCTGCCTCACGGCTCACTTCCAGGGCAAATAACGGGAAAAGCGGGCACACAGGGACAAAACCACAGCCGTGGAACTCGGTAGGAGCGGCGAGGAAGCCGATGTGACCCCGCTGCCACCTGGAAACAGCAACCCCTCTTACAGCCCTGCCTTTTTTATTTTATCCCTTCACAACTCCCATCCCCTGGAAGCTGGCAGAGTGGCAGGAGGCTCGGAGGACACTTGCCTGGTGAAAAATACCACAGAAGGAATTCCTATACAGGAGTAAATTTAATAAAACCACCACCAATTGTTTACTTTAACATAGCTCTTATTACAGAAATCATAAAAATGGACTCAGTAGCTAAACTCATTAGTTCTTTCCCCTTTTAATTGAAAAATACTCCGCTGATTTCAGCTTCTACTGCACTAGATGGAGTGTTAAATAGTTGCCAGGACAGGACACCCAGTGATTGAGCCCAAAACAAACACAAAGACAATTCCATCAGCTTTCCTTTTCAATGTTACGACTCGTTATAATGAAGTGAAAATTAAAACAGCAAGAAAGGGTCCATTTGACAGATGAAAAGGGGAGGGAGAGGAGATCCACAGCCGAAATCTCGCAGGAAGTCTTTGGAGAAGTGGTACAAAATGCCCCTCCTTGTCCTGCCTTGGGATCCAAAACAAATCTCTAAACACACACACACACAGAGGCACACACACACACAGGCACACACACATACAGGCACACACACACGCCTCCTCTGGGATCACAGCACGTGTCCTGCGTGCACGAGTGGGAACAGAGAGCTGGATTTGGGCAGGTAAAGGTCTGGGGCCAAAAATCAACCAAGAAAAAGGCAAGGCATCCTGAACCAGAGCTCCAGGAGCTGCGAGGGGCCGCGTCCGTCGCCAGCAATGGATACACACACAGACCTGGGGGAGGCCCTGGACAGAAAGGAGCTGCAGGAAGAGGAGAAACCCAACTGCTCTGGAAAAGGTGTTCCAAAAAAAGAAAAAAAAAAAATAAAATATATATATAGATATATTCACTACACCAGCACACACTTCCCCCACCCCAGCCCAGGGAAAAAAAAACCAAAACCAAACAAAAGAATCAAACTGAAAGAAAATGCACAGCAAATAGACATAATCTTGAAGATTTTTAAAGAATAAATATTTTTTTGTAATTAAACATTATGCAAACACGTGCCACGCTTGCTCTTTGTCCATGCATATGCGCTATATACAACTTTGAAAAATACTGTGTTGTCCTCTTTTTGTTTTAAAAGTCATATACAAAGGTTGGGTTGTTTTTGTTTTTCCTTGCTGTGTACCCCCCTCCTTCCCTCCCCAGAAATCCTCTTTACAATGAGCCAATCCACATTCATCCGTGTACTTGTGTGGCAGAGAGGAGGAGGGGGGCGGGAAAGCCACCCCCCTTACCAAAGTCCATCAAAATGGCTGGTTTGGACATGAAAAGCGGTGTCAAGAAACTGGTTTAAGTTTCATCTGTACTACACACAGGAAAAGAAAGAGAAAAGAAAAAGGAGTCGGCTTGGAGGATGAAGCTACGTTACAAGTTAAAGTTGGAGGGTTTTTTAGTGCGTCTGTCACACTCTTGGCCGCCTAGAATACTGTTGTACAATGGTTTATCTACCTTTTTTTTTTATTACAATATAATTTACTTAATTTTTCTGTTAACAAAACAGAATCCCGGTACTACAGACCAGCGGTGTAAGAGGCGGAGCAGCGCCCTGGGTGGGTTTTATTGGAATTGCATGAGCACTCTAGGATGGGAAAGGGTTCAGAGTTCATTGCTGCGGGGCCAGGCTCAGTCCTCGATGTACTCCCACAGGTCCTTCTCGTAGCCTTCATGCACGTGCTGCAACAAAACCCTCCGCCGGCTCTCGCAGTATCTGCAGGGGACAGGCACAGCATGGAAAAGGCACGTCAGGAATCATGGAGCATCCCTGGCACCGAGTTATCCTAACCTACAGCACACGCCTCATTTCTGAAACAGATCATCCCCCGAGAAGGGAGTGTATTTACAGCCCGTTAGCAGCGCTAATTAAGACTTTGGCTGCTCCAGTCACTCAGCTCCAGGTCCCTGGTTGGAAAACCAGTGTGCAAATGCAGAGTTTTTCAGGCAAAAGTATCCCCAGAGCCTCTACAGCTGAGAAACCTTCAGGAATAACGAAGAGGAGGAAGCAGCAGCTGTGGTTTGAAAAAGCCTGAGCACAGGTTGGTGGTGACACATGGAATGGGATGAACTCTTCTCAAACATGGGCTGGTACCTGCCCTAAGCCCCACCAGGACAACAAAAAACAAGTCTTCAAGGCCAGGTGGGGTGGGGCCACCTGGTCTGGTGCAAAGTGCCCCTGCCCACGGCAGGAGGTGGAACAAGATTTACTTTAAGATCCCTTCCCAACCCAACCCAGTCCATGATGCAAACCTCAGGAGTACTGACACAGTTTTATTTCCCAGTGGAGATGGAAGCAGTCCAAAGGGTTACTGGTCTGGCTGGAGAGCAGGTTTCACCACACGTCCCAACATGTGCCTCTCAGAGGGACACTACACCCAGTATTCCCACCTGCACTGACTGAAAACTGCCACACGTGAAACTGATCCCAGAGTCCAGTCCAGTCCTCCCAGGATCACCGATCCCGAGGAAAAGGGGTATCATAGAACACAGCAAAGGATGCCATGGTCATTTTGTGTGTGTTAGAAGACAAAAAGCACAGAAACACTGAATTCATTCAGGTTCCAAGAGCAAACTCTAAATGAGCATCTGAGAGGCTCTGGCTGCTGGGAACCTGGTTTGCTTGGCAGTGGTCAGACATCCCTCAGAAAAAATCTCCCAGTGGGAAGCTATCCCACAACACCCACTGACACCTGGCAGGAATTCCTCACCTACTGCTCAGGACCTTATCAGAGTGACTGATTTCTGCATCGGAGCAGTGGTGGCTCCCCTCACTGCTGTCAGCTGGTGCAAGAGAAACCCCTGTACACAAAGTCCCGTTGACTTTCAGGACCTTGTGATGGCAAACACGCGGTCTCTGCTTTCCAAACTTTAGTTATTTTTCTGCTGGTTGGGTGTGGGGGGCTTAATCCCGTTTTCTAGATATGTCTTTGCAAGCAAAAGAGATCCAAACCAGCCTGGAGGGCAGTTCCTGCAGCTTCCCAGAACTCTTTAAAGCCACCTTGATGACATCCTGCTCCCAGTCTTACATCAAAGGGCACCGTGCAGGACCTGATTAAGACATGACTGAACTGGTTAATTAGGGACCTGCACGGGCTTGACAGATGCATTCTTTCTTCCCAGAAATGCAGGTTTGGGATACTGTTTCCAAGCAATTCAGGCTATATAAGGTTTTAATTTCATCCCTACAAAAGCATCTAAGTTCAGAGGACTGACAAACAAGCAGCTTCATCTGAAATACCGAATTAATGGTGGCCTTAAAGGGTAAATTACAAAATGTCTTAAAAAAAAAAGTCAGGAAAGTCCTGTCCAGCCCCAGCTGTGCTGCTGAAGTTGGGCAGGATGAGCCACCAAATCTTAACAGCTCCTGCCACACCCCGTAGTCCATTGAGTCCTACAGCTCACCCTACCTCGGATATTTTCTTCCCCCTAAGCCAGGCGTAACAAATTCAGTGATTTTGGCAAAATGCCTCAGAAATGCAAGCCCTAATCCTGTGACTCATCTGCATTTTCAGCTTTGTACTTTTCCACTGTGCAGAAATTAGTCCCCTGGGACTGAACAAAGCACTGGCATCTGTGTCACCTGGACCCCAGTCCCCTGCTCCCCTTCCCAGCTGGGCAGGCTCCTCTTCCTTAGGGACAGCTTTCCTACACCCACGTTTTGCACAAATGGACCCAGCCGACAATTAAAAGAGCCAATTGCTTGCTGGCAGCTCATCCTAGGCCAAAGCTGGCAGCTTGGAACAACAGAGTCACTCCTTGTTCTTTGGCCCTCACTCTGCAGATCCCATCCTGGTGCTGGCCATTCCCACAGGCTCCTTCTGTGCAGGAACAGCAGTGTACTGAGAGCCACTGCTTCTGGACACAGTACTTTTTCCACTCCAGGGCTGGATCTTCCAGCTCCTGCTCTGCAGAGCAGATGGAAGGCAGAGCTGGGAGCCTCTCCCTACAGGCTGTCACCTCCCCTGAAAGCTGCTCCCAGCAGGGACACAAAAACACACTGCCAGCATCTGCGTGAGGGCCTCTCTGGGAGGATTCGGGGCTGGCACGGGACAGCGCTGCTGCTCTCGGATATCCAGGGACTGGCTGATCACAATGGGTGGCACAAAGCCAAGAGCAAACAGCTTCCCAAGGATGTGGCTCTGGAGAAACTGTCTTGGCAAGTGCTCAAATCACTACCTGACACAGGGCATGGCAACACTTGGCAGCTTTGAGAGGAAGGAGTAATCCAACACAAACCTGTACTTATCCTGTACTTTCTGCTTTATGTCTTGCAGCGAATCTTGGGATATATCTCGCTCCAGGTACCCAGAAAGCACCTCTGTAGCATTCTCTAAGTCTGCTTGGTTATTCTGTAAAGACAAAAGAAAAGAAGCGTTTGAGGTGGGGTAAAGAAAAGGGGGAAATTTTTATTTCAGCGCAATTGGAATCAGTACCAAAATAAAAAAGGACTAGGTATCATGGAATCCCAGACTGATTCTGGGTAGGAAGGGACATTGAAACTCATCCAGTTCCACCCACTGCCATGGGCCACCTTTCACTAGACCAGGTTGCTCCAAGCCCCATCCAACACAGCCTTGAACACTTCCAGGGATGGGGCAGCCACAGCTTTGTGATTCTGTGACTCCTCCAGCAAACAATCCTACATAACGCCCAGACAGCCTCTAACTTTTGCACAACAGAATATTAAACCAGACTAACTTGGGTAGAAGCAGGGACCAGAGACCTCCAAGCATTAAATCTTATTTCCTCAGTTTTGCAATCTGAATTCCTGATAACCCCATTTTCTCCTACCTCAAAGATAATGGACTGATTATTCTTTTTGAGGTAGAAGGCAAAGACGTAAGTGTACATGAGTGTGGCACGACACTGGCAGAGGACGTCGACTGCTTTCTTCAGGAACTGCACCTCGATCCATGACATGTTGTGCTGCTGCATCTCCTCCATCTTCTGCTTCACCTGAGCGTAGAGCTTGTGCTCGAAGCGCAGGCTCTGCATGTGGTTCATGTAGCGGTTGCAGTAGAACAGGTACCTCTGCAGGGCTGCTCGGGATCGCTGTGTTAATTCCCATTAGGGAGAAAGAAAACAAATAGTTAAAACAAAGTAATGGTTGCAAGAGAACTAAACCCTTCACAAGGCTCTTCCTGATGCAGAGAACGAGCTTCCTTTCCACAGGAGGCTCCTCTCCCATCGCGTTGGGCAGATGGCTCGGCGCGGCCCCACTAACCCTGGGAAGTGCCTCGGGCACTTCCCAGCACAGCTCTGACATCCTCACTCCCAACCTTGGAAGCAATTACAATCGCACTGCTCAAGCCTCATCACTTTTGTATTTCAGCCTTCTCAACTCGAGGTACAGCACTCAAATGCTTCCAGTGTCATGACAAAAGTGAGAAGATGATGTTTTGTTGGGTTTCTTTTTTTGCTAATAAGGAATTCTAATTACTGTGCTTGTGCTAAGAGGGCAATCTCAGGTTGATTACTGAGCAGGGGAAAGGCACGGTGTACTAAACAGTGCAAGAGAACCAAGATGACTCAATACACAGTCATTAATCTTATTTTCTTCACACTGACAGACCAGCTGTAAAAAATAACACCACGGGCATGGTTCAACTTGTGTGCTGTGGATGTACAAAGGTAGCACATACCAGGCAAAGCCATCCCTATCTTAAAAGTCAAAAGACTTAACTGTCCTTTGGATTTGTGCCCGAATCCGTGAATTCCTTCAGAGCAGATGTGTAGGTTTACAGAAAGCACACCACAGGGCCGGTGATCTCCCTCATCACCAAAGGTTATGGACTCACCTCCTGTGCATCCCTTGCTGCCTTTGCATCATCCTCATTGTAGCGATTACAGTTGTACCTGTAACAGGGACACCGATTCCACAGATTTCAGTCCAAATCCGTGCCGTTTGCACCACGACCTCCTCGCCTTCCAGCAAGGCACGCTCCCCAACTCACCAGGCAGATCCGTGGGGCTCCCAGGGGCCCAGACACACCCAGCAGAACTCCGCCTTGCAGTTCTGGTTCCGACAGACCATGTGGTTGCAGCCCCCGTCCTTCTCGATGGTGACGTGGCATTTCGGGCATTCCTGTCCACAGGACAGAGAGCACCGTTAGCAGGGCAAGCACGGAACCCCAACAGCCTGGGGAACTTGGAAGGGTTCCCACAGCAGTCAGACAGAGCACGTCAAGGGAAATACATGATTTAATTCTTCCCTTTGGACATCGAGATCCTCTTCAGTCAGGCCTTAAAATACTTCCAAACCCGGAGCAGTTAGACAGAAAAAACTTAAGGAATAACATATCTTATCTATGCTGCTCTCACAGAGGGACACTGGGCGAGTCACTTCATGACCTTCCCCAAAATCCCAGCAGAGGGGTGGTCTCTAAGAGCCTGGGAAGCATGTGGCTTTCCTCACCACCAAGTGTCTGGACCACTCTGGGACTGAGACCAAGCCGGAATCACGCTGTTACCAATCCGAGCTGTAACATGCCATCCAGAAAGGAGCTGAAAACATGCAGCAAGACTCTAGTGTGCTTCAAAGAAGCTGCTGTCAGCTAAAAAGACACTTCTCTTCCTGAGGTGTTTCCATGTTTCCCATCAGGTCCCTTTTTTCCCTTCATGTGACACCTCACCGAAGACTTTTCCGTAAAAGCTCACATGGGGTTTCCCTTTCAGGAGCAAGGCTTTTGACAAGTATGAGTATCTCAAAGGGCAGCTCTGCACAGGGAAATATCTGGGAAATATAACATCAATATCGTGGTCTCCATGAGCTTAGAAATTAACAAATCAACAAAGCAGAAAGTACAGAGGAAAAAACCTGTGTAAATAAAACCAAAACCATTTTAGGCTGAATCAGCTCCTCATCCAGAGCATCCCACAACCACACCAGCCTTCATAAAGTTTCTGCATGAGCCAGTTTTTATATATAATACAATAACAAACATCCAAACCAGAGATACACACACCTGTAAAATCAGCTGCAGCTTTTGGGTCAGAAGCATGTGAAATCCCCTCCCCAGTCTGGAGTATCTCTTTGCTACCAAAGCAAGCAGTTCCTGCCCTGGCATTCAGATAAATTCTCAGTAAAGGAAGAAACCAACATGCACAATCACTCCGTAACTGCTACTTGTATATAGGACACAATCCAGCAGGCTCTTGTACACCCACTCTGAGTGTCCCAACTACTACTGCATTTTATATGAGTCTGACAGTTTGTACTATCATGGACACGAGAATTTGCACATCAAACCACTGGGATCAAGCAGCAACAAAGCACAAAAGAGGAATTTTCCAGACCTGCCTTCTTCCCAGTCACCTGTGTTTGTCCTTCAGACTCGGTAACTGTACAACAAACAGAGTAAGTGAAGCACAGTAGCTCCTGTGCTGGTCCCCTCAAGGGCACAACACCAACATGTTCCCTAGGACTGCCCACAGGACAGATACTCAGCCAGGGAAGCTTGTTACCAGTTAGTCAGTGCAGTTCTATGAACTTCAGAGTCAAAAGTGCTCCCTCCTTCAAGCAAAGCACTCAGTGCAGCATCTATTTCCCTTTTCCAGGCAGCACTCCTCCCTCTTCCAATCCTGCACCAACAAGTCAAGACCCAAATTTAGGTTTATGCCAGCAATGTCCTGCCCAACTGTGGATTCCTGCTCAGTCTGGTCATCAGCCTAAGCACAGACAGTGGCCCTGTCCCTGTCACAGCACGATGACCCTGGGGCACAAAGCCAGAGTGGTTTTTCAGAGGAGGTTGTGGAGGTGTGCAGTTCTTCCAGACACATCTCCTCCCGTCAGGTGCCGACATCACTCGTGGGAGGCGTAGCTGATCCACACAGCTGCGGTGATCCCTCCTGCTGAACAAAATCCCACAGGCTGCAAGAGAGGGAGAGCAGTTCCCAGGTGATCTGCAAAGCTGGAGAGGTGCCACAGGCACAGCCACAGCACAGGGATGCGGGGCCATCTCAGCCCCAGCGAGGCACCATCAGGAGCATGGAAATTCTGCCCTTCTGTCTTTGAGGTGGGACCAAGCCTTCCAGTGCGTCCACATTGCTCAGGGCTTTGAGCTCTGGAATGCAAACTAGGACAAGAAGACCCTTCCAGTGCCTGAAGGGGCTCCAGGAGAGCCTGGAGAGGGACTTTGGACAAGGGGGAATGGCTTCCCACTTCCAGATGGCAGAGTTAGATGAGATATTAGGAAGAAATTCTTCCCTGTAAGGGTGGGCAGGCCCTGGCACAGGGTGCCCAGAGCAGCTGTGGCTGCTCCTGGATCCCTGGAAGTGTCCAGGACCAGGGTGGTCGGGGCTTGGAGCAACCTGGGATAGTGGAAGGAGTCCCTGCCCATGGCGGGGCTGGAACTTGATGTAAGGTCCTTCCAACCCAAACCATTCCATGATTCTCTGATCTCATTACAGCCTTTTTCTCACAGGGAATGCCATTCTTTCCAAGCCTTTATGCTCCCGTCTGGCAAAGCACAAGGAGGAGGTGACACAGCGTCTGTGCAGATCCCTAAAGTGAAAAGTGTGAAGCTGAATATTATTGAAAATTAAAGTCATGAAAAGCACATACTAAAGAAATGCTGGACACCAGCAGAAAAAGAAGTAGTAACTACTCAAGTCACCAACACAACAAGTGGGAGAGATTTATAGATTAATGAGGATAGGGAAGGAAGATCTCCCTGAGAATTACAGCTACGCAACAACAGGCAGCAAATCAAGTTACTAAACCTGCAGATTACTGTGCACATAATCAGCCACAGCACAACAGAGAAGTGACCTCATTAACATTGTTCCACTCCAAACAATTCTGTACTGGGCTTGGAAACAAAAGCCTGGGCAAACCTGGCAAAGGAGAACAATCCTGAATTTGTTGTAAAAGCCCATGCATATATAAAGCACCATAAACCTCAGCTGCTCTTTTATGAACAGGAAGTTAAATAGAAACATGTTTCTTATTTCAGGGCAAGTGAAAGAGATCAGTCCTTTCCAGAACTCCCAGAGGAACTGGTGGACATCAGCCTCCCACAGCCACATTCACACCAACACCTTCACCCCTAGCCCATCCCACAAAAAGAATTCTCAAAAACCAAAGGGATTTCTTAATGAATTTCAACAAAACACAAAAACTTAATTATGGCTAGCACAAAACAATACACCGTTCTAACACCCAGAGTCACAGATCAAGACTTTTTTAAACGTCAGTTTAAAACAGTTTTTTTTAAACAGCAGCTCATCTAAGAAAGGGAGATGGAATCTGGGCACCTTTAGCAGAACAGAGATCACAGCTCTGGCACGGTGGGAAATGAAGGAGCACAGTTTGGTTGTGGTGCCCAGGAGGATTCCAGAATTTCCATGCATTAGAGCAAATGCAGAAGCTCCAAGAAGTACAGAGGGAGCACCTGTCCAGCCATTAAGTGACCAGAAAAGGGAGAGATGTGGGCTCATGCCACTTTATCTTGTGCAGGGAAGAAAAACAGTCATTAGTTTTTTTGGAGAAGAAAATGTGCGTGGTTTATCCATCAGCCCTTCAAGCTCTGTCTGGCCTGGAAGGGAAGGATGGGGATGTGCCAGGAGCCAAAGAAGCAAGGCTGGGGTGTTTTTCACTATCAGATGAACAACTTTCATTAACACCAACTGAAGTTCCACAATAAAAAGCAGAGCCTTGTGTGAAGGCCAGCACCTTTACCAGCTTTGTCCTCTTCCCTTTGGTATCCAAGAGGCAAAGATGAACATCGCTGACAGGTTCCAAACAGGTTTCCCCTCCTCCTTTTAGACCACTTTCAGATAGTCTTGATTCACCTTAGGAGCTCAAAATAAATGCACAAATCCAAGTTTTCTCTATTTTTCACTCCTTTGAATGTCCACTTAACAAAAGTAATGGATCTCTGTGGTTTCTTTATTTCCAAATAACCAAAACCTTCCTAGTTTAACTCAAGAGAGGACCTACTGAAGAACCCAAGTTTGTCAAGCAAACTGAAAAAGGAAGAAATGCGCAAATCCTTGGACTATTCAACCCTGTTCCTCAAAAAGACTGAGAATCACAGGCTTGATAAAGAACTTGTATTGCCTTATCTCAACCTTAAATTAATCTAGTTAAGCTCAACTCGTGAAAGTAGCTTATTTTAAGGAAAAAGGCATTTACTCCAGCTCGCTCTGCTGCAAGGACCGTATCTTTTGTAGAAGTAGAAGGAATTTAGGTCTCCTAAGTGCAAGTTAATGAATGCAAAAGAACAAAAAAATCATATCAGAAACCACAGAACTCACTACTCCAATCTCCTCGTTTTTCATTCAGACGACTCTACGTAATTCATCAAAAAAAGCATCACATCATTCCAGTTTGGGAACAGAACCCAATTCAGCTGGGTTTCACTTTTCTATTCTCTCACACAATTGCCTAATTTTCCTTTCGGACTCCATCTCCCAGGACAAGCCGGAACAAATGTATCTCACATTCTCCCGTTGCAAAGGATTATCCAGATTTCAAGCCCACATTCCAGAGGATTGGTATTTTGCTTTTACACCTTCATCTCGGTATGACAGGAAGTCTCCTTCCCTGAGAGGAGCCCACATGGGACAGGACTCACGCCTGGAAGGCTCCAGAAAGCGCTTTCCAAAAGCCAGAAACAGCAACGGAGCCTGTAGTCACAACTGAATTCCTTGGAGAGCTGTTCCCACTGATAATGGGGATTTTTGCATCTGATGGTACATGATTCCTTTCTAGGTTCTTCAAAATGAAATTCAACACAGAATTTAGGCTGGGGAGCCAACAGTGCAGGCACAAAGTTGTGCTTCGCCAAACACGGCTGCCCTGCCTTCCTGGAGGAACAGTACAAAGAGAAAGGAGGGATGGACACATGTTCCAACTGCACGGTTCCCATCCCAGTCTATCGCTACAGCCCACACCCAGCCAGCCCTTGGGTCAGGGATCAGCAGGGAACTGAGGCAGGAGGGAGGTGGCTGCAGCCCCACGATCCCAGGCTGACCTGGCTCTCTGGAGGCTGCAAAGATCCCAGGGCACACATCCCAGCAGCCAAAGCTGGAGATTCCCACCTTCCCCAAGGCAGAGACCAGCACGAGGGTGGGTTACTTTTCCTGCCAACTTTCCCCTCAACTGAATCCAGCATCAGCTCAGACAGAAGAATGCCATATTGTCCTTCAGCTAATTCAATGGATATGGATGCCATAAGACTCCAGGACTGTTGGCTTGCTCAAATGTCTGGAGTAATTACCCTGATGGCAATTTTTCTCCCTGTTGCAGCCTGGGCTCCTAAGTATTCCCATGCAGGAATGTCTGAAACAGTATTAGAGGAAGGAGGTTAGACAGTGATGTCCAAGGACAGCTCTGCCGCTCACACCAGACTGGAGGAACCAGCGAAGAAGCAGGGCTGGTGCCAGGTGCCACCCTCCAGATGGGTGTTCCCCACCCCCAAAAATCTTCTTATTCCCAAGGCAAGGGCAGGCACAAGATGGGGAACCCCAAGATCAGCCTCCTGAGGGCTTTAACAGGCAAAACAGGGCTGTGGCTGTTCCAGTGTCCCAAATATGTGAGGCCCAAGGCTAGCAGTGCTTACACTCTGCCTTCTCCAAGCTATTGGCTGCTCTTCCTCAGGTTTAATAAGATCAGTCCCTGAAGACCCAGCAAACTCCAAACAAACCTGGTTCAGTCCCCGAGCCACTTTGGAACACACTGAGACACAGCCAAATTCCCTCTGGTGACACCGTGAGCTCCAAGCAGGGCCCACAGGCCCCACACTCCAGCCCGATCTGAGCTGCACAGCAGGGGTTTCTCTGCCACCATAACACAACATTCCAGCTCGATGAAAACCAGGCAGCCAGCCCCGGAAAGCAGCGAGGCTGCTGCAAACAATGCCATTAACCAGTTACACAACAGAGCTAAGAAAACAAAGCAGCCATTTCCTAACTCCCTCCCCACCTTCCTCCTTCAGCTGGGAGCCTCAGGCCTGCTCCTCACCCCCCCATGGGATCTTCTGCTTTTGGGTCCTTACCCCCATGACAATCTTGGTTTTAATTTGTCTCAAAATGATCAAATGCTAAAGTTTCAGGCAAAGTTGGGCTAAGTAGAAGGAAGACCTTTACATAATGAAATCCCAGACAGCTGTTCTGCCAGTCTCCACCTGGAATGCTGCCCAGCGGAAATGAAGGCTCCTCCGGAGGCCAATCCCAGGGATTTGAAGGCAGATGTAAACGATCCCAGCCAAACTGAGCCACGGCTGGTGGTAACACGTCCCACACACAGAATGGGCCGTGCATTTGCTTAGGGAAGCCACCGGTGCCAGACAGAAGCCCAAAGACTTAAATCTTGAGCTTCCTTTGGGTCTCCAATTAACTGTTTCTTCCAAGCACCTTCCTTCACTGAACTTGAAGAAACTCACCTGATTCCAGGCATTAACACCTTTCACTCTTTAGACAAGAGCACTTCAGTGTACTGTGGATTTTACGGCTTGCTCTTAACACAGAATAGAAAATACAATCCTAGTGCAAGGAATTAGACTGATATCCTTTTCACCTGACAAATCTGTATAAAATCTCTATATAAAATATGAGAAAACCTTTCTCTCACCTTTGTGTTGGCTGCAATCCAATTGGAGGTTTCACTGTCATCATCACACTTCTTAATCCATTTCTTTAACCACTGTCAGAAAAACGATGGAAGAAGAGCATTAAATCCAACTGGAGGAACTGCAAATGTTCCCAAGACACCTGCTCACATTAAGGAAAGGTACACACAGACACGTGGAACAGGGGAGTGTTGATGATGGAAAACTGTGCAAACAGCCACCAATTCAGTGGCAGACAGTTCCTGCAGCCCCATCGTGATCCACCAGGCACAAACACCTGGCACAAACATTCCTGTAACAAGTTAACCAATACAAACTTCATGTTTGACTCTTAAATAATGACATTTTGGCTTTGAGGTGACTAATTGTGGCATTCCAGTACCTGAAAGGAGCCTACAAGAGAGATGGAGAGAGAGTGTTTACAAGGGCCTGGAGGGACAGGACACAAGGAATGACTTCCCACTACAAGAGGGCAAGGATAGATGGGACATTGGGAAGGAATTGATCCCTGTGAGGGTGGGAGGCCTGGGTACAGGTTGCCCGGAAAAGCTGGAAGGATTTCCAGCTCAAAGATGCTCACCTTGCATTTAACAGGATCATGCCAGTTTTCACCACAGTTAAAGCTGTAAGGGAAAGAAAAGGAAAATAAGAAAACAGGGAAAATTATTATACTTGTAATTAAACAGCGTAAGTTTTCTTCTGGGTTGTTCAAAGCCAGTCCTAAGGAAACTCAACACATCCCCCCCTTCAATCCCGAAATCCCTCAAGGACCACTTCAAAACAGTTGACAGAACAAGGGGGAATGGCTTCCCACTGCCAGAGGACAGAGTTGGATGGAATTATTAGGGAGAAATCCTTTACTGTGAGAGCTATGAGACACTGAAACTGGTTTCTAGAAAAGTCACCCCATCCCTGGAAGAGTCCAAGGCCAGGCTGGACAGGGCTTGGAGCAGCCTGGGATAGTGGATGGTGTCCCTGCTCATGGCAGGGGTGGAACTCTATCACCTTTAAGGTCCCTCCCGAACCAAAGCAGCCTGGGACTCCATGAACACACACTAACACACTTGCAGGGCACTGAGCACAAAGCAGCATCAGCAACTTTTCCTTGCTGGCTCTTACCAGAACTGACGGCCACATTTGCAGCGCACGGGTTTAGCATCCGGGTATTGGACTTTAACGACGTGGTGGCAGTCGGGGGCAGGACACCACTTTAACAGTCGATTACACTGTGAAACAAAGCACAGACCCCACATCACAGAGGAAGGATGTGCTCCTCAAGGACAGCTCCTGCCCTGCATCCCTTTGTCGTGGATGCAAACAGCTCAGAAACTAAAGCCAAACCCCTGCACCCATCACTTCTGGCAGGGACTGAAAGCTTGATCCCGTAACAACTTCCACCCTGGGCTCCACAGGACGGCTGAACCCACACAACTGGGAAACTGGGACACTGCAAACATCCTGCAAAGCACCCTTCTCCAAGTTTATTTTGAGGCTATGAAACTGTTAGCATTTTTGCTAAAGCACTTTTATTTCAATGGCAATATGTTTAAGGCATGTTCTTGTTGACAGCATTTCCTGGTTTTCAATGTAAAGTATCTCAGGTAACATTCAAGAGTCATAAATATTATATAACTATTATGTAACTATTATAACTACGTAATTCTGCTTCTCAGAGCCCAGATATTAAGCAACAGCTCTTCCATTCTCTTTAGGTCTTTTGTCCTACAGTTTTTTTTGTATTTTCCTACAACCATCCCTGTAAGGCAAAGGACCATAAACCAGCCCCTGCATTCACACCTGATTAGAGACTATGCAAAAAACCTGCTCTGCAGTTCTAAACAAGTCTCCAGCCTCTGGCTGGGTACACGTGTGAGACAAAAACAACCTACGAGGCATTAAAAAATTCAAATAAAAACTCACCTCTACAAAACTATTGGTTATTAAATGCTGGTACTTTAATTTAACCTTGGAATCTGTGATCAGACGCCTGTGGGATGGGAAGAAACAGAAAAATTGTAGCAGAAATCTTGTTTTTTCTATACACTGCCAGTAAGTTAAAACAAACAGGTTTGATTCATCCTTCTACACTTTCAGGTGCTTGTTGTACTTACCTGTTCTCTATTTATCTGTTAGATCATATTACGAAAACTGCATTCATTCTATTCAATATATAAACATATATATAAATATATTAGCTTCAGAAACAGAAAGCTCATGCACTTCAAAAAAACTGAACCTCTTGGTGTGAGGATTTTTAAATAAAAACTTTCCTGAAGAGCCCAAGAAACAAAGCAAGTAATTTAATCAGTTAATTTACATAAAACATGCACATTTTGTGACAAATCCCTTTAAAAAGCTCCAGAACAACCCTTGTGTGGCTAATAACTTTGGGAAGCCCCATGTTAGCTGGGTTTCAGTGGAATGCTACAGCTTCAGCTTAAAAATTAATGGGTTTTTAATCTATTTGCCATAAAAACAAAGTTGATTTGAATTCAACATCACTAGGAGAGTACACAACACGGACTTTAAATTAATTCCAGTCTGCTTGGAGCTGGGAGAGCAGAGGAAAACTGACTGATGGGAACCCTTGACAAGCGCAGTGACCACTTTTCTCCTGGGCACACCAGTCCCAGCTGGCATTTGCAGACTGCCCAGCCTAAGTGCTGTTATCCAAAATAACTTAATTATGGATTGCTGAGCACTTCTAAAAATGTCTTTTAGCTATGAAGTGTCTTCCCAATATATCCAAATACAAAGCTGAGCTAACACACCCTGTGTGGCATTCCTGGTTTAAATCCTACTATGGAATACAGCTTTATACAGGCCATACAGGTAAATATTGCAATTAATGGATTTGCCTTTCCAGCTGCAGCCAAAACTAAATGTACTCCTGCATGTTATCCTTACAGTGCTCCCTGAGGAGCGGTGTGTGCCCATGGGATGTGCACAAATCCCAGCCCTGGGCAGCTGGGGAGCTCCTCACCCAAGCACATGCTGGTTATTACATAAATCACAGCACGTGGCAGCTCAATTCCCAGGGCTAAAATAAAACAAATCGGCTGACAAAGCATCTCTCCTGCAATTCTGGACTCAAACTTACTGAAGAATGAGAAAACAATTTGAATTTAGTATGAATTATAAATCTCAATTTTTTTACCCCATACCTAGGCTTCAAGACATATTAAATATCACCTTGAAAATGTATAGTATTATAACAATATATCAAAGTACTGGAATTTAAATTATTAGTCATGCCATGACTAACCAGAGCCCATAATCCACTGGTTTTTTGCTTATCAAATGCTTTGATTGCCCCAATCAACATCACCAGGTCAAAATCTTCAAGAACTTTGCTTTGAGTATTACCGTCTTTTGGCAAATCATAAATGAAACCAGACAAATTAAGAGGTGAAACCCATGCCCAGAGCCCATAAATAATATTAACTTTGGTTTGTATCACTTGGAAACTGAGAGTTGGAGGCTTTGGTAAATAGCAAAGGACCTAAAAAGTAATAATTAAGGACACCGAAATGGGTGCAGGTTCCAGCTGAGATAATTTACATTTTTGCAAAACATATTGACATATCCTAAGATTGCCACAGCTGTTCATCTTGGCTTTTAAAGGAAAGAGTTTTTCAAAAAATGCACCTTCCTCCCCACAGAAATCCAGGTAAGATCAGGGAAAGGTCAATTTTTACCTCTAGGAACAGTTTCTGGTTTTACTCAGATAAATGGGACTTGTTTGCTTTAGCACCCAGCAGCCACTGCCCTGACCCAGGTCTCATCCCTGCCCTCTCCAGCCAAGTGCAATCCCACAGCACTTGGCCTCCCTTTTCTTCCATCCTTTCCTTGCTGCTGCTGCTGCCCCTGCAGCCTCCAGTGCTTTCAGCTACTCAATTTCACATGCACTGCTTGAACAGCTCATTCCAACTGCTGCAATCAAGAAAACACTCCAAATAAGTCCTGCTGAGAGTGTTTGATTCCACAAATTGAAGTTCAACCTCTGGTAAACAAAAATTTCAAATCAAGTTACTCAAGATATGCCAACTTCAGTTCAGTTTCCACCCACTGGGCTCTACAAACCACCTCTCAACAGGCCAGGAAAGCATTTCAGCTACTTCCACTTCCATCCAGCCTACACTCCATGAGTAACCAAGAGCCAAAATTGGGAAAAATCGCTACTCTGAAAGAAACTGATAGAAAACACCAAATTAATATCAATGAGTGAGTCAGGCTTCAGGAAGGAAAGAATAAGGTAACAGAATAAGCCTCTATTGAGATGCTTTTTAGCAAGAAGAATTAAAATGAACAAAGTTCAGAGTTATGAAGGATATTGCTCATGCAACAACCTCCCCCAGTATAAAAGAGAAGGAAGCTCATGGAGTTCACTGCTCCACCATGAACTAACAGTCATTCTACAGCTGGACTACTTAATAACTCCAAGGACGCAGGCTGACACACCAGTTTAATCAAATCTCATGTTTGAGAGTCAACTGCCTCCTATCACTGGGCAAAAAACACACCCTGCATCAGCCCTTAGGACTCCTGTCCTCTGACTCACTCATTAACTACAGCTTATAGTGGCTGACCTGGGCAGAAGTCCTAAATTCCTAAGTAAACCAAAGGAAACAAAATGCACAAAGCAGTAAAACAGGGTTTGGAAACCCTGGTGTCACACTGACCAAACTGGTCAGGGAGTCTTTCCTCCCAGTGCCATCACGTGCGGCTTTCACACCTAAACAGGAAGTTAAGAGACATTCTGGTATCAAAACAGAGTTCAAGACAGGATTCTGTGCTGCCTGCAAGCTTCTGTGCAGTTTGTTGTAAGCATGTGAACAGATTTGAACAGCACATGAGTAACACAATGGAAAGAGAGAGCAAAGCTAAGAGCATTACTTACATAACTGTATTGTCGTCCACTAAGATATCACAACCATGGGCAGGGCATGAAATGGTCTGAAAAACACAAAAAGATCATAGGAGGAACAGTGGTTATCCTGGCTTTGCATCACAAGGAATTCCAAGGCAACAGACTTCACTACAATCCAGAACCAAAGGAGTGCCCTGCCTCTCCCACCACATCCCAGGTGTGCCACTGGTCCCTCCTTCCCCAGCCCAGATACCTGCACCAACTCCACAGAATTCTCCCCAGATTCACCTTAGCAGAGTCTGCAGCCCCCAAACCTTTGGGGTTTGGGTTTTCTCTGCTGTTCTTTTGGGTTTGTTTTTTTTTAAACTCTAGCAGAAAGACTATCTCCTGTCTCTCCAATACACAGAATTTCCAGAAATAAGCCATGAGATGAGTTGAGATTTTACCTGTCCCATGCCTTCCTCCATTATTTTGGTAGTTAAATATTCACTCCAGCACTGCATACAGAACTTGTGTCCACACTCTAGGCCAGTGAAGTACTGCAATGACAAAGAACACAAGACATGGCCTCATTTTATCACATGGATTCACTCCATAATTTCATCCTCCTTGTTCACCCATCCCATCCCTCATTCCCCACACCGAACTTGAGACACTGCTATTCATTTTGCATCATCACCCCTACAGAACATTGCCACAGCAGCCTTAGTCACTCTCCCAAAGCCAGACTTTAATCCCCAACCCCAGCAGCAGAGAAAGGTGTGGCCTGGCCCATGTTTCCATCCTGCCCAGTTAAATCTATCCTTGTTTTAGGAGTGAATATGGAGCACAGTATGGCTCTCTCCCATTTTACTTTGGAAATCAGTCAAATAAATGCAACACCAAACAAAGGTCACAGTGATAGGAGTCTTCACTCCTCCTATATTTTCCCCTTGGCACATGTGGGTGCTGCCTGAAAATTCCAGACCTCCTCAGGGAAGTTCCCCCTGAAACCCAGATACTCATCAGATGAGGACACTCAAGATCCTAATTAGCAGGTGTAAATTGCTAAATAAAATTCAATAACGATCTGCTGTCACAGACAGCAACAAGGACAACTCCATCCTTGTCTGCATCATCTGCACAGAGCTGTCAAGATATCATCTGGGACTGAGTGGTTACACAAGGGGTGGAGAAGCAAACCCTGCTGAGGGAAGACTGGAATTAAAGTACATTTCTCTGGTCAGCTTCAAATTGTTTTATAGTCTGAGTCAGCACCAAGGAAAACTGTATTTAAAACACTTCATTTGTACCACTATAGAAGTAATATTTGCTGGCTCAGCTTTTCAAACCAACTTCTCAGCTAGCAAGATAAAACCAGAACTCTACCCACAACCATCAAACTATAAAACTCCACAGAGGAAAGAACTTGGCATCCTCAGTGGGACAGCCCTAGACAACAGCAGGACAGTGGTAACTGTTGAAAGGAGAATCCACTTGAGGCACATGTTCCTCCCAGACATGACAGATATACTCTGTCCATCCCACAGAGGTGCAGCAGCTGTGCTGTGCCATCTCTGGATGCTCTGGCATTGCCCAGGGAAGGAGCCTGTCAGCACCCCTTTCCCAGGGTGGGCAGACTGTGATTACAGTGCTCTGACACTCCTGCCACCAGCACAGGCCTGTGAGCATCAACACAGGTTAAACTGACTTGAGATCCAGGTAAAAATAGAGACATCCACCCCCCAAAAAAACCCAACAAACAGGTCAGAGAGGAGGCTGACACCTATGTGGTACTGCAAGAGTGAAAAATGACACCTTCCAATTTCTGAGCCCTTACTGAGCCAGCTAACAAGGTATCTGATGTTCCACAGATACTGCTGCGGCCAAGTGACATCTCCTGGAGATGCAGAGTTAGAGTAAAAACTCTTTAACATCTGTAACGTTTGGGATGCCAGAGAGCATGAAACCAGCCCAAAGACAGCACTGGCTTTTCCCTGAATTCTGGCTCCTCCACATGTGATGGGAAATGAGCACAGAGAAGGGAATCATCCCTTACTGAATCCAAATACTACTGCAGCTGGCACACACGAGGAACCAGCACAGAACACATCATCATGTCAGACCTGTTTTGGTTATTTCAAGCAGGGAAATGCTTTGCTAAATGCCCACAGAAAGGCAGCCACCACCATGCTTCCTCCCAGGCTGCAAGGAATGCAGAGAATCTCTCAGCTCTTTTCTTTATTTTGAGGGAGTTCCCAATTATTTTTGGCTCAGCTGACAGCAGATGTCAAGGGAACAAGTAAAAAGGCCAACATAAAACCACCACGGGGATGGGGGGGAGCAGTAACTCCTTAGGCAGCTCATTAGCCCAGGGGACAGCTCTGCTGTCACCACATCTGTACAAAGTCTGGACAAAGCAAGATGTTCCCAAAAACACCCCCAGCCCACTCTCCTGAGGGTGAGGACAAAGAGAAGAGGAAGGCAAAGCCACAACCCTCCCAATTCCTGTCTTACCAATAAAAGCATCACCCAAAATAACTGCTGGGACCAGACAGTGCTTACTGGGACATAGAGCAGGTGAAACATCTCCCTTAAGTCCTCAAACTTGCAGAGTGAGAGTTTCAAATGCCTTGTTTGGCAGGTGCTTCCCAAAACACAGCTCTTTGGAGGTGACTGAAGAGCTACAGAGACTTTGTAGATGGGAAAGAGGGAATTTCAAGACTAACATTCCTGCAACAACTGCACACTGTAAAACTTAGCATCTCCAAACTCTCAGCTTTCTGTAGGCTGAAAAGGGCTCTCAGTGCAAAAACCCCACAGCTTTCATGTGGAAAAATAATTAGCTGATCATTGCAAGAGGATTGTCAAAGCTGAGGTTTTAAGTTGGGCATTGAATATAAAAATAATCCTAAAATTTATAATTCGCATCAACTAAAACAGCTTCAAAAAATATTTCAATCACCTTAGACACAGACACTGCACTATTCTAGACCTTTTACAGAAGAAATAATAAATACTCATTTTCCTATAAGCTCGAGTTTTGTAGGGCAAAGAAGCAGAATCCCCTCTGATGTCTTTTAACACCAGCAACAGAGACAGCCCTGCTCACCTCCAATACGTCTCTGCTCCAGCTAAAAATCTGCTCTTCTAACAACTGAGCCACTGCTATTTGAGCTACAAAATCAGGAAGTGTTAGAGTGTTTTGTGCTGTTCTTTCCAGTTTCAAAACTCTAGATAATGCAGGTGGTGTGATTTTGGGGGTTGTCCTGTGCAGGGCCATGAGTTTGACTCAATGATCCTTGTGGGCCTGTTCCATGATTCTATGATTCTGCTTCCCAGGCAGCAGAGGACAGGGCTGGCACTTGTGAGTTGCACCCCTACCCAAAACAGTAACTATGTTAAAATGGAGAGAACAATGTATTAGAATATATTGCCTTTCTTTTTCAAAGCGCCTCATCACACAAAGCAGGAGTCTGCCTTTCCAACTGCTCTTCAAGAAGGAAGTTGGGGTACACAAGCCTGAAGAGGCACGTGAAACCTTGTGGTTCCTGGCTCAAGAGCAACAGGGACCTTAATTCTGAGAATGGGAGGCCTGAAACTGGGCTTTGCTCAGCTCTGTCCACTCCAGGGAAGAAGATCCAGAACAAAGGAGAGCAACCAGGGAACTTCACCCCAGGCTATTCCTGAACCCCAAAGCTCATCACGGTTCCTTACTGAAAACATACCCAGAGCAAGAGCAGAGCCTTATGCCGGGGCAGCTTTGCCTGGAAAGGCCCAGCATGTGTTTTAGGGTGTTCTGGAGGAGCAGCTCCCCCACAAAGAGCAGGTTCCAATAAAGGAAGAATTCCTTACGATCAGCACTTTGCCTTTTGATGAACTCTCCTATTTGAGCTTTTCCACTCACCTCCTTTTCTCCCAGATCTCCCAACAGTATGTCCTGCCCCTGGGAGCCCCAGCAGAGCCTGGACTCTTAGCAATGTATGGGAATGCTTCAGTTTGGTCAATAAAAAAATGTAGCACTATCACCCAGGACATTGAGGCAGAGCCCCAGCGAGCACTGGGTAACACACCCTCGGTGCCTGACCAAGAGGGTGTTGCCCAAAAATGATAAAGATCCAAAGATACTCACATTTTACTTCTACTACTTTCAGTCTAGACTTCCTAATTTGACTATTTTGTAGCACTACTTACTGCTTTTAAAAGCTATTTCCTACCTTGTCTTTCTATTTAAGTAAATCCCTTTGCCCATCACGCTTTTCACAGATTTTTCATTTTGCATATGCTTCATGTGTACATCTCAGTTGGTGTCTGACCTTTGCAAACATCCCCTGCTTGCTTTTTCCTGAACTTCACCACACCACTGCCCGAGCCCCAGCACCCTCAGAGGTGTTCTCCAGGAAAATGTGAAGTTTCAGGTGGGAAATCTGGGGAGCTGCTGGTCAGGCAGCACCGAGGCAATCGGGTACTCACCGAGTTTGGGTAGTTCAGATAGCAGATCTGACAGGACATGTCCTGGGCTGATGACCTGGTGTTCATCTGGCGCGTTCGCGACTTTTTACTTGGGTTAATTACGTGACACTCTGCAAAGAGCTTCTCCAAGTTGCCATCGAAGTACCTGCACAACACAGGACAGGATGAAAATTTAACCACCTTCTAAACCATTTTTCCATTCTAGCTAGCAGTTAAGTGTACAAAGATGCTTTTTATATTTCAAAACTCATACACCCACTACTTCCAACAAACTCTTCTCCAACACAACACAGAGGTGGATATTAGACAACTACATAATTTCAGAGACTCTCACTTCAATTACACACTCCTGAAATTCAGGCACCTTCAATTCCTCAGCTGCATTTCAAGTAATTTGTGATCCTCCCCAGTGACTGCTTTGCATTAAAATTCCAGGACAGGAAACTAGAGCAAGAACACCTGAGTTCACACTCCAGGCATTGGAACACCTTCCTAAAGTGCAGGTTTGATGCCTTCAAGCTCAATTCTTTTTTACTGAAAATTTTTCCTAATATTCTAATCATTAGCCATTTGAGCGTCTTCTCAGTTGACCTGAGGTAATTTAACAACCTCCTAAAAAATACAGCTTTACAATGCTTCCAATGATACACCTATTGGAAAAGAGGATGCAAAACTGCTTGAGGAGAAAAAAGATTACTTCCTTTCTATTTCCTGCTCCCTTAAGGAAAACAATATTGGTTTGCTTTAAAGGCCTTTAAAAAGCTCTTCCTTGGAGAGGACCACCTAACTGGAGAGAATCATTATCAGAAAGCTCAGCCTCTTCCCAGAATCCTTCATACACCTTTCTCCAGCCTGGAATAGCTGCAAATAGCTAATTAAACCAGACAATTAACCAGCCCCATCACCTGCACACATCCCCCAGCCAAATCCACTAAGTCATTCCCCCACTCCCCTACAGCTCTACCTACCAAAAAGGCTTGATTTATAATTAAAAAATATCAATTTTCCTGCTGTTTCATATGTTTCTCAATGCAGTTCATGTATTTCAGATCTTAAATTCCAAGATACCGAATCTGGAAGGAAGTGGTGAATTCTGGCACCACAGCAACCACGAGGTTTTGCCACTGTTCTTCAATGTTAGCTCATGATTTTACTCAATCAAGTTCTTTTGTTTGCTTAGAGAATTATATTTAGAAATTTGAATATTATATTTAAATCTAAATATATCTAAAATTATATATTTAGAAAAATTTACCAAATGAATTCAGTGCAGTCCCATTATAAGCAGTATCTGTTTATTAAAAATTATGGATAAATATTAAGTCTACAAAAATTTTCCAGCCTTCCAACTGCTCTTAGAGGCAGCAGAAGCAAGCACAGGACATGCTCTGAGGAGAGCAGACACACAGCTGGGTGTGAAGTTTGCAAGGAAAATAGTCCTGTATATAAATGCTATGATGCAACTTGAACCCTGATACTCATGACCAGTTAAATGCTTATGGAAATACCAGAGTTTTTTTTTAATGGTGGGCTGGTTTTAAGGGTGAATATCCATGTCAGGAACTTGACTTTTTTCACCTGGAATTACCTATCCCCTTTAAACACCTATGGATAGTATTCCTGCTTCTCCATACTGTTTTCTTCTCACACATTTTCTTTCTGAATAAGTTTATTTTTTTTGTATGTCTCAGACTCATGCTGCCACTGGGCAGTAAGAACTCCAGAGAATGCAGAGGAAAATGTGGATCTCCCTGAAAGCACACAGTTCCAATGGATACTCCAAAGTCAAACAGCTCCCAAAATGCTCCACCACTCCATACACAAATATGCCAAGGGCTCAGTCAGAAGACTCTTGCAGTTCCTTCAATGGTTAGGAGCAAAGCCTAATTCCAATTACCGTCCCTTTTTCCCACTTGTTCCAGCACCACCACAGACTATCCATGCAGGCAGATTTCCCTTTGCCCCTCCCATGCTCTTTGCTCAAAGGATTCCCAGGCAGCAGCTCTAACACCCTTCCCTCCCACAGCAGGTGAGCTCCATGTGATATTCGCCAACTTCCCTGGCCAGCAAACCTTCTCCACCACCAATTTCCATTTCCATTCATCCTCCTTGAATCCAAGGAAGCCAAAACACACGCAATCCCAGTCCTGATCTGATCCTGATCTCATACAATTTCACTTAGATTTCTCCTGTAAATCCCACCTATTCAAAAGGTGGATACATTTCTCCAGATCTCCTCCATGTCAGCATCCTTCCTCACTTCCTTCACAACTCCAAGAACTCTGATTTTTTTCTCAAATACTCTCTATTGAAGGGTTGGTTCTTGCTACCTCCATCCTTATTTTCATCCTAGGGAGGAGCACAGCACCTGCAACAACCCTTTAAATCCTCTGCCCTCATTTCCCTTCACAATGCAGATATTGAGTAATTCCAGCACTTCTAGCGTATGAGAATTTCCTCTATTAATTCTTCAAAGTTCATTTGCTTCATCACAAAGTTGGGATTTTTTTTCTGCCATTTTAAAATGAATGGACAAACCAGTGTTTGTCCATTATTTTCAAGTGTTTCTACTTCCTAAGACCAAACCTATAACAATACCAAGTTTTTTTGGCAGAGGGATCAAGCTGTCAGCCCCTTTATCTCCTCAAAATTCCCTCCTGCTGTTTGTAACTGCCTAATCGCCATTTTCCAGACATAATCAAATCCTACCCATGGGAGTATCAAAGATAAAAAGCCTTTTCACTGGAAAAAAAATTGCTTCTAGCACATACTTTGGGATATTTACTTCCACGGAAGCGCATTTGTGAGTGTCAGTGCATCAATATACTCACAGTTAAAGATATCTCCACATCTAAACTCCTGCCATGCACCATTTTTCACCTGTTCAGCCTCTGCTGAAGAGTGTAAAGTACTTATTTGTTCCAACTAAAGCAGGCAGTAGGTTCTGGAGAAGAGGCAGTCTGGGCATTCCTGACATCCCTCCTCCACTCAGAGGGAACAGGGACATGTGGCCACCAAGATAAGCAGCTACAAGGGAATGCTCTATCTCTGACTGTGCCTCCAGGGATTAAATCGGGCCTTGGGGACATGTTGAGACACTTATCTCTTAACAAAATGACCACGGAAGGCACATAAAGCAGGAGAGCTGCATTTTAACCTCTTCATCACACAGAGGTTCCTCCCCAAACTGTCCTCAGGAGAGGACACCATCAGCCATAGTAAAATTGAAAGGTAATCAAGATAAGGTTCAAGCTAAAGCACTTTCTTCACTTGTTTCTGAGGTGATGTGGTCACTCTGCACCTGCTGCTCTCCTGTCCCTGTGAATCAAGCTTGCAAGACCCAGGAAAATAATATTTGACATCTTTATTTTCCTAAACACATGCAGCATATCAGAGGCTGAACTAGTATTTCCTCCACTCACCACTTCTCTCCTACAAACAAATCCACCCCAAATCCTCAATTTTGCTTCTGCACACAAACAATTAGTGTTTCACCAGTGGGACAGGGCAGTTTTTCAATTGTGGCTGTTACTACTTTACTGTAAGTGGACTAAATGTCTGTAACACATCTGCCCTCTGAACACCACTGTGAAATTACTCCATGACAAAGCTGTAACAACCTGCTCGTTAAAAACAGGCATTAAAAGGCTTTAAAAAGTGACAAAACACAGAAATTTTCATGTCACAAGCTCAGACTACCCCACTTATCAAAAGAAAGAGAAGCCACTTGGCTCAAGTGCTTTCCTCCAGGCCAGGTCTGATAAGGCTGCTGGGAGGTCGTGCTGACTCATCATGAGCTAAGGGAAAACAGGCACTGATTAGGAACTGCAAATACACACCATCAAACAACAGCAACTTTCAAGCAAAATATAGGTTTTGGGGTTTTTTCCCCTTAATCCTCACCTATCACCAGAGCAATGACCAAACCCTCTTGAACACCAAGAGCCTGCTCTCAGCCTCCCACCCAGCTTTCTACTCCTGCTGAGCCCTCCAGATGATTTCATGAAAGTTATTTGGTGCAGAAGTGACAGAAAGCAGCCCCAGGCACTCAAGAGATCATGTTTTGGTGTTTTTCTAATACAACAGGACATCAATAAGCACCAGAACTGGGACCAGTGTGCAACAGGTCCACCGAAGCAAGTCATGTATTCTGTTACTCACAGGGGTAATCCTGCTGAGTTAAGTATTTTAATGAATATGTTTACCTGTGGATTTGTAAATATAACATGTACTTAAACTGTAAAAGCCTTACCAATAATACCTCACATTGACGGGGCTGGCACCTCCCTTGAGGAAAAACAAAAACAAAACCACAGCCCAATTTTTATTTTTAAATTGACAGCAGCCCTAAACAAGCTTTCAGTGACAAGGGATGAAACCTACTGTACAAAGGGATGGCTTCTCAGTGCACTTGTGCAGAGCTATCTCACAGCCAAGGAGAGTGAACTTTACCCCAACCAAGAGAACCAGCCCAAGAAAGTCAAACACCAAACTGAACAGACATGTTGCAGAGCTGGAATTAAATCAGAATTCTTAACAGCTGTAGTCAGAGTTAAATAGTGGATATATTTGTAACACAAAGCTTTCAGACTTCCAACATTTACTAAAAGAGGTCATCTCAGGAAAATAAAGACTAGAAAGCTGTAAAAAAATACAATCACTTCAGAAAAAAAATCTAGGTTAAACAAAACATAAGAAATACCTGAGCACCATCACTAATCAAAAATATTACACAAAGGGGTCTAGAGATGTCCTAAATCCATTTGCCAAGCATAGCAGGTATATTTATACTCCAAAACCATTACTACCAGTGTGAAAACCTTTGCTCCTCTTTCCCTGGGTGACAGAGTACCAAACTACAGGGGCTCAGCCCAGGGCTCAGTGAAGGGACATTTATCAATTCAGAGGAGCACCAACATCTGCTCCTGGTTTATCAAGCACATGTCATCTCCCCATACCCTGATCATCAGGCAAAGGAGATGGTAATTAAGAGAGAAGTCAAACTAATGATCCTACCAGGCCCTCCACACTCATCCATTGGTCACTTCACACCAGAAGTAAGACCAGCAGACACCACAAACAGAAAGTCCCTGTTCAGCTTTTACTGCTCCTTTTGGTCCAGATTAATTCTCCTCCCATTTTCTAAAGTAAATTACATTCTCCAGCTCCCTCAACTCACTTCAACACCAACACTGGCACTAGAATGAACCAAATGCAGCTGGATTCGGTCTCCACTGTGTAGCAACGAACTGAAAAGTACCTTTACCAAGCAACATTCCAAGAGTTGGGAATCAAAGATGGGAAATAACCATGAAACACTCTACTTTGAGGGAGAGGGAGAAGAAAAATTCAAGCCATTATTTACACACACTGAAGAAAACCTGGAGCTGTGGAGATGAAGACAAGGCAGGACCATTATCAGTCAGGAACAATTTAGCCTTGGCCGGAGCAGCAAATAAACATATCAGGAATACACATGCCAGCACGACAGGCAAGAGCAGCTAAACCCAAATCCAAAACAGTTGCTAGATAGCAAGAACCTGTTCCTGCTTGCTTTTTTCCAAAGCCTGTACATGTTCAAACTGGAAATCCCTCTTTCCAACAGGCAACTTCCACAACTTCGAAGTCTAACCAGGTATGAATAATACTAAAACAAGGAGTCACCAAGTCACCCTTAGCTGGGAAAGGGGGAACATTTAGAGCTTACACGAAAGATTCTCCTGCCACACACTGTACATTCATCCATCCTCAATTAATCCAGGAACAAACATTTTTTCCAGCTCTGCAGCACAAAGTGGCTGCATGCTAAGGTGGCTGCTTACCTCTCCATCAGCTTCTCCTTATCCCAGTTGAAATGGCTAAGGAGTATTCGAGTGATAGTCGCTGGATTCTGGAGAAAGAAGAGAAAAACAATCAATAATTGAGTAACCAAGCCAGAGCTTTGAATAGGCAAAGGGAAAAATCAGAGTGTCTGATAACATCATCTGTTCAGACAATACATGTTTACTGGCATGGACTGGGAAATAGCTGGACTTGACACAGACAAATTTCAAAGGAAAAAAAAACCCAACTCTATAAATCCAAGCCATCTGTATAAAATGAAAATTTGGTTGAAGATTTAAGGACCAGATTAATTACACCTACCACAGTGCCAACATCTCCAGATCCAGCATGCCCACACAATGCAATTCCAGGATGTCTGTAAAATGCAGGAAGGGTTGATTTCCACCCATCATACCCATTTTTGCCACAATCTCCACACTACTTGCAGAGCAAGAATAATCCAGCCCTGACCATCAAAACATTTGGGCTGAAAACTGTCCCAGAACACAACTGGATGCCAGTGTAACAAAGTCCTTGGAAGACCCAAGAAGTTCCTGAAACATCATGAAATCCAGAAAAAACTTATGGACAGCTAAGGAAAGAAATGCAGCCTAAAAAGGTCAGAAAGAAGGTGGAACATAAAAGCTGATTTTCAAATGTGTACAAGTTTTAATTCCAACTAAATCTGAATCATCAGCCAAGAGTTTGATTATATGAGAAACACAGACCATATGGCTTCTCTTACATCCCAGAACCACGTTTTAGCTCCCAAAATCCACTCTCTGGACCCAGTTTTAGGACCATTTACATGCAAAGGAGACAAGAGCAGGGCCCTGGAAGCGGCTGTGTGTACTTTGCCATTTGACACCAAAATGGAAGTTCGCCTCAGGGCCAACGTTCAATGGACGCTCTGAAGCTGTTGAAAAGTAGGACATAAAGCAGCAATGTGATTTCCTGAGCCCCGGAGCTACAGCCACAACCTGATGCTGCCAAAAGCCAATGCTGTCACCCACAGCAGCGATCCCATCCCATCCTTTAATGTCGGGCCCTCATCAGTCCATACTGCTACAGCCATTTTATGCTGCAAATAATGGTTCAGAAACGGATCTTCTCTTTTCCTTTAGGTTGTTTTTTTCATGGAATCAGTTCTCCGATCCATTTGATTGCCTGACCACACAGACAGCTGCATTAGCACAAGGGGAAAGCAGGACAGGCTCTTTCACCACCAACACCGACAAAACCTTCACTGAAATAAAGCCCTCGGGTGACAGTGTAATAAGCACAAAGAACCAGTCTTGTGGTTTATACTGTAAAACGTGACACTCCTCTCCTTCTACAGAGTGTTCTGACTCTTATTAATGCCAGCACAGATTGTTTAAGGTGAAACTAAGAATTTTTTCCCGTCTTAAAAAGCCCATGTGAACCAAAGCAGCTTTAGAAAGGTTTGACCAGATCCCTGTGTGGTCCCTGCGGAACCCCCAAACCAGCTGAGACAGTAGATCTACACAGTATGGGGCAAGAGATACCAGAAATGGGTACTGCTTAAATGCAAGGTGACAGTGTGGTTCTGGTCCATATCTGAACCAGTCTCCCAGGTGACAGGGATCCAAGCTCTTCCCTGCAGCAACACGAGCTGCCTGGCTGACAACCACACGTCACCAGCTCTCTGACAGCATCCCTCCCTCATCCAGCCCTGCAGAGGGGAGCAAGCAGCTCAACTCTTTCAAGTCAGTCCTGCCAACAAAAAGATTAATGGGAATTTAAGGGTCTCCTTCACTCAAAGGCTCCTCCAGCAGCCTCTTTTGGGCTTTAGTTTCTGATCTTTCCAGGTTATTTTGTATTTGGGTCTACACAACATCCTTTTCTGTAACTCTGTCTGTACTACGGAGCAGTACCTAAAGGAGCTCTTAAAAGCTCACTTAGACTCAATTCCTAGAGCAATTTAATCAAAGATGAAAATATACCTTAGTAAATAAACCGATCTTATCTCTAGATTATCTTGGTTATGATACCAGCCCCTGTAATTCTCCAGTTAAGAATTCCAGACAGCAAAGCACACAGCCCTTCAACATAAGGAGCCTTCACTCAGCCCAGAGATCTGCCAGATGTACAGAAAAACACAATTTTCTTCATTTCTCAAGCAAAGGCATTGAGAGAGCTTTAATTAAAACCAGCCCAAAGTCTTGTCCTACCTCCTACCACAACAGCCCACTTGGCCACTTATTAAGGCTTCTGGGAATACCTATTAATTGCTTAATAGGCTGAGGGGCAGCTGAGGCAGTGGTCTCTGGCTGACTTTAAAAAGCCAGGTTTACCCCGCACTGAAGGAAAAGTTATGGTACCTGGATAAGAAACTCAAATGGTCTGCAGTGATTATTAAGTAGAACAAGGCTGATCCATCAATTATCACTCCCCAAAGGACATGTGGTCGGAAAGGATAAGAGGGTTTCATCTGTGGCTTCTGCATTTTCCCAACACACAGGCACTGCCACTTTCCAAACGTTTCCCTAGGTCAGAGCCCCCAGGTATCCCAGCACTGCGAGGTCAGGGTACAAAACTGGACATTATTTGGGATTATACTGTTGACTCTGTGTACTATCACCTTCTCCTGGCTTTCTGGCCTCCAGCTTCTTCCAGCACTGTTGGTTGAACGTTTTAAAAAGAAAGGACACGCCAGCATCATGACAAGCTCCCACCAGAAATAGCTGGGCTGCCTGCTTTCACTGCCTGCCACATCCCAGATGTAGCATTCAAACCTCCCCTGGCTGTTTCCTGGATACAAAATGAAAGAATTAACATAGCCCTGCCCTTGCTCATCCCCGGACAGGGATACAGTCTGGGCTGGAGGTGCACAGAGAGCACAGAAGACTGGGAGGGAGGCAGCTAAGGGGAAAATCAGCTAAATACAAATGCTAAAAGTTCTGGCGTGAAGGATCGTTCCAGCCTAAGACCGGGCACATCATCATGGAACGGCTGTTCCATGGGAACAGCTCATATGCACACACTTCCCTCAGTTATTCCAGAGCAGTGCTGGAGGAGCGAACCACAGCACCCACCCCAGTGAGAGTTGTGTCCCGTGCCTTGGGCACACAGGATTAAAGCACCACCAAAAGAACATGGTATTTCAACACCAGCTCTACTCCAGCCTTCCACCAACCCTCAGCCATCACTCTGGACACTCATGCTGTAAAAATTAATGGAATGTCCTAATCCTGGGTTACACAGCACTGGGAAGTCACGGGCTCTGCTCTGCCTCCTCGTCTGGCACACAGGATTATTTCCTACGACTGACACCACGCAGATTAGTTATGAACAGGCTCTGCTGCTGCTCAGACGGGATTATTCCCAAGGCTGCAAGAGCACGCTCCTACGAAGGCTGTTTTTTGTTTACAAAGACAAATTTTCCTACAGAAAGCAGCCAGGGACGGAGAGAGAGCAAGGGAACAGCCAACACGTTCTCCTCCAAACGTGGTCTGATGAAAGCTGAAACAGCAGATCTTCCTTACAGCAGCCTCCTATTAAATTTTACATGTCGGAGCTGAGGCGGATTGCCTGGAGCCGAGGGCAGCAAGCCTGTTGATATCCAGATAGGAACAAACCCGAGGAAAGCAGCCATTTTGTTGAAATTCTCTGGGCACTTCAAAAGATTCCCTAACAAAACATTCCAAATAAAGCTCTGCCCAGAGAGAAACACCCTCAGTCCTTCAGCAGGGATTTTTTAAGTTTTTTTTTTTGCTAACAAAGCAACCAAGTCCCACATATGCTTCAAACAAATTCCACTCCACCACAGCTTTTCACTGGAGGTATTTACATTTACTGTCCTTATCTATGTTGCTGTGCTTCAGCATACCAATGCAAGCAGGAGATACAGCAATAGGAAGCCCTACAAAGGTCTGGACTTCACCAAAGAAGCATTATTAATTCAAATAAAACTCCTTAATTTAATAGAATTTAATTCAACTGGAAGCTTCATCAGTGGTAAGAGTTAGAATTCTTTTTGCTGTCAAAATAAGAAAGTATGAATCGGAAGGAAGAATCTGGATGCACTTAAATACATAAATGAATTATAAATTAAATATTATTAGAACATTAGCTTGAATCAGAATTTCCAAGCAGCACAATTTGCTGAATGACAGTTGGGAGCACTTGATCCATTCATGTTTCCATCCATCAAGACGAGCTGCATGGTTAATTCTTGATGTTACTACAGTGAAAAGCACATTTTACAGTTAGCTTCTGCTTACATGCTGGGAGTCAACTCCTGGTTCAGTTTCAGCCTTTACTGCAAATAAAAACCACTTAACAACAACTTAAGCTCAGTTCTCCAGCAAAATCCTTTCTCACCTCTTGGAGACATGATATTGATAAATTCTTTGTTTTGTTTCTTTCCATGTCATGGCTGGTTTTGTTTTCTAGCCATGGTAGCTTCTGCATTCCAGAAGTTATCACCTCCATCCCAGTAACAGAGGCTTTGACAGCAATAAGGAACTGATGCCACTTCCAGCTGGGTTTTTCTACACAGTTGCTTTGCACTTGAGAATCCAAGCAGATGCTCCAGACACCCTGGCTTTCCCCAAGCCTCAGAACACTGAACAGGGTTCAAACCTCAGCAATGTCCACTGCTGTATTCCATGGGGACACAAGACTGGGTCTACATTTCCCAGCAGAAGGAAACGGATGGTTTTACATCAGCTGACAAGACTGAGGGTTTGGCTTGGTAGAGGAGCAAAGAGCCATCACAAGCCAATGCTGGTCTGAAGCCAAGCAGCACAAACATCTGCTCCAGTGAAGTGGCACCTGGGGACAGCCATCACATCACCACTGTAAATATTTAACCAGCCAAACCCCCAGTGTTTGCAATAGCAGAGCACCAAGTGGAACCTCCCGCTGCCCAGCATCTCCAAGACTTGTCACATGCACACTGTGCCATGGGAGAAGCACTGATAAATAACCCATGGGTCACGTTTAATAGCAGTGGGGAGAGGAGGAGCAACCCCACCATGAGAGACTGTGACCAACGCCATGCACCAGGCACCAAACAGCTACATCATCACATAATAACCAAGGGGCACCAGCCCAAAATTCTGCAATAACCTGATGTGTGCTCTTTGGACCCTCTGCTCTTCACCTGCACCCCTCCCAGCTTCACACAGATAATCTCAGACATAAAGATACAGCTAGAAAATGTTTCAAATCAGCTTTTAACCTGCTAAAACACATAACAGTACAACTGGTTTGCACTGTTCTGCAAGTGCATTAAATGACCCTCATTTGTAGAGATTCATTCACATCCTTTCTTCCAGGAGACAATTACAGGAAATCTTACAAGCACAAAACCTCATTTCTAGCAGCTTAAAAAAATTCCCAGGAAGCCAGCACTGAAGATGAGATCCAAGTGCTGAGTATTTCCAGGACATGATCTCTAACTTGCTAGTTTTTAGCTTTTCACCACCAACTTAGCACTCCGAGAAGCTGCAGGAAAACTTCTGTGTAATCTAATATTCCCTAGCTCGATTACAGCCAGGACATGAGAGGGCTGCTGCGGGAAGAGGACAGGAGCTAAAGGGTTCAATCTGCCAACCCATCCGTGCTCTCTCCCTCTGCCATCACCAGGGGTGTGGGAGAGAATCACACGTTTCTGTCATTGGCCATCTCAGGGTTCACAGGGACAGCACAACACGCTGGTGGATCTCAGATACTTCTCATCTTCCCCTTAGAGATAATAACAACATGAGTACTGCTCATTCTCTGTACCCCACTGAGTGATGGTCCTTGCAGCTAACATACTACTGAAGCCGTATCAGAAGACTTGAGTTAGATCTCTAAACCACCAAAAATGTACCAGTTTCCTGCCGTTTCCACACAACTCCACAAGAAGCCAGGCTACTCCCTGTAACTGTTATCATCTGCTGTCCTCCATCTGGCATTTGCCAACTCACTGTAACTTCCCATTAACACATACAGAGCCTTCAACTTCGACACCCATCATCTCCTCAGCTCCCTACATCCTTCTTTATCTCGTTAACCTCCCTTCACACATCATTTCCTAATTCTGAAAATTAAGTTTTACGGAGTTACTGAATTAGTACCATTACGTGATGGCACCAAATGGTAGCTTGATCTGATGATCTCAGTTTGTAGTAACTTACCTGCACTCTACTGACTGTTTCCAGCTTGGATGAACATACGTTCTTCTAGCAGGGGAAGATAATAAAAAGCAACTTCAGCGAAAACTCTATTACTTCAGTTAATTGGTTCAAGAGACAGAAATGAAGCAGTCAGCTGCTTTACATTTTCTCAGAGCCTTTTGGAAAGCTTTCAGGTTAATGATTAGGAGCTGCAACGAAGAGCCATTGTCTAACAGAGCTTTTAAAATCAGAAAAAAATAATAAAGCAACAATTCCAGGATGAATTAGCAAATTTGGAAATGCAAAAGCTGAATTCACACTGTAATACTTCTAAATAAAAGAAGATGGCATGGATTCGCCCTGCTGCTCTCAGATGATTGCAGAAGTTCCACCACCAACTCAACACAAATTAAAAATGACCAGGGAAGGCCTTTTCCAGCATTTCAGCTATGCTCACTTCCATAGCAGGAGAGTTAGGGTTTGATGACAGAACACAGAGGGATGTTAACCCTTATTTTATACATCTGATCTGAAGAACACTTTGGGTTCTACTTCCTTTTGCTATAGTTCTGGAGTATAAAGTCATGCTTTGAAGAGGAAGGACCCACAGGTCCTGAGCTGATGTTTTACTGCCTACAACAGCAGTATCACCCAAAGGATTTCTCTCTTCCTGGTGTCTCCCAGCACAAGAAATCTCAACATAGGAACAAAAGCTCAGCAAAGCTGGGTAGACAACAAGAGCCCCAGCTCTGGTCTCTGGAGTCTGCCATGTGACTGCAGCTGCCGCGCTGAGCACCGGAGTGGAAGCACATGGGTGCCAGAGTACGCCGCACACCGGTTTTATTCAATCCTATGCCTCCCACTCATGGATTTGCAAAGACTTGCCTTAAAAGAGTAGGAGAAGGTGATGGCATCATTTTCATACAATTCCTCCAGTTTACTATTTCAGCAGTTCTGTAATATCTCCCCATCCACTGTGGAGGAAGCAAACAGCCCCCAGTGCTGCAGCCTGGCTGGGCACAAGGTAAGAGGAAAAACCCTGCAACGGTTTGGCTACCATGGATGTAAAGCGTCATCCAGGTCAACTCCAATTCCCTGGTAATCACCAAGTTCCCCCTCAAGTCAAACCTTCAGTCAACATCCAGTGCCACAGAGCTGCTCTGACAGGATGAGAGTCCATGAAATAGAAATGGGTATTTAGGAAATCAGTAACAAACATCTGCATCCCATCACAAATGATGCACGGTCACCTTCTCTGCTCATCAACAGAACACCACTCCCACAACCAGTGCCCACAAAGCATATATGAGTCTGCTTCCCTCTTAACACCACTGCTCTTCCAGACCTGCAGGTTCCATTTTTCCTCTTCTATCCAACATGACCCCAATCCTATTGAAATTCTCAGCCCACCACAATTAGTTTGGACCCACCATGTAGTTACTGCACTGATCTTGTATATGGATCACAAAAGTGTCCAGTACTGTCAAGATCGAAAAACTTGGGTTTCCTCCAGACAACAAGCAGAATCACTATGGCAGAAAGAACATCACTAGATACTTTCAGTTCTACAGTCTCTAGAAGACTACACATAAGGACAGATTCAATTCTTCTCAGACCAATACAACAACTCACTAATGCTTGACTTGAATAAAATACACTGTTTTACTTCAAGAAGAAAGCAAAAGCACATTTTGCCACAGGAAGAAATAATACTGAATGAAGGCAGTGACTGACAATAAGTACCAAAACACCATGCTTGGCCCGAGAGCACAGGTCAGAAATCTCTCCCCCTGCACAAGATTCCAGAGAGGCCAAGGAAGACTCTAGACACCTAGAACAGCTTAGCTGTGCAGCAGCTCTATTTTTGCCTATGAGATGAAGTGACAGCAACTTGGATTATGATATTAATCTGAAACAGGGCAGTAACTGGGCAAGACCAGACCAGCTCAGAAAACATTTATTCAGCAGCAACACAAGCTCACACAAGCACTGACTCTCAACTTGCCACCGGAGTCAGTGATGGGAGCACGAGTGACCAGACACAGGAGCTGAGTGAGTAAAGGGGGTCTCTGGTTTATTTTAACACAGACAGCATCATCGTGTCACCAGACAGCTGAGCTGGCACAACCTGGACAACAGGGAATTGCTTCCAAGAAATCTGTTAGTCTCAGTCTGCCAAGAGCCATGTGTCAGGCATGTTAAAGCTGGGGCTTCCCATATCAACAGACACGCAAATCTTATTGTCCCAAAGACTGTAAAGTACATTGGGATATACTTTGATGCCAGGTACAGCCAGAGGTCCAACTTTTTTTCCTCAATTATCTCACCATCTACAAAGAGCAGGCCTTCACCCTCTTCACCCCAGTGTCTGGGGGCTGTATTCACCTGGTCTACCAAAGAGCAGATCTTCATAGTAAATTGTGGGAATACTGCCAACAACTACTACCAAATGTCCTACACATAACCACGTGAGCTTGACAGAAATACACTTTTTTTTTTAAGGTCCTTTATTAGTCAATGCTGGAAAGAGTGGAAGTGGCATATGTCAGGCCAGCTACCCATCAAGGTGATAAAAAGAAACAACCCAAAGCACATTCTTCATGTGCTGTCTTCAGTGACTCAAGTCCTGAATGAACTGTGCATTTCTGGAAAGTAGAGGTCTGCTGATGTGAGCTCCAGAAACTGTCCTGTTTGCAGGCAGAAATGAATGTTAAAGCAATAAGGCTGAAACATGAACCGTACATCTGCTTTCTTCCTTCAAATCATTTTGTACAAGTCTTTTGGAGTCTCAAAAAAGCTTTCCCTGCTCTTTTCCCAAGCTCCAATATGTATGGTACACTGACTCGGCTCCTTCACCACAGTGTGCACTGCCAGTGCCTGGCCCAGAGCCAGGGGCACCCAAAGGGCTTCAGCCACATCCTGGCATTCATAAATCTGTAGGAGAATGGCACTGTTCCTCCACACCAGGGAGATAAACTGCTGGCTCTGCTGGCTCCTGCTTCCAGCAGCTCATGTAAGGACTAAGCACCTCAGCTTTGGACAGTAAATGATTTTCCAGTTAACAAGACCCAGCATTTCATGAATTCTGCACACCTTTAGGACAACAGAACCTTGCTTTTGCTGCTTTAAGCACATTCAGAGGCACCACCCAGTCCAGGGCAGTGCTAGGAGGCTGCTATGAGCAGATCAGTGGAGGAAGGGTTAGGGTTAGGTATCAGAAGCAACTTGAAGAAATAATGATACCATGGCATATCTGAAATGTTTAGAAGAAATCAGACAAACTCTAGGAGGATGAAGGTATTCTCAGCATCATTCTCAGATGAAGGTATAACTCAGCATCACAGTTATACTGGGAAGGGTAAATTCCCAGTAACCTGTGGATTTTTTCCACAGCAGGTCTGTCTGCAGCATCAAACATGTGCCATGAAAACAACTAACTGATTTTCTGGGCTAACTTTTATAAGCTGTCAGCAAAGGGCTCTCAGACTGTCCTTTGAGTGATGATTTAAGGGTGTCCCCTCTTTAGACAGTGTGCAAGCAGAGGATCAGCCTCCAAGGATGTTCAACATCAATGCGTCTCTCAACAGACATTTGCTGGTTCTGTCTCAGGTTTGGGTGATCTGCCTTCCACCTGCTTTTGTTACTGGGCACTACTGAGAACATCTATCACAAGGTGCTTGGGCACAAAGACACATGAGAAGATATAATCCAGCCAAACTCGGTATCACCTCAAGACAACCACCTTTGACTCCTAAAAATCACAGGATAAGCTGACTGTGAACAACTTTATCCCCAATAATTAGTCCTCAGACTCACAGGTGTTTGGGGGAAATAACTCACTATGCAAAAATCTCACAGTAACATGCCTGCGGCAGCCTGTCCTGAATCCTGACTTCCAGTTCAGAACGTTATAATTAACATTTTCCAACAAATATACAGACAGGAAAAAGAAAATGGTACGGGATGATAACTTCTTCCATGAGCACAATGAGTTGGCACCCACAAATCCCTGCAAGTTAAAGATCTACCATGGTAAGTAAACAAAAGCCATCCCAGTGAATAACTTCTCTCACTGCAAAGGCCAGGTTACTTCAAAAATATTTGGATACATAGTCACTGGTGGCATGCAAGTGTTAACGCCTTTAGTGACAGCATGACTGATGAGAAAAATGGGATTAGCACAAGAATTTTTAGCCAGGGGCAAATTTACACAAGCATTTTTGGAGAACAAAAAAAAAAAATCCTTAACATTCTTCTATCTTCTCTTTCTCCTCCAGGCCCTAGTGAGGTGAGCACTTGGTACTCCAGTTCTTCAGTCCCTCATTGCTTCTGATTTTGTCCCTTCTTCAAAGGAACATCCGCACTTAGGATCCCTCTTCACTGGGACAAAGAGGAAGTTTTCGCATCGCAGTGAAGCATCACCACACTCCACAGCATTTTAGGAAAGAAAAAAACACATTCCTTAAGGTGATTTCATATCCCTATCACAGGCAAAGTATGTTTTTAACACCCAGTGTCACCCTGACAAACAGACAGGAAATGCACTCTGGTGATGCCTATGCCTTAGTCTACAACTCTCAGCCAAGGAAAAAAAAATAATTTAGCCATCTTAAGAAACTCTTTAAGCCCAGAAAACCACTGCCAATGCAGCAGTGGCTTGGGGATGTAATCTCTGGCAGTATCTTGATGCTGGCAGCAGCCCCAGCGCAGATGTGGTTGTGGCTTGTACCACTTCCCTGCAAAAAGCAGCTTTACCTGCAAAAGCACTTTGTTCTGCTGGCACAACCTGCATCTGCACTTGGAAAACCTGCCAGCATCCTTTTCCCAACAAGCCTCTTCTAGCTCGATCATTTTTTAATGATGACTTCGCAGTTTATTTACCACACTCTACTCATTTATTCTTACTTAGTTTTACAGCCAACAAAACACAGCCCTGGCAACATGTTATTTTATAAGCTGGGATTTCCGCTACAAGAAGTAATTTTGCCTGTTTATACCCCAAAACGTTTTCCTCTGAGGGCTCTGCAGATGCCACCTTTGAAGAAAGGATATTCTGGAGGCATGACGAGTTCAGCAATCACTTGTTCGCTCTTGTTCCCAACAAGATTTACCTCAAAGTCTAACTGCAGTCTCTAATTGCTGCAGGTATTTTTAACCAGGTACCTGAGCTCCCTCGAGTTTAGCGAAAATAGTCTGGAGGGATCTGATACAGAAATAGCAGAACACAAGTCATACAGCAGTGCGGGAGAATGGGAAACCTCCAGTGTTTTCACCATTTTCTTGTTTAAGGGCTTTGAAGACTTGCCTCTACACAGAGTTGCACTCATTTAATCAGAAGTGTTTCTACAGCTGTTGAGTCAAAGCAGCAAGTAGGTGCAGATTCCCTACCTCTATTCCCTTTTGGCAGGGAATGGGAAACAAACCTGGATGTGCAGTTTTGTATTTGATGGACTGTGCACTAGCTGACAAGGATACCCCTTGTTCCTCTCCCATTAAAATATTACTGTCATCAAGACATTGGGCTTCTGCAAGAGAAAAAAAAACCCTAATCAGCCCTGCCTTGTTACTGTTGTGCAGGGCAGCAAGAGGAATAATTACACTAATGACTGGTGAATAATTGAGTGCACTGAACAGGCTGGCACCCAGCCTCCTCCAAATCCCAGTGCTCCTGGGATGCAGAAACACCCTGGCAAAGGACATCAGGGAATTACACCATGGCACACGAGAGTAACACAGATCCCAGACGCCCTCCCTCCAGAGTTTCAGTATCCATCATCTCTAAAGAGAACTCCAAGTCCCTGCACTGTCCCCCTCCTAGAAGTTATCATCCCAGCCAGAAATGGTTTTGTGCACATTTTCAAACACTAATTTCAGCTCTATTAACAATACAAATAAGGACATTTCAAGCATGTCATATTACCAAGTAAAATAAAGAGACTGGTTATTACAGAACAACCTAATGCGTATCTAAAATGCGTATAAATCAAAGAGTATACCTCAATTTGCTCATATGGCCTTTCAGTCATTGCACAAGTATTACAAACTATCAAAACAAAGACATACGACACATTATTTCATCAGCTCTTCAGAGTATACAGAAATTGTTAATTTTTTTATTAAATTGTTGTTTTACATTATAGTTATTTTCTTCTATACACACTAGGTGAGATTTTACTCCAGGGACCTTCCACGCTGCTCCCAGAAAAATTACGCTGCTAACTACAAGTTGGAATGTTGCTCCTCTTCCCTTTTTATTAAAAAGCTGCTGTCCAGCCTACTTTTAATACACATTGTTTAATAAAGTTCTGTCACTTCCAAGCTCCTGCTCTGGAATCCAACCTCAAGACATGGCTCTCCCATGCTCTTCGTTCCACACCATTCCTTTCACTCTCTATTTCTCAGATCCTAGATGATTAGTATAAAGATAACTAGGAGTTAACTTAGTCTTAAGTTTTCTTCCCACACAGGAAAGTTCAATGCAAGGCAGACTGTTTATTCATGTGAGTCCTCCTGGCTTCCTCTAATCCCTCTCCACATTTCTATCTGCCAGACAAAGGAATGCTGATTGCATTTGTGTTTTGTTGCGAAAGAACACACCAAGCCCAGTTACCAGCTGCAAGAGGGCATCAACATTTTGAAAAACTCTCCAGAGCTCTTTCCAAAGTTAAATATGCACTAACTAGATGTGCACACAAAACAGGCCACAGAAATGTTGAGGTCTGGATGCACATCCATTTGTTTTGCTGACTGAGTTGAACGATGCTAACACCATCACTTCTGGCACCTGGAACAAAGCAGCTGAGCTGCTCATGGGGTCAAACGGCTGAGCAAGAAGAGCAGAGAGGAGACACTTTTAAACAGAGAATTCCCTGATCCCGTATTCCATGGCCCTGCAAACAGCTGTATCCAGGCAGTCGGGGAATGGGAACTGTCCAAGACCCATATCCACGTAAGCACGGCTCTGTTGTGGGTGCACATGTCCGTACACCCCAACAAGCACCACAGGGGATGAGTGTCAGACACTCAAACACCAGAATGGTTCGAGTGCACTGGTGTTTCAAGCCAACCAAGCCCATCTCAAGTGCCCCAACTCACAAAACCAAAGGCAAACCCCAAAGAAGAGAGAAGCACTGCATTGTCACTACCATACCAGGTCCACACACACACATCAAAGCAAGCACAGTAAAAACAGCCATATCCTGCTGTGATTTTTACACAAGGGTGTTGTTCAAATACCAGCTCCTTCCTCTGTGGTTCTGGAAGTGTTCTGCAGATGAAAACAGCAAAAAAAAACACCCTTTGCAGGGCAGCACCCAAGATGCTCCTCCAGAGATTGACCCAGTCACGAACACCAGGCAGGAAGTGGGAACCTTCAGAACCATCTCAAATTTTCATTTCTTTACCTTGGAAGAAAGTCTCTTCAGCCTGTCTCCTTAATAAGAACTGCAATTATTAGTTTAAAAATAAAATCTTTGAACTAGCACTCAAAGAAGTCGGCTATTTTGGCATTTGACTACTTTCAGGTGCAATTATATAGATTCTTCTGGTTCTACTAAGTTCTTACTGTGTGTTCTCCACTTTGAGAGGACTTTAACTGTGCCCAAGCAGAAGTCTTTTGAGCAGGAACTCCTACTCTATCCTGATTATCTGCTGAGAAACAGAGTTTAGAGTCTGCATCCCTCATCTGGTGAAATTGCTGCAACAATCACAGACAATTTTTCTGAAGGGCTGCAAAGGCAATAAGCAAATATCCAAGCTTTTAATTTCAAACATTGGGATTATCTCCCTCCAGCTCCTAAATTCCTCAAATCACAACGCAATGAAAGCTTCATCTGTTGTGAATTAAAATGCACATGAAAAGGCTAATTTGTGGTGACACAGTACAGAGGAGAGTCCCTCCCCTCAGACCAGGAAGTCTTTCACACCTCCATGTCTGAGACACAAGTACTCTCCCACAAGACCTAATCTTGAAGCAGATGGCCAAGACATGATCCTTGCACTGCTTGTCCCTGGAAACAAGAGGTGCCACATGGTGCTTTAGCACAGAACTTTTTAACCAAGGAAGATACAAAACCAGGAATGTTTTAGAAAGACTAGGGAAAAAGACCTTAATGTGCCGGCATCTTTAAGAGGGCACCAGTGGAAACCACCGGAAGACCAAGAAGGCCAGTTTTAGGTAGGTTGTATGCTCAGTTACTACCAGATCACAGGGCTCTCAGCTACTGCCCTGTCCCCAGCAGCCGTATTTGGCTCCTCTCCCAAACACATCCCCAGAGGACCACAACCTTTTGCTGTCACACAGACGTGTCGAAGCCTGGCAACAAGGACAGGCAGCGTAACACAGCCATGGAGAAGCTGTGCTCTCCTCTCCAACTGTCTGGGCTCCATGCTTCTCCAGAGGGAGAACACCAAGGGGAGACACATGTCCCTCCAAACCAATTCTTTGTTTCTCCCTTTTTACTAGGCACTGGCAATGACTACCGGCTTTGTACTCCACCAGCTCCCAAAACTCAAGGCAAGACTGCTGGCAATGCCAAAATGCACCACAACCACCCAAGACACTTTCACAAGGGCTCACTCACTTCTTCCAAGTCACTTTGATGCTGTAAACAGCTATCTATGTGAGGTTTTAGATTGAAATTATTCCAAACATCTGGAAAAAGTTCTCAGTCTCTAAAAACAAGGAAAAGACTCAATGCCGATGGTTCTGTTTGAGTGTTGTGTTTGTAGAGTGGTTCAAACCCTCACCACAGTGAGCTGCTCTGAGGACTGGAGATAATGACCTGGCATTGCTACACCACCTAAATAGGATCGCTCCTGCAAGAGCCTCTGCACTTATATGGGCATTCCAAATTCGGGAAGGGAACAGAATTGTGAAGTCTAAACTCAAGTTACACCTGAAACAACCACTGACAGAAGCCTCGGATGGCAGTTTTCAAAGCATTTATTTAAACAGTGTTTCCATCACAGCTGAAGCAAAAGCTAAGAGCAAGGTAAGGAATTCTATACAGGCCGAATTCAGGGTTTCCAACATTCCCAACACCAAACAACCAGGATGGTGAAGATACTTAAATATTTTCTGCATTTCCATTATCAAATTATTAATGATTTTTCTCCAGTTGAGTGCCTCATCCCCTCAGAGCCTCCTGCACCAACATCCCACACAAAATCAGCAGCCCTCTCCCAAACCTCGGGCATCTGTATTCCAGGCTGTGCTCAAATGCACCATTTGGCATTACTGAGCAGCTATGAACCCTCCCAAGGTGTTTTACAATAAATGAGACTGTAATTTCCTTGCAGCTACTAAATGACTTGATGAAATTCAGCAGCATTATGTGCTTGTATGCAACCAACAGCCTCCAAAACATCCTTTGTGACTGTCAGGGATCCAGCACTGCCAGCCACGAAGAGAAAACATCACTCTCAATACTCAGACCCCAGTAATTCCAGAAGTACCAGAAATCTGGAGGACCCTGAACAGGTGAGTTTAGGACTGAGCTGTGTGGAGAGGACTTCCAGCTTCCAGTTACTGTCAAATTCCAGATTCTTTTCCCAGTAAACCAGCTTTCCTAAGCAGAGGAAAGAGTTGCTACCTTCTCCAGGAAAAAAAAAAAGGCTTCTACAAAGAAATTCTGGATGAAAACGTTGACTCACTGTTAAAACAAGCAGAGTGTGGGATCAACTTTCTTCATCACTTTCTTCAACTGTCACACCTGATACCAACAGGAGAACCACATTCTTGTTTGTCTCGTTAATGAAGTAAAGGGGAAGAGAAATTAAGTTTAGAAATAGAAAACTGAAAACCATTCAACAGGTGCCAAAGACACAGGGCTGCCCTAATTTACAAAGGGCACTGGAGCTTTGGGGTTTATTTGCTATTAGGAACTTGAACTTGTGCCAGGTTAAAACTAAAGGGTCAGAGCTTGGGACAAGCATAAGAGGGGAATCTGTGTTTTTGTTTTTAGTGATACTTTAACATCCAGAAATGGCTCTTGTTTCACATCAACTGCGGTCTCAACTCTGACTTCGTGGCACAGCTTCCAATTTATAGCAGAAACAACCCTTTTACTTTGCACAGCAGGAATGGTCCTGCTCACTGAAATTAAACCCACAGGGAATAGCAACAACTGTATTTACTATTTAGTTTTAGCTTTCCAGAAACAAATATTTTAAAGTAGCTAAAAAACAGTGAGCATTTTCAGTCTCACTTTGAAACATCCCAAAACACGCCGGTCCCCATCTGCACGCCAAGGCCCCTGAGAAAAAGGCTGCTTTGCTGTGATTTTAGGAAAACTACACTGAGACAAAAGCAACCAGCATCAAATGTTTCCACACATGGCCAACCATGAGATTTGCATCTGACCTAACAGAAACATAAAGCACAAAGCAAGTGGGTCATATTTAAGTACAAAGTTGAAATTCCTCTGGAGACTTAACAAGACTTCTACCTGGCAATGCTGAAATTTAAAGTAATAGTAAAAAAAATTCTATTATACTCAGAATTACATGTCTCGGCAGTCAGGAACAGACACCATGTCATTTCCAAAAGTTTTGGAGTGATTGCTTATACAAGATTCCAGGAATGCTTTGTCACAATGAAGTTTATTCCATTCCTTGGAAATATTAATTGCATTCCTACTATAATGAAACACCTTATAAACACCGCATGACAGAAACATGGGGTTTAACAAAGCATTTCCTTCCAGCATCTTAACATTTAGGCCCCTGACATGAATTTTACACACAAGGTTTGCTAATACACCTCACTCTGCGAGAGGACCCGGATGGAAGCAGCACCAGCCTCGAGTGCTTCCACCCACAGACTCCCACCTAATGCTTGTCAGCTCCAAGCACTCCGAATTTCCAAGATGTCATCTCTAGCATTAAATACAGTTTTAAGCACTACCCTGTGCAACAAGCAGCAATTCCTGTTGCCCACTGGCAATTCATCCCTGTTGTGGACAATACCTTTGGAATGTACTGCCCACAGTATGCTAAATTACACCAGTATTGGTAAGATTTCCTAAGTTCTGCCTGGCAATCAGGATGTTTTGTCCAAGCAAGTGAAGCCACTGTTCAACAAGACCCCTCTTGTAACAATGGGTTTGCACTTGTAACAGAGCTCCATTTAACCAGGGCTGTGGAACTCCAGGGGCCTCTGCAAAAAGCCATTCCTCAACAAATATGGGTTTTTAACTTCAGACTGGTCTGGGGATTTGCCTTATTTTAACGGCAAAGCTCCTACCAGAGCAAGGACCTAACCTTGCCTCCAAAGAAGTCATCCAGCTCCACCATGTAAATGAGAAACCTGTACTTGCTGCGAATGCTCTGATGTTACACCTGACCTGGTCTGCTCTAAAAAATGTAATTTAAAGCCTTTAATCAAAAGAAAAGGTATTTTTGAGCTAGACTGAATTTCACTGGATCCAGGAATGCCACATCCTTCCAGAGAAAGGAAGCTCAACATGCTCACAATCACACAGCAGGCCAGGCACAACACCCCGCCACATCCAGGATCCTGATCCCCACTGTGGGGTGGGGAAAGAAAACAAGAGACTCAACTCATTTTTCTGCCACCTCAGAGCATCATCACAGTATTTTCAATACCTTACCATTACAAAGTCCGGGAAGAATGAATATGGTCAGTGACATCACAACAATGTCATTGGAATGCTCCAGAAAAAGGCAGGCAAAAAGGGAAAATTAATCCCACCTGGAAATACTGGAATTGCACAAGGTTGCAACAAAGCAAGGAGAACACCAGGCCAAGCCAGGCTACAGAGACACATCATGTGCATTACTCAGAGCAGAAATAAATGTGCCATTCTAAACATTTTTCAAGTTTATTTTCAGAAAAAATCTAGAGCAAAAATGGAAATAGCAATCTGATATAAAAAAAGAAGTGACAGTGGATTATTTGGACAAAAGTTCAGAGAGGGAGAATATGGGGAAGACATTCAACTGTGGGAAAATGCCTTTGGGAGGAGGAAGCCTTTTGTTCCACAGCACCTCTATGTCTAGGTTTTTACAGTCCCTTGCTAACTTCATTCTGCCAGCAGCTGGAAAACCACCAGAAATCTGCCTGTTTACTTAGACAACTAAAATTCCAAATACCATGGCAAACAGCTCTCTGCTCCACCTAATCACAGGGAGAGGATGGGAGGAATACTCTGAGGTTTAAAAGTCTCAGCCAACCAACAGTGCAAGGTTAAGGGGTTATTCATACCCCTATTTTTGCATTTGGAGAGCAAGGGGAATTCTTGTAGTGCGACACATGGAGGCAAGTCAGATGATGAGCATAAGCACCAAATACTGTACAAAAAACACCATCAAACACCTGAAATCCTATTTATGCTCAGACAAGAAAGAGCAAGTGTAAAATATTCTGAATATTTGAGACATTCTGAAACCTGCCTAGTTCACTGCAGGTTCAGTGGTCTTAGGGAGGCCAAGTGATAGCAGAGTTTGGCACTGAGCAGATGTCTCCAAAAGCCCATTCCACACTACGGAATGACGTGCTCTGTGAGCAGCAACTTAGCCACGAGCTAACTCCTACTTCTGCAAAGTCTCCATCAGATCAAATCAATGCCCTGAAAAGTTCATGTTTTTACTCACACAGGTTGTATTTGGAAATGGCCAAATGGATGGGAGAAAAAATTTAATTTAGTCCTTTCAACTACAGCCCTGTCAGCTAATAACTGCTCAAATGGAGTGTTTTAATATAGAGTTACACCTGCCATGGCTCAGATACCTCCTTGCAAAGACTCTGTGGCTCCCTGTTCCACTCTCCTTTCACTGCAGCTGCAAAACAAAACCCCATCTACACCTTACACTTTCTCATAAAAAAAAAAATCATTCATTAAAGACCACAAGAGCTACAGCTGAAGTTTTCAGACTGTATATTACATCTGCCTTGAACAAGCAAGTTCAAAGCACTAAAAATGAAACCACAACCATCACCATTTGCTACCAAGAACCCACAGCAGGCACACAGGGACCAAAGCCATCCAGTACTTGACTGGAACAAGTGAATCACAGCTCAGCAACTGAGGATCCGCAGCAGGATCCTGAGCCAATGTGACTCCAGAAAAGGTTTACTGAACCAGAAAAGCAGCAGCAGCAATCCTGGTTGGGCGCCAAACACAAGGAAATAAACAGAACAGAGAGCTGGAAGATTTCACCAGCAGCCACAGGAGTGAGGATGAGCAAATCCTGAAGCATTAGCCGAAGTCGTCGGGCTACTTACCTCAGAACAGCCCAGAAATCTGATGGCAGGAAGTTGGCATTTAACAGCCATCCACAGTAACTGAGTGTTTTCCTACCCTCTTCTGCTGCATTCCAGGGCCTAAGTTGGTTTTAGGTCCCGAGTTTACCCATGACATTCTGAACAGACAGACTTTGTGCACCCTGCTCTGCTAAACCTGCAAACACCAGGCAGCAAGTGGAGCAGGAGAGCAGCCATGGGAAGGTGTGGGGGGCGGTTCTGCAGAGCCCAGCACAGTCAGGCTTCCCGCTGCCACCGCAGGGATAGGGCACAAACAACAAGGGGCTCAACGCATTTCCCTCCACTAGTTCTGCAACTCACAGGTAGAGCACACAAGTCAAACAGCTTCAGGGCAGTCTAAGAGGGGGGCAAATCCACTCAGACCAGCAATCAGGACCTCCTCTAACAAATTAGCTCACTAAGAACACGCAGTTGAGTCCACCAGCCGGGTCTGGAAAATGCAGGAGCAGGAACACTCACAACTCCTCACTGGCAGCAACTTTTCCACCACTTGTCTTATGCAAAGATAAGGAATATGTCAGAATCTGTTCAATAGAAACAGAGTGGGCCATGACTTTTGCAATCTTAATCATTAAACACAGACTCAGTATTTTAATGGCAATTTGAAAGAGTAAAAAGCTTAAGTTCCCAATTGTTTGTATGTCTGCCTGCCAACTGTTTCCCTCCCTACATCAGGATCAATAACTGGGAGCAAAGAAACATCCCTGCTTAACCATGAGATCTTCTTTAACTGCAGGGTAACCAGTTAATCCGAGCAGACTCCTTTATTCAACTTTATACGGGCAATGCTATCATTAAAGTTATAAACTTTAATTTGACTCAAGGAATGCCATTTTACTAATTTAGCACGCAAATATTTTTACAGCTGTTTGCATCAAGCCCCACATAAACTACAGGGGATTTACAGCACATAAAGCAACACTTTAAAGCTGCTGTTAGAGCCACTGCAGAGCACAGGACAGTTGGAGAAAAAACATTCACTAAGGCATCTCGTGTTTAAAGAGATTTACCAGCACACACAACCAGCTAAACAACTACTTCATGGGCACTGGATCCCTCAATATTTAATATCCACAGACTTCTCATGCTATTCCCGTTGGCATACTGGAAAAGGGTAGCACTTCCTAGTGACCGTAAGTAATGGTAAGTAAACAGGAACTAAAGAAAACCCATCACCTGAAGAAAAGTGAACTGCATCAGAAACTTGATGGTGAGCTGGAGCCAAACCCTGCCACAAACATTTAGAAACGGATGCTAAATGGCTTCAGTGGCTTGATTTTTTTTTCCCCAAAAAACTTAGGGGCCGACAGGTAAGACTTAAGATACTGTGATCTAAAGAAGGTAAATGTTATTTCAAACTCCATTTCACTTTTAAAGAGGCACCCGTAAAAACTGAGGGTAAAAAAAGTTACGGTTGTGAAGGGATTGCCCGCACCCGTCCTGGTCTGTGCTGGAAATAAACACAAGGTTCAACCTCTGTGTGTGGCGGGGGGGAAGGGAGACGGCAACAAAACCAGAGCAGTGCCTCTCCTGGAATTCCAGGGCTTGCCATGGACTCCGCGGGTTATGGAGGAGCTATTACCCACCTAACACCATAAGGACGGAAGGGAATTACGAAAAAAAAATAGATTACGGCCCCCAGCTCGCAACCACACAAAGAAAGAGGAGCCCTTTCAGTGCCAAAGGCCTCGTTCCCGACGCTTCCACAGCAGGAAGCGAGATCCTGGCCGGGCCCGAGGGGCCTCCCGGGAGAATGGGGCGACGAGGAGCCCTCTCCACCCCCAGGGTGTACCGAGAGGAGTCGCTCCCCCGCCCCTCCAGCGTTGGGGAATATGGACTTGAGCCCCCTCCAGCCCCGGGGGAACCGACAAGTGTGTGTGAGGCCCTGACCCGCGGACGGGCCGAGTCCGGTACCCCTCAGGAGGCCGCTGGCCCGCCCCGCCACCCCCCGCACCCCTTCCCCCGTGTGTCCCCCCCCGTCCCGGTGCCGGGGGGCCGCACCTGGATGACCTCGTTGACCTCGCGGATGCACTCCACCATGTGCTGCAGGATCTGCTCGGCCGTCAGCACCTCGTAGCGATAATCCTCCTCCTGCTCGGGGCCGCCGCCGGGGCCCGGCCCGCCGCCCAGGCTGCCGCCGCCGCCGCCGCCGGGGCCCAGCCCGCCCGTCTCGCTGCCCAACAGCCCGTCGCGCTCCCCTCCGACGCGAAGCCCGGGCTCCACCAGCTCCACTTCGCCCAGGTCCAGATTATCGTCGGGCTCGTCTTCCTCCTCGTCCTCCTCGTCCTCCTCCGCGCCGCTGTCCTCGCTGCACTCCTCGTCCTCGTCGAACTCGTAGTTGTATCCCTCGTCCGAGTCCATGGCGAGGCGCTGAGGGAGGGGCGCCGCCCCCCGCGCCCCCCCCGCGCCCGCCCCCGCCGCCGCCGCCGTTGGCCCCGGCCCGGCCCGGCCCCGCCGCGCCTCAACCGCCGCCAACAAAGGGCCGCGGCCGCCGCGCTCCGTCACCGCGCGCCCCGCGCGTCACCGCCACCCGCCCGCGCCTGCGCGCCCGCCGGCATCTCACCCCGCCCGCCGCCGCCGCCATCTTGGGTGTGCGACACGCCCCCACCCAGCCCCCGCCCGCCTCATGCCGGCGCCGCCATGTTGAGTGTGGCGCGGCGCCAGGGTGGGTGCGGCAGGGAACCGCCGCGGAACCGCCGTACCGCTGGCGTGGGAAAGATCTCCGAGACATCGAGTCCAACCTGAGACCAAACACCATCCTGTCCATCAGACCAGAGCACTGGGTGCCACGTCCAGTCCTTCCTTGGACACCTCCACGGATGGAGAGCATACACCATCCACGCATCCAGTGCCTGACAACCCTTTCCATGAAGAAATTCCTCCTGATGTCCATCCTGAGCCTCCCCTGGTTGAGGACGTCTCCTCTTGTCCTGTCCCTTGTTCCCTGGAAGCAGAGCCTGATCTTCCCAGCTGCCCCCTCCTGTCAGGGAGCTGTGCAGAGCCAGAAGGTCCCTCCTGAGCCTCCAGGCTGAGCCCCCCAGCTCCCTCAGTTGCTCCTGGTGCTACACAGTTTAAGTGGTTGGACTGGACCTTGAAGCTCACCTCATTACACCCCCTGCCATGGGCAGGGACACCTTCCATTGTCTCAGGTTGCTCCAAGCCCTGTCCAGCCTGGCCTTGAACACTTCAGGGATGGGGCAGCCACAGCTGCTCTGGGCAACCTGTGCCAGGGCCTCACCTCCCTCACAGGGATGAATTTCTTCCCAATATGTAACTTAAATTTTTCCTTTTTCAGTTTGTACGCATTACTCTGTCTTATCCCTACAGATCTTGATGAAGCTGGGGGGGCGGGGGAAGCAGAAGATTTGGGGGATTACCAGCTTCTTCTGCCCACCCAGTGTTGGGACATGAGGTGGAGCTGGGGCATGGAGCCCTTCTGAAGTGTGCTGTGGGCCAAGTGTGGAGAAGATTCCCAGTGCCACCATTAAATTGAGTGGTGTGGGGTCTGTGGTAAGCGACTTGCGAGGACACTGTGATGTAAATGTGAGGAGAACATTAGGGAAGATACAGGAAAAGAGGTTGCACTGCCTCAAAATCAGAATAAAATTGCACTGAGACCCTCCAGGCAGAAATTCATAATCATTCCATGGGATAAACATGAGCCCACCATCTCTGGGGGGACCCTGACTGTGCCAGGTGGCATCTCCAAGCTCCAGTTTTGCCATATGGTCCATGAAGATGGTACTATCTGGGTTTTCACCGGTGCCAGGCTTGATTCCTTTTTTTTTTTGTTAATTTGGCATTTTGCAGGGAGAAGAGCACATGAGTGGTTTCATCCCCAGAACAGGAATAGACTTTCTTACCTCCTGGAGTTGACAAGTGCCCTGGGCAGTTCAGGAATGCCATTCCCATGTGGTCTCATCCCTGCCAGAGCCTCTCACCTGAACACTGAGTGCCAGCAAAGGGCAGGATGGACACTGAGGTGCTGCAGGGGCTGAGCACCCTTTGTCTCAGCTTTCCCTGCCTCCAGCATCAGCTGTCCTCAGGAGACTCACTGGGCTCATTGTCTGCAGCCATTTGGGGAGCTCACGGAACTCCGGTTGGCTTGGAAACAAGGCTGCAGTCTGGCCCAGAGGAGAACCAGCTGCTCCCCCCTCTACTTCCGTTCACCATGGATGTGAGAGCCTGCCATAGCCCTGGGAGAACTCCAAGGCCACGTTCTTCTCCCACTGGTCCTCACCTTCCACTTCCTCATGCCCTGGGGAATAATTTCTTCCCAGGGTGAAGTGGGGCCATTCGGATGTGGTGACATTTTTCACCCACTCTGCCCGGATGAAGGTGAGACTCATCAGGACAGTATGTGGTGTAGGTATGACAAATTTCATCAGCTCTTTGGGACAGGAGTCATCAGGCGCAGCAGGATCCTGCTTCCTGCTTCTATACAAATCCCTTGTGAAACAGGAAGAAAATTAGAAGCCACATCCACGGGGGCATTTATTTCCTCATTGAACACGGCCGCAGTGACAGGGTTTTACACATGCAGGTGCCCTCAGGGATCCGGGGAGATTAAGTGTCCAGTGGCCTGGTAGATACCTCTAGAACCCTCGCTGGGCACCCAGCTGCATCTTCCAACACACAGGCAGTTCCCCGAGCTCTGCTCTGCCTGGGTCAGGAGCACACAGCAGGTGTGGACTGGGTATGCACATTGCTTCATGCCATGCTACCTAGTCAATAAAGCCAGTTCTGTAATTACCCAACTTAGGTGGAATTGCAAAGGCCGGAGCTTTAATCATCCTGCCCTACATAAATGTAAGTAGCCCTGACTTGGTTCAGCTCCAGATGCACCATCTGGACATCTGCCAGGCTGGTCCCACCTCACACATCATGTGTGGGCTCACATGATTCCTCCAGGTCCTTACCCCGTGCTTCATCCCCAAGGGCCCTGTGTGTCACCCCCTGGGACTCTGAGCTAGTCCTGCCCAGCTGGTGACATGCCCAGCTGCTGGGCAATAATGACAAGACACAGGCCATTTTGGGGCTGCTCATCTGCCCACAGGACCCCAAGAAAGGCACTGACCAAGCAATGGGGTTTGGCTTTATTGGATTTTGGCAGCTTTTGACACAAAAACCTTTGGCCAAGGTGACCTTCCGCTCAGGGACAGACCTGGGATTGTGTCTGGGAAACAGCTGTTCCTGGGAGCAGGGACTGGCCATCTCCGGGTGCTCTGAGAACCTCCCCACAGCCCTGTCCTGGCCCTGGCCAAGGCTGCAGAGTTCAGCCTGGAGCCTCGCACGGAGCCCAGAGAGAGGAGGTTCTGGAGCCAGGCTGGGAGAGCTAGGGGTGCTCACCTGGGCAGTAGATTGCTTCAGGGAGCCCACAGAGCACCTGCCAGTGGCTAAAGGGACTATAGAAGAGCTGGAGAGGGACCAGGGAGAAAGGATGGAGTGACAGGACATGGAGAATGGCTTCTCACTGACAGAGGGCAGGGATAGACGGGATATTGGGAAGAAATTCCTCCCTGTGAGGTGGTGAGGCCCTGGCACAGGTGCCCAGGGCAGCTGTGGCTGCCCCTGGATCCCTGGAAGTGTCCAAGGCCAGGCTGGACAGGGCTTGGAACAACCTGGTCTAGTGGAAGGTGTCTCTGTCCACGGCAGGGAGTGGAACAAGATGATCTTTAGAGGTAGGGACCTACCTTCCTACTCAAACCGTGCTATGATTCTATGATGATTCGGTGATCCGAATAATAAATATTTATAAACAGTGATGGGATCTTCCCAATGACATCCCACAGATAAAGGAAACCAGTTCACCTTCTACAGTTCCAGCCTTATCTTTCCCAACTGCAAGACAGGGATCAGCACTTTGCAGCGAGTTACTCCAGCAACAGTTACACTAATACATCTCAAAAATACTCTTTGGAATGAAATTTTAGCCATGCCTTTTGCAAAAGGCCTTCCTTTACTTTGAAGTTTCCAACCAGTGGTCACATATGAAGCCCTGGTCACCCACCAGCTTCTTGTAGGTGGTTGGCAAAAGGTACCTAAGAAAAGCAGGGCTGCTGCCTGTAGCTCATTTGGAGGGGATCTGTGCTGTCTCTGTGGATTTTAGAACTCCAGCTACTGAGGAAAGCCAAAAACTGCTCTTCTGCCCACTCTGAAAAATGATTTAGATCTCCATAGACACCTGGTGCTTTTTCACTTTATTCTTGCAAGAGCTTAATTACCCAAGTGATTCTGGTAACTGTTAACACTGAAGCTGACAAGAATAAAATATTGCCTTGCAATCACCTTGCTCCCCAAAGTTAAGCACATGCTTACAGGATTTATGGAAGCATCACCTCTGGGCACAGGGAGTTTGTCACGGCACATCCACAGGCTCTGATCGATTTCAGCTCAGCCCCACAGCCATGACTGGGAGCAGCCAGGGACAGCAGCCACATGTACTCAGCCTCCGCAAGAACTTGCAGCATCTCCTCGTGACAAACCCTGATTCGTGATACCAAAATGCTGTGAAAGTGCTGGTGCCCCACACCACAAACCGCCTGCAGATTTGGGGTGAACCTCCCATCTCACCCAGACTCTTTCCTGCTCCTGCATTCCTTGAGGCTGGCAGGATCTCTGCAAAAAGCCTTTCTTCTCCATCACCAGAGACACACAGAGCTCCCACGCTGGAGAAAGGAAGTCCAGAAGATTTCTCAATGCCTAGGGTTTGATTTTGTGTGTCTGCACACTCCTTAACAACCTCAACCATAAGCATGGGCTGAGCAGCCCCTCGGATCACCACCCCAAAGCTGTGTGAGCTGGAGATAACCCAGAAGAAAAAAGGTTCTGTGATAACATCAACAGTGGAAACACCACCAGCCTGAGCTCAAGTCAGGACCCCAAATCCTCCACACTGATTAACACATCTCACTTCAAACTTTCCACTCTCAAGCTCATAACTGTTGAAATATTTCTCCTCACTGCCGCCTGCTCACCCCAAGTCTCCCAGGCCTCCCTTCCCTCACACATGCTCTCCCAGCTGGAGAGATCCCTTCTGTTAAACCCAATCTTTGCAGAGAAATTCATTCAGCACGTGCACCTGCTGAACCATTCGATGGCAGCATTGATAAGTGGTGGTCTAGGTGGGAAGGTTGGAATATGGAAATGAGTTTTCCCATGCTTTGAAAAGCGCTGGAATGCGTCCTTGTGGTTCCAAAAGCATCCTGCTGTACACCAGCCTGCTGTGGCCCCCCAAAACATCAAGGTTCCTCATGGGCTGAGTTGTTAGAGCTGGTGAAAATACCTTGGATGTGGATTTAGAATCTCATGTTTAGGATCATCTCATCTTCTTTGTGCACATGCTAAAGCTCTACCAAATGTCTCTGGGGGCTCCTGCTGGGCGTTCAAATGTGAGCACCCCTCTGCTTGATGACGAGCAACATCATCCCTGAAATACAAAGGTGTGCAACAGGAGGGTCCACACCTGAAAAGACTTGGCACATGCTGACCACACTCCCTCCAGATCACCACCACAAGTAAGAACACTTCAATCCTGCAACGCTTGTGCTTGCAGTCCAAACACATCATTATTTTACCAAGGATTAAAGTGAAGGTAAAGAAGAAAATAGTTTTTCCCAAAAAGGCTCTGAGATGCCAAACTTTAAGTTAGAGGTCTTATAGGTATTTCCAGGAGATGATCTGTGTTTTCCAAAGCCCTCTTTCAGCCACACCGCCAGCAGGTCCCTTGAGCTGTGAGTTGCTTCATTCAGGAGCAATTTTCCCAGACAGTGTTGGCTCGAAGAGCAAAGCAAATAGAAAACGGATGCCCTGTGAAGGTGTTCATGAATGGCTTTCTCCATTCCCACTTCACTGGCTCAAACACTTCTCATCAGAGGAAGAATCTGTGTGCAAAGCACCCTCCTGGTTAAATGCAGAAGCAGCCAACATTATAGGGAGCTAGGCAGCATAATAAATGGATTTATATATTATAAAAATGCTGTGGTACAACTGCACTGACAGCCCAAAGGCCAACTTCATGCCCCAAAGGCAAACAAACCAGAAAGACTCAAATGTGACACCAGCCAGGTTTTATAACAATTTATATTAGAATAATTAATTTGGATTGCTACCAAATTCATTGTCAGTAGCAAGCAGGTAATCCAGCAATGTCCTGGTGCAGAAAGTCCCAGCTCTTGCATCAGAGAGATGACAAGAGGGGTTTGCAGGTACTCCCACCACGGGTCTCACCCGAGCCAGTAGAGCCTTGCTTCGGATTCACTCCCTGCATGTTCCTTGCTGAACTACCTTGGAAAAGGCCTCCCAGGTGGTTATATCACCCTGCAGATACGCTCCCAGCCCATGAGCTGGGCTATTGATGGGCTACTGAAGAGCATCAGCAGCTTCAGGCTGCTGGTGCTCCATGCCCACCACAGGACAGAGCGTAAACCAGGTTCTTTCAGCCAAGTTCCACAGTTAAACACGCGCTTAAGCAGTTTTCTTATGTAAAGAAACATTTGAAAATCAGACTGTTAGTCTGGATTAATGCCGGCCAGCTACAGATGAACTTCAATGAGTCATCCCCCAGAGACATCAGGTCCCCTAAAATAGCATCAGCAACTGAATCTGTAGAAAGGCTGGAATATTTGGACTGAAAGCTCTGATCACAATGCTTTACATAAGCTGGCAAACATGCCACCCTCCCCAGGCTGAAATGAGAATTCGCCTCAAGCCAGGGCACTCCCACAGTTCTGTCTCATGTGCTGGGAAGCGCAGTCCTGACATTGCCTGATGCAAGACAGCAACAAACTGGCTTGTTTTTCTTCCACTGGAATTTTAATACAGTGCAACTACTTGGGAACAAGTCCAATACTGGAATCAATGAAATATAGTCAGAAAATGGTGGCAACAGCTGGTGCTCCAGAAGTTTGCACAGGAAAAAGCAACAAACCCAGCTCCAGACCACGGAAGCTTTATGTAGACTGGCAGCATGAAACTTGAACACAAGGAATGGCAGGGGCCACTTTCCCAGAGGTCTGACACAGGCTGGAATACAGGTGTTCTTACTTCCTGCTTTGTGATGAGGACAGAGATAGAGAAGGGCCACAAAATCCTATAGAATAGTGAGGAAGCAGCCTGGCATGTGCCATTGTGTTGAATTTGGGTCCTGCCACCTCTGTAGGGAAAACAAAGGAGGATTTTCAGGAGCCTGAGGGAACCCTCAGGCTTTAATTGCCCCAATCAGCGTCTCCTGGGACCTCCACCCATGAACTCCATAAGCTCCGCTCAATCTGAGGTCCAGGCAACCAATTCTTCCTGATCTCTCCTGTAAGTGTACCTGCTCCTAGGTATTCCTAGACTGATGCTGGACTTGGTGCCTTTAGTTCTCTGTGTGACACCTGGTCTGTTGGTCCACCCCTGTGCTCTGTTAGCCTGGCTGTGGAGGTACACCCACCTGGTAAGGCTGTGCGTGTCCTTGGCTCCTGGCTCACCTTCCCATTAGGTGGACATTGCCATTTTACATGGCTGGAAAAGAAAGATGCAGTGCTGTGTGGGAGCTGAGCTCATGGCAACACCATTTGGCTCTCTTTGACGCCCTTCCTGATGGATGCGAGCTTCTCTATCTCTAGGTGACTCTTAGTCCTCTCCCTGCCTCCCCCCTCCCATGAACCCCCTATTAATTTTCACTAACCTCATGAAATTCCTACAATCCCATATAGACTCAAACTTGACTGATCTCCTCCTGGTGCCCAGTTTCCCCACAACTTTTTCACCTCCACGTCACCGCCCAAGAGCTTCACTGGAACCTCGCAGCTTCCTTCAACACTGGAAAGTACCTCCCTCCATCTCTCCCCAGCCACAATGAAACTCTTCTGTATCTTCCCAGCTCTTTTCCTTTCCCCATCAGTCCCCAGCTTTGTGCTGGTGCTATTCTAACCTTTGACAGCAATTTTCTTGAGGTTTTTTTTTTTTTTTTTTTTTTTTTTTAAAAAATGCTTTTTTCCTGTTGATCCTGTTCTCTCTCCACTGCTCCCATGAGGGACAGTCCCTTACATTCCCCACCGGACCTTCCCATAGCTATGTCCTGCTCACATAGGGTGGTTTTTACTCTTGTATGATGGGGCCATCTCCCTTGTCACACTTTCTCCTGTGCCATTTGTTTAATTTCCTGCATGCTCCCGTGCCTCTGGCTTGTCTCCCAGCATGCCTGATACCTTGGAGTTTTCTGGGACAACAGGTTTTTAATAATTTGATGGAGTGGGTTCCGTTGTAGGTCTGTGCTGGCAATTAGATGGGTAAGACCTGGTCTTAAGGCCCTTATTTGAGTTTGGGATTGCTAAGGAAAGCAGAGCTGGAGGGAAGAAGCAAAATTAAATAGAGTTCACCTGAGGTTAAGGCTTTCCTTGGAAAAGCCAAGCACTGCATGGAACGCATCCCTGCAATACTTCACTATAAGGATCCACCATGGGATAAAGCCCCTTTTATTTGTACAACCCAATCAATATTTCACTAGCCACATATTAAATATCCTTGGAAACCTGTGCAAAGGGTGATTTATATGCAGTATTGCTCATAAAAAATACACAGCACCAACTGAAGATGCCCAAACACAAGATGGATCCAAAGCACAGGCAAGGGGTGCTGATTTTACACTGAGAGAGGGTCTGGTTAGGTTAGATATAAAGAAGAATTTATTTACAATGAGGATGGTGAGGCTCTGGCATAGGTTGCCCAGAAAAGCTGCGGCTGCCCCTGGATCCCTGGAAGTGTTCGAGGCCAGGTTGGACACAGGGCTTGGAGCAATGCGGGATAGAGGAAGACGTCCCTGCTCATGGCAGGGGGTGGAACTAAACGGTCTTTAAGATCCCTTCCAACCCAAACCACTACATGATTCCACGAAGGCAGCACGGGTGAAATACGTGTTTTAAACCATTAATCTCCTCAAACCCCGAGGCAGGCTGCTGAGGCTCCCTGACGGCAGGAAGCATGGCTGGGGGGGGTATGGGGGGGGGGGGTAGGGGGGGCTGTAAAGCCTGAGGGCTGGGGCAGAAATTACATTCTGTGGGGAGCTGGAGGAGCTTGGGGGCTCTATTTGAACCGACCGAGGCGACCGCGGGCTACTGGGGGATGTTGTGGGGCGAGGGGGCAGCGCCTGGGGGCTCTGAGGGCGGGCCCGAGCTGCCATTTCGCGGCCGCCCGGCCCCCCACTGTCGGGCGGTGCCGCCTCCCTCAGGCCCGGGCGCGACATGGCGGCGGCGCGGGCGCTGCAGCTGTCGCTGCTCCGGCTGCTCCTGCCCCCGCTGCCGCTGCTGGCGCTGCTGTCGGGCCCGGCGAGGGCCGTGGGGCCGCACCCCCAGCCCCAGAGCTTCCCGCCCGGCGGCGGCCGCTGCCCGGTGCCGGCCCGCCGGTTCCGCTTCGCCGCGGCGAGCGGCTCGGCCGTGGGGCCGGGGTGCGCCGTGCTGGACGCCGCCTTCCAGCGGTACTGGCCGCTGATCTTCGGCAGTCCCACCGGTGAGGGCCGTGGCGGGTGCTGACCCTTCCCTCCGTGGCTTTGAACTTAACAGCCTCCCACACCCTCGCTAATTTTGGGGTCAAGCCACGGGGTTTGCTGGCCGTCTGCCTCCCCTCAGTTCTGCGGCGGCAGGTGGGGTGGGAGTTTTGGAGTCTGGTGGCAAAAGCAGCGATGGGTTGGGATTTGGAGGGCAGTGCCTATGGCAAGTATAGAAGAAATCTAATCGAGTTTGGCATAGCACTAGTTGTCTTCCTGCCAGGATTTAGGCTCTTGCTATTAAGGGTTTCCTTCATCTCATTTTTTACTTCCTCCGGAGGGTGTTACAGCTCCCCATTGCTTCATTTTGCTTCCTTCTCTTGTGGCTGCAGGGAGAGCTGCTCCCGGTCTTGCAACCGTTCCTGCTTCAGGGCTGCTGCTAAGTCTTGGCTGTTCCCATTCCTAGCAGCTCTCCTGTGGGAGGTCTCACCTTGAGGAAAGACTTGCTGCTTTGTGTGTGTTCTTCCAAGTACGTACTTGTGCCATGGGGGACCTCTGCCAAGGTGGAGCTGCTAAAAGTCCCAAGGCAGCATGGCTTTTCTGCCAGGGAGAGATTAGCTCCTGGATTTGTCCTGAAATTGTAGGGTAAGATGAGGAAAGGCAAAAGCTTTGAGAGTTTGGGTTTGCTTTGGGACAGGCTCGAAAGGTTTCTTGAACCCAGACTTCTTCATGAGAGCACCCATTGCTTGTCTGGGATGAGCTGCAGGAAATCTCTTGGCAGTGGAGCTGACACGCAAGGATGCTCAGGAGCTGCGTGGGTCTGCTGCAGCCTGAAGTGCTATATCCAGGGAATATGAAGCACTTCATTCATCAAAAAGAGATAGTAACTCTGCTCCCAAGTGTTCTAAATGTCAGTGTGAACTCTATTGCTGCTGATCAAAGCAGAGAAGGGTGGCGGTGTTGGAAGCCGCTTGGCTTTGTCTTGAGTACATCATACTTTGAAAAAAGCAGGTTGGAAACAGAGAACCCTTTGGCTTATTTTATTTCAACTCTTGTGAGTAGCAGTAGAAATAAATTTTCATTTGAGAGCCAAAAAGACTCCTCTTGGTTCTCTTTTGCTGCTAGGAACTAAAAACAGCTGATCTAATTATTCACGCTCTCCTGTTCCACTCAGAGGGGAAATGTGACCATCAAATCACTTGGAGCAACATTGTGATCACAAGATCCAGCTCACACTCATCACTTTCCATATGCCCTGCTTTATGATGCTCAAACTACACAAATTATTTTAAGGCCTTTTTTCCTCTCTTTGCCTTCGTTTTCTTTTGGTCTTTTTTTTCCACATGGGTAGTTAGTAAGAACAGGCAGTGGAAACCCTGGATGAAAGGAAATAATTTGTATTAATAGAGGAAATAAACGGCAGAAAGCATTTTCTGGTGGCACTGCCTTGCAGGTGTGGTGGCGGTGGTGCCTGTCTGCAGCTTGGGCCAGGAGGCTGTGTTTGGGTTGGGAAGCGCCTCACCAAGCAGGTTCAAACGCGGTGTGTGGTGGTGGGGCCAATTCTATTGAGGCTCCTCGGCAGGATGAGTGTTCCCAGGCCTGGGAGCGGCTGTTCCCAGTGAACTGCTGCCTTCCTGAGCGGAGGGAGCAGGTCTTGCTGTGCTGCTTGCACATCTGTGAGGTTGCCTTGGCTACCAGCTTGTCTGCAACCGAGAGGAAAGCTCAAAACAGGGCTGGCTTCAAGCTGTTTTCCTTCTCTCCGCAGAGGTTTCGTCATCCCTTCGTGGAGAAATTGGGATTTCTGTGAGCTCCTGTGAGCTGTGGAGCAGGAGCTCTCTGCATTTCTCTGAAATGCTGGCGGTGCCACAGTCTCTCTGGAAACTTCTTGGTGCTCTTGGCTCATTCAAAGCCAAGCTCTTTATTTGCAGTGACCACATTGAGCACTGGCTGTTCCTGGGAATGTTGTGGGGTGTAGGCATGGGCCTTGGCTAGGATGAGCAGGGTCGCACCCTGCTACCCCATGCTCCTCCTGGCAACTGACTGCTGTAAGTCCATTGCTTCCTAGTGAAGCAGTCCCTTTGGAATGGGGGAGTGACTCAAGTGGGGATTCAGGCTTGTGCATCCTTGGAACTGCTCTCCAGTTAGGGAAGTGTGCCCAGAGTTCCTACCTGAGGTCTAAATGTGACTGGGTTCATTTCTCTGGCTGCTACACCTGGGACCTGCTCTGCAGAAGGGGAAGTCGGTCGGGAACTTTTCTGAGCTGGGTGAGACCTTTTGATTGCCTCTAACTCAGCCCAGTTTAGCAGATTCATTCTTCACCCTTTTTTAGTGGGTTTTTTTGCCCTTTTCCAAGATGTTTGGGTATGGCAGAACTCTTGGGCTTGTACTTTTTTCCACTACTGAGAGAGCTTGGAAACAAGCTCTTTGCCCTCATGGAGAAGCTTTGACTAGTCATGGCTGTAAATTAAAAGCCAGGGCTGATGTCCAGGAAGCCTTGGGGGTTGCTGCTAGTCCATATTCTGATGTTTTTCCTCTCTTGTGTATTCCTTTAAGCTTCCCTGTGGGCTTCCTCACGGGCTGGGGTCAGCTTATGTTCTCCTGGTTGGCTGTGTTGAAATTAGCCCCTGCTGAACACCATGTCTGTTTTAGGGTGCAGAAAGGGGTGCCTCTTTCTGCCTCCATCCCTAGCTGGGCTGGGAGGATGGTGCTGGGCTTGTAAGCAGGGAAGAGAGCTGGGATGGGGTTGATGTGCATGGTCTGTGTCCTTTGCAGAGAATGAGTCGTCCTGGGAAACACCCTGCACCAAGCTTCTCGTCTATGTTTCCACTCCAGGCTGCGATGGGTTTCCCAGACTGGACTCCAAGGAGAGCTGTAAGTGTCAGGGTTGGGAGCAGGAGGGAACGTGGCTGTTTCTGTGCCTGGCACTGGGGAGTAGCACTGTGCAGTTACCCTTGGATTTGGGGAGGGCACCAATTCCTGCTCTTAAGATGTTGGGGCAGGGCAGGAGGGACATACCCTAGGGTGCTGATAAAGCAGTGGGGAGAGGTTTAAAACAGCAAGAGAGGGCCAGAATTCAGTTGTGTGGGGTCCTGGCATGCAGTTCTGTACCTGAACCCTGCCCAGTGCTATCGTGGCTGTATGGGACATCTGCCTGATGCTGTGTTTCAGATAAGCTGTCTGTCTCCAAAGGCTCCATGCTGCTCTCAGCAGAGACCATCTGGGGAGCTCTCCGAGGTGAGCTGCACATCCTGCAGGGCGTTCCTGCTCTCTCTGCCTCAGGCCTGTGGGGATGTCTTGCGGTGCCTCTCGCTTTCCATAGACTTCTTTGTTAATTGAGTTCTGCTCCTTTGGGGGTGTCTGTGCTGAGGAAGGGGCTGTGTGTTTTCCTGCAGGCCTGGAAACATTCAGCCAGCTTGTTGGAAGAGATGAAAATGGCACGGTGAGTCCTGGCTTCATCCCCTGGGGGCAGGCTGCTCTCCATAGTGCCCCTGCCTCCATGGGGACAGGCTGAGGGTTGCTGGAGTGCTTGGGATAAGTGGGCACAGCCTTGCCAAGACCAAGTGGAAATTCATGAATCCATGGATTCAGCCAGATCCCTGCCTTCTGAATGGTTAAAGAAGTGCTGCAGCTCTTTCTGGACAGTTTGCACTCTGGGCATTGAGGGCACCTCTGTCCTGCCAACCCTGGGAACAATGGTGACCCTCAATGTTTCTTGCTAATGGCCGTTTGCCCTACGTCCTGCTCAAGTCTTCCTCGTGTCTTCTGTGTGCAGTACTACGTCAATGAGACAGAAATCGTGGACTTTCCCCGCTTCCCTCACCGGGGACTGTTGCTGGACACCTCTCGTCACTACCTGCCCTTGAGTGCCATCCTGGAAACTCTGGTAGGGCACCCATGCTGGGAGATGAGACGGTTTAATTGTGTGTCCCTTCCCCTGAAGGGAAGGGGTGACAACGAGCTCCCTTGTTTGGGTGATTTCTCAGCTGCTGCAGTTAAAAAAAACGGAGGTATTTTGAATTCCTGCAGTCCAGGTTATTCTTCAAGGCTGGGTTGTTTCTAAGGCAAGGGAAAACACTGGCAAAGGTGGGTGGTGGTTCGGTTCTGTGCTCTTCCCAAGCAGAATTAAACTTCCAGTTCTCCACCAGTGGCTCAGTTACAGGGAGAGCAGAGATTTTACTGAGCAAAGTGTTCCTGGCCCTGTGCGGTTTTTGTGTTTAAAGCGAGATGTCTGAATCCCTCTTGGATCCTGGGGAGCATTTAGGGACTTTGCCTTGTCCTCTATCTGTGGCAAGCTGGATGACCTTTCGGAAGGGATGGGGCATGTTCACCTTTGTCACTGTATCTTCCCAGGATGTCATGGCTTACAACAAGTTCAACGTGTTTCACTGGCACATAGTGGATGACCCATCTTTCCCCTATGAGAGCTCCACGTTCCCAGAGCTCAGCAAGCAGGTAATGATCATCATGTAGTGCCCAGCTCAGGTGGTCAGATCCCTGCCTCTGCTCCTGAGCAAGGCGCTGAGCTTTCCCATGTTCCCAGGGAGCCTTCAATGCCATGACCCACGTGTACACAGCCAGCGACGTGCGCACTGTGATCGAGCACGCCCGGCTGCGCGGCATCAGAGTCATCGCTGAGTTTGACACCCCCGGCCACACCCTCTCCTGGGGGCCAGGTGAGGAGCAGACCCTGCCCACTGCTGCTCTGAGGAGAGTTGCAGTTGTCCCAGGGGCAGGAGTGAGTGCTGCAATACGGACCCTAAAAGCTGGGTGTGGGCAGCAGTGTCCCATAGGCTGGCTTTAACAAGGAGCAAACCATTATTTGGGGGATGTGGGACCCAATGGTCCAACTTCTAGAGCAAAATCCAAAGGGAAACATTTACATCTTTTCTTGGGTCCAAGCTGGGTGACTTTGTGGGAGCGTCTGCTCTGCCAAAACTAACATCATGGCTTATTGCAAGGATCTTGTGTTTAACTGAGGGTACAGCTGGCCAAGCTTCCTTGCTGTGCTCAGCTGTGTCCCAGTCCTGACACACTGCTCTCTGCTCCAGGGACTGCATCTCCTCTTCTATGTCTAGAAGTGCAAGAAGCTCCAGGAAAACATTCCACTGTCTTCTTCTCTCCTTCCCCTGCCTCCAAATGCCAAGGCCCGCGTTAGAATTCACCTTGTGTGTGGTCACAGCTGGAACTGTGGCTGTCTCTCCTTCCCTGTCCCCTGACAGGCCCTGAGTTGTACTCAGGGGCATTGCAGAGGATGACATGGTCACACTTTTCCCCATTCTCACCATCCTGCATTTTTTACCATCAGGTGCTCCAGGTCTCCTGACTCCCTGCTATATAGGCAAGGCTCCCTCTGGAGTCTATGGGCCCATCAACCCCATTGTTAACAGCACCTACCAGTTTGTGACCAGTTTGTTCCAAGAGATCAGCACTGTGTTCCCAGACTTCTTTCTCCACCTTGGTGGCGATGAGGTGGATTTCACATGCTGGTGAGTCTGAGATCAGTCTGGAGGAGGACTGAGGGTAAGTATTTCGGATTGGAATCCTGGCCCATGGCTTCTTGGTCATGATCTTTGGTGTCCTGCTCTGCCAGGCCAGGGATAATGATGGTGCTTGGAACTTTGGGGATTTCTTTGCTCATGGTGATGCTGGATGTAGGGAACTGCTCGTGCTGGTCCAGCCACAGCTCTGGAATACCTGGGCAAACCTTGGACTGATGTGGGAGGGACTTGACCATGCCTTGGCCTTACTCCAGAGCTCAAGTTGTGATGGTTTTATTCCATATCTTTGGTGCACAGGAAATCCAATCCAGAAATCCGTGCTTTCATGGTGGAGAAGGGCTTTGGTGAAGATTACAAAAAATTAGAGTCTTTCTACATCCAGAGGTAAGGACAGGCCATCCAGAGCCTGCAGCTGCACTGTGTGACCAGCTCAAATGTCTTCTGTCTTGGGGGCACCAGATCTCCTTTTCAGGAGCATCCCCATTGGTCATGTCTCCCCGACCCCAAAAGGGAACATTTTAGTGTGAGATTGATCACAAAAAAGGGGCTGAGGACAAGCCCCATAAGGGGATGTGCTCTCTCCCTTCTCCTTCAGAAGCATCTCCACATCCCATTGAGGATGTTGGGGAATATCTGTGCTGCTCCTTTGGCTGTATGTAACCACCAAAGAAGGGATCAGTGGGATCACACAAAACTCGGTACTTTTCCTACTCCAGGCTTCTGGACATCGTCTCTTCCCTTGGCAAAGGTTATATTGTGTGGCAGGAGGTGTTTGACAACAACGTGAAGGTGAGAGCTGCCTGTGCTGGGGTGAACAGTGCCAGCACCCCAACCTGACACACTGGTGTGTTCTGGGGGGCTGTGCTGGGGTGAACAGTGCCAGCACCCCAACCTGACACACTGGTGTGTTCTGGGGGGCTGTGCTGGGGTGAACAGTGCCAGCACCCCAACCTGACACACTGGTGTGTTCTGGGGGGCTGTGCTGGGGTGAACAGTGCCGGCACCCCAGCCTGACACACTGGTGTGCGCTGGGGGGCTGTGCTGAGGCTGGTGGGGGTTACTCTGTAAAATGAGACTGGGGTCAGTCTCAAGATGGTGCTGCCAGTGAGCTGCCCTCATCACGGCTTTGTCACACTGCTGCCAATGCTCTGCTCCCTCTAGGATGCAGGTTTTAACCCTGCCCAGGAAACTCTGCAAATGGCCTTATCTTTCCTTCTGTTGTACCTGCAAAGGGAAGTGGCTCAAAAATCAAGCCCAAGTCGGCCTCAGCTTCCTTTTGGGGGTGTGGAGGGTTCAGGGCACTCTGTTTGGGGGAGCAGGTGATGCTTCTGTCACTGCACTGATCCCCTGCCCTGTGTTCACCTGTGCTCCTCAGCTGAGGCCTGACACCATCATCCACGTGTGGAAGGAGAACAGCTTGCAGTACCTGGAAGAGATGGCCAATGTCACCAGGGCTGGCTACCGGGCTCTGCTCTCTGCACCCTGGTACCTCAACCGCATCTCCTATGGGCAGGACTGGATAGAAGCCTATAAGGTGGAGCCCTTGAACTTCGGAGGTGTGTTCCGTGTGTTCCCGTTCTGCATGGCAGCTGGCTTGACGCTCAGATGCAGCACCAGAACTGGCTGTTTTGCTGTCCCCCTCCACAGGCAGCCCTGAGCAGAAGGCCCTGGTGATAGGTGGCGAGGCCTGCATGTGGGGTGAATATGTGGATGTCACCAACCTGACCCCCAGGCTCTGGTAAGGGAGGTCACTTGGGTCGTGTGTGGTCGGGCTTGCATGCCTTTTCTTTGCCAGGGAGTGTCATTTGTTGAACTTGGTGACTGTCCCTGTCCCCTCTGTGGTGGTAACAGCTTCACTGAGGCTGAAATGAGAGTTTGCAAGGCTGTAACAACCTGCTGCTGCAACTAGGTTGTGTTTAACACCCGTCTGTCCTGACACCCTGGTCTGCTCCTGATGGGCATGTGTCCGGGAATAGATCTTGGGATACTCTGAAGCTTTTGTGTGTGGAAGGATGCTGGCCAGGAAAGTGTTTGGGAGTTCAGGGCTTCATATGAGAAGCTTTTGAGCTCCCCCCTGTCCTGACTGCCTGTCCCTTGTCTTAAAGGCCGAGAGGTGGGGCCGTAGCTGAAAGACTCTGGAGCAATGAGACTGTCATGAACGTGCAAGATGCATACGCCCGGCTGGTGGAGTTCCGCTGCACCCTGCTCAGGTAACCATCCTGGGACAGCTGCCCTTGCACAGCTGCTCTGGGCTCAGCCCTGGGAGGGCAGCGAGGGAGAAAGGCTTGCCCTGCTGCAAAATGACCCTTGTTCCTCTGGTAAGCCCTGGTTTTTCTGCTGCCTGTGCGTGGGCAGAGCTCGCTTTGTGCAGCACTGGAAGAGCGCTCCTGCTGCTGGCGTAGGCTGGTGGCTCTGGCGAGGAGAGGGCTTTGTGCTGAGGAAGGAGGGGACTTGTCAGCTCTTGCCACTCCTCCTGCAGCACCATCTTCCCCAGGAAACCTGTCCTCACCCTGTGCACCCACACATGAGCAAAAGACTGAGTTTATAAGCATGGGATGAAAACCACTCCCTCCCTGTCACACCTGAAACGGGATACCCACGTAGAGCCACCCTGTGCCACTGGAAGCCCTCAAACCCAGTGGTGGCTCTACCTCCTCCCTGATGCCATCCTTCTGTTCTCTTCCCAGGCGTGGTGTCCAGGCACAGCCTCTCTACATTGGATACTGTGACCATGAATTTAGCGGGGTTTGAAGGGAGAGCCTCACTGCCCTCGGTCTCAGTGCACGCAGGAGGAACTTCCCCCTCTCAAAAGGGCAGAGGGACCCTTCCCACCCCACCTTCTGCTGTGGGTTCATTGCAATGAACATTTCTTTTGCCTCGGCATGTGCTCTTTGCCTCTTTTTCTATTTTTATTTCTTTAAATCTATAAATAAATGACCCCAAAGAGGAAAAATATGCCTACTCCTGCTCATCTGGGGCTTGGGACACCGTGCAAGGGTTAGCAGGAGATGGGTAGAGCTTGCTCCAGAGATACTGGTGGAGAAGCATCCTGGCATCCTGGCAACTCCCAAGCTTGCAGGGTGCCTGCTCAGCTGCATAAACTTTGCTTAGCTTCTGCTGCTGTCCCAAGGTTTGCTTCTGCAGTCATGTTGTGCTGTGGGGTCCTGTCCTTGTCCCTCTCTCGCCTGATGGCCAGGCCTGAGAGCCACCACTTCTGGTGCCCTAAACCCTGGCTGCCGCCACCTCCTTTGGGGCTTCTCCTCAGCACAGATGACACCCTGGAGCCTCTTTGAGGAGCCCTTGCAAATCTGCTGAGTGGCGCATGGATATTACGAAATCTCTGCTCAGCTCTTCGGGCTGTCACCTCTGCCTGGAATTTGGCCAACTGACCCGTCCTCCTCCTGCTCTGTTACTCCCAGGGTGAGGAGCTCAGCTCCAGGTCTCCTCCATCCAGGGGGGTTGGTTTTGATGGTGTTTTCCTCCAAGAAGAAACCAGTGGTGCTGCTGTCCCATAGAACTGGGACAGCTGTGGTTGTTGTCCTTCGATGGTTGGGATTGCCGTGCTGGAAACGGCATTCAGCTGAAAGTAGGGAATTTCTCAGGGAGAAATCCTGGCTGGCTGAGACTGTTGTATCTGTGTCTTGGTCTTAAGTGAGTGAGATGTGCTGTTATGGCTGGAAACCTTTTGACTGAACTTTAAATTAAAAAAAAAAAACAGTGAATTAACAATTACTACTGCCTCCTATTTTTAAAAGTCAGCTTTTTTTCCCTTTTTTCCCCCTAATGTGCTGTAAAGTGGTACCTTGGTTGGATTCTTTTGTCACTGCAGGGAGCTGCTGCCAGCAGGGCTGGGGCAAGCAGGACCCTGACCCTGGGAAGGGTGCTCTGTTCCCACAGATGATGCTCTGCAAGAGAGGCTCTTCACCATCCTATCCCAGCTTCCTGCCCTCATCCCTCATTCCATCTGCCCTTCTGCCTTGCTGGGCTCCCTTTCCCCCATAGCCAGGTGTGAGAGCCCCCAGAGCTTGGGATGCCCATGGAGGACCCCCCTACCTTGCACCTTCCACTGAAGCCTGGTGTTGTGATCCACATTAAACATCATCCGTGATCCCATTTCCCAGGGTGCCTGCACCAGCATCTTCCCAAAACCACCATCATGGAGGTGGCTCAGTGACATCTCCAGCCTTGGACAGGCCGGGATCCCGGAAGCACCCCGCTTTCCCCACCGTGGCTTTGCTGGGTGGCCCGTTCCTTCCAGAACATCTATTTTGGTCGTGTAAAACTTGCCGGGGAGCAGGGAACAGGGAACAGGCAGCTTGTGAATCACTCGGGGCCAACGGGTTTAAAAATAAACCCAAGCGGCGGCAAGGAGCAGCCGCCAAGCCCCCGGATTCCAGCAGGATTGTGCTCCACACGTCCCAAACCCACCCGTGGTACCAGCCAGGGGAGTTTATTGGGACACGCTTGCAGTGGTGGGCACCCGTGTGCATCGTGTGTGTGTGTGTGTGCGCTTGTAAACACGTGTGTGCATCAGGTGTGTGCTTGTAAATACTGGCGTGTGTATCGTGTGTGTGCTTGTGAACACGTGTGCGTTGTGTGTGTGCTTGTGGACACATGCACACACGTGGTTACGGCTCCTCACCCACTTGTGCACACACATGCATGAGGATCATTGAGCACACGTGCATTAAGGGCCCTTGCTCACACGCATGCACAAATGCGCTTGCTCACACGTGGCCCGAAGCCACATGTGCTGTGCATGCCCTTGCACATACTTACACACACGTGTGCACTCTTGCAGCACCTGTATGTGCTTGCACACGCTTGGGCACGCATGCATGTGTTTGTGTAGACTTGCATGTGCTTGCACACATGCTCACACACGCACACATGCACACAGCATTGCACACGCTCACACCCCTTCCGCACTCACAAGCCCCTGCACGCACAAAGCAGCGTGCAGGGGAAGCCAGGCCTTCTCCCACCTGGCTGCTGCTTTGGGACTAATTAATTAATTAACGACCAGGTATTAAATACCAGGTATTAAAGCTGCTCAGTCTAATTACAGATCTTTCGAGGTGATGCAGGAGGGAAGTGCTCCCCTCCTCCCCGTTCTGGGGCAGCCCCAGGGGGGCAACAGGGGTAGTGTGGGGTCCATGGAGGTGAAAAACCCAACAAAGTGTTCAAATGGACCCTTTTTGAGCCTCTTCTGTGTGTTTAAACACTGCTCTGAGGTGGGGAGCAGAGAGGGGCTAAGTCTGGAGGCTACTGATGGGCTGCAGGGGGAAGGTGAGAGGCTGCTCAGCCCTTTGGCCAGCCCTGATGGGGGTCGGAGGGATGATAGGGGGAAAAGGGGGAGGGAGAGGGGTGAGGGAATAGAGGCAGGATGGAGGTGGTGGGGGATGATGGGGGTGATGGGGAGACGGGGGAAAGGGAGGAACATAGGAGGTGATGGGGGTGATGGGGGAATGAGGGGAAAGGGGGTGCCTGAGGGGATATGAGGGGAATGGGGGGAGGCGGGGCAGTAGAGGGGGTGATTGGGGGGGGATTAGGAGGGAGGCCGGGAGTGATGGGGGTGATGGGCACGATGGAGATGACGGAGGAGGGTGATGGAGGTGATAGAAGGTGATGGGGGTGATAGGGATGATGGGAGGTAATGGAGGGTGAGGAGGATGATGGTCGCGATGGGAGTGATTGTGGCGATAGGGCTAATGGGGATGATAGGGATGATGGGGATGTCGGGTGGTGATGGGGGGTGATAAGAATTCTGGTAGTGGGGCGGGGGGGGTGATGGTAATGACGGAGGGTGAGGGGGATGATGGGGGTGATGGGGTGATGGGGGTGGCGGGGGCCGACCGGGGCGACACGGGGGGATTTGGGCGCGGGGGGGGGGGTTCGGGGTCAGCCCGGCAGGGCGCAGCAGTGGGCGGAGCCGGACCGCGCCACGCCCCCTCCTTCCGCCCCCCGGTTCTGATTGGCCATCGCCCCCTCATTATGCTAATACAGCGCCCCTGGGCGGGGCCGTCCGGTTGACGTCACGGGCCCGCTGGCGGGCGCGGGCCGAGCCGAGCCGAGCCGAGAGGTGCCGAGCGGGGCGGTGCCGAGCGGTGCCGACGCGAGCCGAGCGGTGCCGAGCGGTGCCGGGCGGTGCCGAGCGGTGCCGGTCGGGCGGGGCGGGGCGCGGAACGGGCCATGGCGGCGGCGGCGGCGGGCGAGGCGGCGGGGGCGGCGTTCAGCACCGCGAACAGCGGCCGGGTGAACGGGCTGAGCCGCCCGCCCGGCGCCATCGCCATGAAGGACCACGACGCCATCAAGCTGTTCGTGGGGCAGATTCCGCGCAACCTGGAGGAGAGCGACCTCAAGCCGCTCTTCGAGGAGTTCGGCCGCATCTACGAGCTCACCGTGCTCAAGGATCGCTTCACCGGCATGCACAAAGGTGCGGGGGCGGCGGGCCGGGGGACCCCCCGGGTGGGACGCTCTGACATGGGACACCCAGGTGTGGGGCTGGCGTGAGGTCAGGTGGGACACCCTGGGGTGGGAGAGACCCACAATACCCCCAGTGAGGTACTGTTTTGCTGGGACACCCTGAGGTGGGGGGGATCCCCAGTGAGGTACTGTTCTGGTGGGACATCCTGAGGTGGGGGGGATCCCCAGTGAGGTACTGTTTTGCTGGGACACCCTGAGGTGGGGGGGGTCCCCAGTGAGGTACTGCTCTGGTGGGACACCCTGAGGTGGGGGGGATCCCCAGTGAGGTACTGCTCTGGTGGGACATCCTGAGGTGGGGGGGATCCCCAGTGAGGTACTGCTCTGGTGGGACATCCTGAGGTGGGGGGGATCCCCAGTGAGGTACTGCTCTGGTGGGACATCCTGAGGTGGGGGGATCCCCAGTGAGGTACTGCTCTGGTGGGACATCCTAAGGTGGGGACATCACTGAGATGGAGCACCTAAGTATGGGCCACCCGTGAGGCAGGACAAACTGAGGTGGGGGGAACCTCTCAGGTGAGGGCTCCTGTCCCTCTGGTGGGATACCCCTGAGGTGAGGTACCCCTCGAGTGGGGCCGCCTGAGATGGATCATCTTGACAAAGGGATACCCTTCAGGTGGGACGCCCTGAGGGTGGGGACCCCTCACTTGTGATACCCCGTGGTGGGATAAACTGAGATGGAGCACCCTGGCATATAGAGGGGCCCCTGGCGGAAGACACCCCTGAAATGGGACACCCTGAGGCAAAAGCACCCAAATGTGAGGCACCCCTGACATGGCACAGCCTGAGGTAGAATATCCCTGAGATGAAGGCACCCCTGAAATGAGGTTCCCCATCAGATGGGACAACCTGAGGTTTGGTACCTTAGTGTGGACGATCACTGAAGTGGGATGCCCTGAGATGAGGATACCCCTCATGTGGGCCATCCTGAGATGGACCATGCCAAGACAGGGGTACCTCTAAGGTGGGACATTCCTGAGGCAGAGGCACCCATGAAGTGGTGCACCTGAGGAGGAGCACCCCGAGGTATAGATGGGATGCTTTGGAGGGGGCACCATAATCTGGAAGTATGCCTGAAGTTGGAGCCGCACTGGTATGGGAGCACCTCTTGAGATGGGGGTACCCGTGAGGTGATGTACCCCTGAAATGGAGGTACCCCTGAGGTGAGGTACCCAAATATGGGATACCCCTCAGTTGAGTTATACCCAAGGTGGAGATACCCTTGATCTGGAGGATACCCATAAGTATGGGGCACCCCAAAGAGGGGAAGCCCCTGGGGTAAAGGTACCCCTAAGCTGGAGACAACCTTGAGGCAGAGCACCCTGAGGTGGGAGCACCCCAGTACAGAGCATTTGGATATATGTCCCCTCCTAAGATTGGGGTGCACCTGAGGAAGAGGAGAGCACTTACCTAGGGTCAGTTGTCTGGCTTGGGGGCACCCCTGGGATCAGAGCATCACAGGGCAGGGAGCACTGCAATGGATTTTAGAACATCTGTCTGGCTTGGGGGCACCTGTCTGGCATTGGCACACCCACATGAGTTTTGTGCACGCCTGGAGTTGGAGCACCCCTGGGACACAGACACCCACTGTGGATGGGGACACGCCATGTCTGCACTGTGCCCCAAGTGCTGTGGCACTGTGGCACGGCACACAGAGCACGGGCGCTTGGAGCAGTGACACACCGAGGGGGTCACTTAGGCACCACTGAGGTCTCTACGGAGGAGCTGCGGTGTGCAGCCCCAGAGCAGAGTCAAGGCACCCCTGGTGTCACCCAGACAGGAGCCACAAGCTGTCACCAAACTGCCGTGCCACGGCCAGCACCTGCTTCGCTGGGACTTTCCTGGGAAGCCAAAACTTGTGGTTTTCCAATGTTTGTGGTTGCTGCCTTGTCGATGCCCTCCGGCTATGGGGCAGCCGCCTGGACTGTCATCTTTGGCACTGTGGCCTCCAACATTTCTCTGGTATCTCTGAAGCTGCTTGTGTGCCTGGATCAATGGGATTTGCACCCTTCCAGGCCTGCTCAGTGCTTCCTCCAGCACGGGCTTCAACGTCTGCGGCCCAGCCGCGTGATTTAATTGCGGACGCTCCTCTAATTTGAACGGCATCCTCCCTCCCGGCGAGCCTCCAGAGCAGAACCGCTCCTGCGCCAGCCTTCCGAACTTCTCCAGAATGCCCAGGCACTGTCTACATTGTCGCCTGCAGGAAAAACAGGGAAAAAAAAGAGAAAAAGAAGAGCGGAGAGCAGGAAGCCAACATGATTACAGATGGTAAACACTGGAAATGGCACCAGGACTGAGGCGAGCTGCTGTGCTGATCTCCCCTTCCCGCCCGCAGCAGGAGAGTATTGATCTAGGGGGAATTCTCCTTGCTCTCCATGAGGGCAGATGTCCCCAGTACCCCAAGGCGAGTGAAGGACCCCATCCCACAGCATCCCCCGCCCTGCCGACATGCTCCCTCTCCTCCCAGGCACGCTGATTGTACTTATTAAGAGTTATTAATACTTAATCAGCTGGCGGATTTAATTGTGCCAATATTAAAAATGCATCAATGTCAATTTTATTCATTAAATATTTACTTTGTTGAAGGGAAACTGTTTTGCTGCTGTTTTAATATCACTTTCAGATGCTTTTGGATGTGACCCCAGCAAATTGGGGGGGAGCCCTCAGGGAGGGAGCGGTGCAGCGGTGGCACAGGCACCAGGAATGCTTCAGGAGAGACGGAGGGAAGAGGACCGGACCCTGTCCCCAGGGCTCGCTCGTTGCTGCCAGCTCTGTGCAAGCGAGTGGCTCGGCAGCGTGAGTCAGCGTGGGAAAACCTCACCCCAGGCGTATTCCCGATTTCCAAAGCGCCATGATGTCGAAGGAGCCGGAGTGCCTTCGCCACATGAATCTCATCCCAAGGAGGATGCTCAGGGCTGGGAGAAGCGTGGTGGCAAGACAGGGTGCACAGCCTTGAGCCTGGAGATCTGCTTCCTGGAGGACTTGGGCTGTGGCTTTCCCCAGGGCTGGGGCCAGAGCGCCGCTGCCTGTGTGCTGCCTGCTCCTTCCTGGCTTCCTCCTTCATCCCGCTGCTCCATCTTCTACCCTGTTCTGGGGGTGAACTGTGACCCTGTGTGTGCCCATCTGGGTGTAGAGTACCAGGGTACCAGGCTGCTGGATTCTGGATGCCATGGGGCCAGGGTGTCAGCGTGACGGGATGGTTGATGCCACGGTGCTGAGCTGCTGGATGCCACAGTGCCAGGGTGCTGGATGCCATGGTGCCAGATGGTCAGGATGCTTGTTGCTGGATGCCATGGTGCTGAGGTGATGGATGCCAGGGTGCCACATCCCAGGTTACAGATGGCCAGGGTGCCAGAATGTCAGGGTGCTGGGATGCTGGATGCCATGGTGCTGAGGTACCGAATGCCATCATGCCAGGTTGCTGGGGTTCTGGATGCCACCGTGCCAGGGTGCTGGGATACCAGGTGCCGCAGGGCCAGGGTTCTGGATGCCAGAGTATCAAGTGCCATGCTGCTGGGGTGCTGGATGCCACACTACCAGGGTGCTGGGGTGTTTGGTATCACCGTGCTGGATGCCAGGATGCTGAGACACCACGGTGCTGTATCAGCTGTGCCACCAGCTCCCTGTGTGCTCAGGGTGCTGTGGCAGTACTAGGCCGGACACTGATCCCATCTCCCTGTCTCCACAGGCTGTGCCTTCCTCACCTACTGCGCCCGCGACTCCGCACTGAAGGCACAGAGCGCCCTGCACGAGCAGAAGACACTGCCAGGGGTGAGTGACACCAGGGGGTCAGGGTGAGTTGGGGCAGGGGCTGGTGACACCTCCCTGAAGCACGGGAGAATTAAGTGACACTGAGGTGGTCGAGTTGAGCTGGAGCAGCGCCTGGTGACACCTCCCCGAGGCATGGAAGCCTTAAGTGACACCGGGGTATCGGGGTGAGCCAGGGCATGGGCTGGTGACACCTCCCCAAGGCATGGAAGCCTTAAGTGACACCGAGGGATGGGGTGAAGCAGGGCGGGGGCTGGTGACACCTCCCCGAGGCGCGGGAGCCACTTCCAGCAGCCGCAAACCAAGGCATCGATTTTCCAGCCGCCCGCGTGCTGTTGCGCTTTCTGTGGGCTCCGACCTCCCGAGCTTAACAAAGTGAAAATAAATATTTAATTATTCGCCTAAATAAAAATCAATAGGCCCGCGGGTTGGCTGGGGAAAGAGCCGGGGCCCATGAATATCAATCCCTGCCGTGTGTGTGTGGAGCTGACAGAGGGGGGATGAGGTTTGCGGGGATATGGCTTCCTGAGCCGTACTCTCACCAGCAGGGCCATGCTTCAGTAGGTTCAAGAGTTAACAGAACACCTTGGCAGCCTAAAGGAGGCCGGGGTCAGGCCCTGCCTGGGGGGGTTCTCATCAGGCACACACGTGTGTATGGCTGCTGCCATGGCCACTTGCTTGGGGGATGGGGTGTGTGTATGAGCACATGTGGATGTGCCCCACAGGGGCTCACGGCTGTGTCCACCCCTCTGTGTGTGTGTGCACACAGCAGTGCAGGGGACTGTGTGCTTGTGCTCACACCCCTGTGCCCATGCAGGTGCTCACACCTACGGTACTGTGTATGAGCACACCCTGTGAAGGTGCTCACACCTGTGTGTGCTCGCCTGTCTGGGTCTGAGCACTCCTTCTGTGCTTGTGCACACCGATGTGTACGCACTTGTGTACACTTGGGTACACACCTATGAGTGCCTGTGAACACACCTGTGTCTGTGCGCACCTCTCTGCTTGTGCACACAAGCACACGCATGTGTGTTTATGTACAACCCCTCTACCTGTGCATACCTCATACTTGTGCATCCCTCCTGTACCTGTACTCACACCCCCGCACCTGCTGACCCCCTGTACCTGTACTCACACCCCTGTACCTGCTGACCCCCTGTACCTGTACTCACACCCCCGTACCTGCTGACCCTCTGTACCTGTACTTACACCCCCGTACCTGCTGACCCCCTGTACCTGTACTCACACCCCTGGACCTGCTGACCCCCTGTACTTGTACTCACACCCCTGGACCTGCTGACCCCCTGTACCTGTACTCACACCCCTGGACCTGCTGACCCCCTGTACCTGTACTCACACCCCTGGACCTGCTGACCCCCTGTACTTGTACTCACACCCCTGGACCTGCTGACCCCCTGTACCTGTACTCACACCCCTGGACCTGCTGACCCCCTGTACCTGTACTTACACCCCTGGACCTGCTGACCCCCTATAGCTGCGTACTCCCCATGTTCCCACCCTCGCCACCCGGCCCCAGCCAGGCTCCGCCCCCGGCGTGTCGGGGGACCGGGGGCGTGTCCAGACGGTGATGGGCGTGTCCCAAGTGAGGCCCCGCCCCGGCTCGGCTCGGTGGGGCTGCGGCCGGCCCGCCCTGTGCCCCGCCCCCCGCGCGCCGCTGCGCGAGCCCAGCCGAATCCAGCCGAGCCGAACCGAACCCAGCCGAGCCTAGCCGAACCCAGCCCAGCCCTGCCGAGCCCGGCCTCGCCGAGCCGAGCGAAGCCGAACCCGGCCGAGCCGCCTCGGGTGGAGCCGAGCGCAGCCGAGCTCAGCCGAACCACCTCGGTGGAGCCGGCGGTCCGGCCGGTCCGGCCATGCAGCTGCCGCAGGTGCCGGCGCCGGGGCCGCGGCCGCCCGTGCTGTGGGTGCCCGCCGGGGCCAAGATCCTCTGCATCGAGGTAGGGCCCCGCCTTTGTCTGCCGCCGCCTCCGCCCGGCCCGGCACGGCCCGGCACCGCCCGGCAGCCTCCGCTCGCGCCGGGGTGGGGGAGCTGCACCCGGGGGTTGTAGGAGGGATGTGGGTGATGGCGGAGGGGTGTATCTGCTCCCGGGGATGCTGTGTGGGAGTGGGGTGATGGCGAGGGTGTGGATCCTTGCTCCCGGGGATGGGCATGGAGGGGTGTTGATGGTGAGCAGGGCGTATCTGCACACAGGGATGAGGATGGAGCGGTGTTGGTGAGGGGGTGCATCTGCTCCCAGGGATATGCTGGGGATACAGCAGTGTTTGTGATCGGGGTGTAATCGCACACAGGGATGGTGGGTGTGAGTGTGGGTGTTAGTGATGGAGTGTATCTGAACCCAGGGATGGGAATGAGGATGGAGCAGTGTTGGTGAGGGGGTGTATCTGAACCCAGGCATAGGATGGGGATGGAGCAGTACTGGTGATCAGGGTGTATTTGCACACAGGGATGGGGATGCAGGGCTGTTGATGAGCAGGGTGAATGTGCACACGGGGTTGGGGTGTGTGAGTGGGAGTGTTGCAGGGTGTATCTGCACACAGGGATGAGGATGGAGGGGTGTTGGTGGGGAGGTGTATCTGCTCCCAGGGATGGTGTGGGCGGGTGTGGGTGTCGCAGGGTGTATCTGCACTCAGAGATGAGGATTGGGGGTGTCAGTGACAGGGTGTATCTGCTCCCAGGGATGGGTGTTGGGGATGGAGGAGTGTTGGTGAGGAGGGTGTATTTGCACAGAAGAATGGGGTTAGAGGGGTGTTGGTGCGGGGATGTATCTGCACCCAGGGATGGCTTGTGTGGGTGTGAGTGTTACTGTGAAGGATGTATCTGCACCCAGGGATGGGGTGCATGTGTTGGCAGGGTGGTTGTTGGTGATGAGGGTGTATTTGCACTCAGGGATGGGGGCTGTGTGTGTGTGTGGCTGAGAGGGTGTATCTGCACCCAGGGAAGAGGAGGGTGTTGTTAGAGGGGTGTTGGTAATGTATCTAGACCCAGGGAGGCTGTGTGTGGTGTGGGTGTCAGTGAGGAGGGTGTTCTGGCACCCAGGAATGCTGTGTGGGGGGTGTGTTTGCAGGCAGGGATGGAGGATGATGGTGAGGAGGTGTATCTGTCCCCAGGGATGGGTTTGGTGTGTGTTGGCTGGAGGGTGTATTTTCCACCGCAGGTTTGTGTGTGTGTGGTGCAGGTGTGCAGGGGGCAGCGCTCGGGGGTGTTACACCCACAGGCAGTGTGGGGAGGGGTGTGTGCATTGGCAGGGGTATGGCTTTGACCCCCAGGTGTGTGCAGGTGGGTGTGCAAGCATGTGGATGTCTGGTATGTGGGAAGGGGAGTTTAGGGTGTCTTTGCCCCCAGTGATGGTGACAGGGTGTGGGTGCACATGGGCCGGGGGAGTGGCAGCAGTGGGGGTGTGTGGGCACACCGGGTGTGACAGGGAGTGCAGGTGTGCGCAGGTGTTGCGCTGGGCTCAGGTGTGCGTGGGTGGCCGTGAGGATGTGATGTGGGTGCTGTTGGGGGTGCCGTGAGCCCACCCAAATTGTCCATGTGTCTGCAGAGGGCTCCCGGGGGTCCCACTGCTACACTGCTGCTACAGCGTGGAAACTGAGGCAAGGGGCATCATATCCCCGGTGCTGGCTGTGTGTCCTGGGGTGCGTGCCTGTGGTTGTGTGTGATCCATGGCAGCGGGGAGGGTTCTGTGGGTGTTGCGTGGCACGAGGGCTGGGGTTGTCCAGGTGTCTGGGGGGCTGTGTGCGGGGTGCACGGCCACATGTGGGTGTGCAGCGGTGCTGGGACAGACGTGCCGTGTGCGCAGTGCTGCGTGGGCACGGCTGTGTGGCTCCGGAGGTCTACGGCTGTGCCAGGGGGGGATTGGGGGTGGGTGCGCTTGGGGGGTACTGGGGGGCTGTGGTTGTGTTCAGAGGTGTGTGGGTGCGTGCAGGGTGTGCCAGGGTGGTCATGCACGTGCAGGGCTGTGCAGTGGTGTGGCTGTCCCCAGGATGGCTGTGTGGCCTTGCTGGGGGTTACCCCCAGGGCTCTCTCAAGCTGCTCCTGGGATGAGTGACTGCCAGTACCTCGGTTCCTGTCTCCCTGGGGTGCCATGGACACTTGCTGCTCCAGTGTCACTGGCCACCTCCATCTCGTTTGGGTGCATGGTGGCCTGCTGGATCCTCTGGCTGTTGGTTGTGAGGACAAGGAGGAGGAGTGTGATGCCACGGAAGGAACAAAGGCCAGAAGTGACCCTGTCCCACTGGGCACGTTCCCCCACAGTGATTCTATGAGCTGGCTCTCCCTGCTACCCAGGCTCTTGGGGGGTTCTGAATTTGTGTGGGGGACAGTGCCTGGGCAGTCAGGAGGTGGTTTAGTAACCCCCTGTGCTGTGGAACACCAGTGGTTTGGTCTTGGGGTAGCTCCAGCTTTGTGGACTGCTGGTGATGGTGCTGGAACACCCCAAGCAGGGTGTCACTATATCCTCGAGGTGTGGGAGATGGCTGGGAGTTGAGGATGGATGAATGGATGAATGGATGAATGGATGGATGCTGTGGGGGTGAAAATGTGGGTGGTAGCAAGATGGGAGATAGATGGGCAGATGTAAGGGTGGTAGAGATGGATTGGTGTTGGGGGGATGGATGGGTGTTGGGGTGTGGATGGAAGGTCACGGCAATATAGACAGATGCTATGGGAATGGATGGGTGTTCTGAGGATGGGTGTTGGGGGTATGGATGGATGGATGCCATGGGAATGGGTGTTGGAGTGGCTGGACGACTCCTGGAGGAAGATGGGTGGGTAGGTGATTGTGTGGGTGTCCAGGATGGATGAATGGATGGATGGGTGTTGCAAGGAGGGCAGGTGGGTGTCAGGAGCAGGGGAAAATGCCTGGGTGGCTGTTTAGTGTGGGAGGATGGATAGAGGGCTGTGTGGACACAGTGCAGGGGTGCTGTGGGGACAATCAGGAGGTCTGGGTGCCACAGGGGATCACCGAGCACCCTGTGGTGCGCATGTGGTGATGCCAAGGGTGCCAAAACCTCCTTCTGGGGGTATCTACAGGCCAGGACAAGTTCTCCTCAGTACGGTGTGGCAGCCCTGGGGTAGGTTAGCTGGTCCCCAAGGCCTGACATTTATAAACATCAGCCGCTCCCAGGGAATCAATACAGTTTAATAACCGGCGAGCGGAGACGGGAGACACATCAAAATGACACTCTGCGGCTCCGTAAATGTTATTCTAAATCATCCTCACTGGGTTTATTACATTAGGCATACAGCAGCGGGCATGGGAAATTTATTCCATCAAAGGCCATCGTGCTGGTAAATGGGGCTGGCGGGTCAGTGGAAGGGGCAGGCTCCCCCCAAAATGGGGTTCCCTCCTCCTGGCTGTGACAGGGATGTGAGGGACAGCAGGCTTCTGGGTTTAGGGTCTTGGTGCTGTCACAGCCTCCTGAGTTTGGGGTGAGCCAAATCCTGCCCTGGCACAAGGTGGATGTTCGAGGGACTGGTGGCATTATGGGTGAAACTGTGAGGTGTCCCTCAGTGCCACCCTGTGCTACCCCATGACTCCTGGGGACTCAATCCCTTCCCTGGACCATCCCCAGCTCTGCGCTGACATTTCTCTCCACGTTTCCCTGGAGACGAGGCGGTTGCTGTGGAAACCTCCCTCCTCTTCTCTCTTACCCATCCTCTTCCTCACCCTGATGTGGGGGGAACCGGCTCTGCCCCCACCCAGCCCCAAAATTTAGGGACGCCTTCCAGGGGTGCAGCGGGGGGCACCAGGGATGGGGGTGCGCACGCACGTGGGGGTGACTGTCCCCGTGTGTGCTCAAGGCGTGTTCGTGTGTGCACCCCCGCGCCGTCATGTGTGACATCTCGCCGTTGCCGTGGCGACCCCATCGAGCACATGGCTCGGGCTCCGCAGCATCGCGGGGGAAGCATGCTTGTTGCCGTGGAAACGGCCATAATTGTAGCATTTTTCGGCTAAAAGAGGGGAAAAAGGAGGGGGAGAGAGGAGGAGAAATGGCTCCATGGGGCAGCGGGCCAGGGACGTGCCTGCCAGCCCAGCGTGTCCTGCTGCACACGGGTGTCACGCTCTCGGATGCACACGGCGGTGACAAGGAGGAGGCCAAATTTGGGTGAGGTTTGGGAAAAGGAGGGCAATGGTGCCAGAGGGGCCGGGGCCGGCGGGGTGCTGCTGCTGCCTCTGCAGTCCTTTGCAGTCGAGGAAAGCGGGCAGGCGGCCAAGCCTGGCACTGGCGGCCCCACAGGCGCCTGCAGCACTGGGTGCCCATAGCCAGGGCCAGAGATTGCCCTTTGCACATGGCATCCCTGGGTTGCTGTGGCCACAAGCCCCAGAGCAGTTCATGCAGGTCCCTCCCCTTTTCCCCAGCTGCCGGTGCCAGTCATTGGCCAAATCTTGCTGTTCCCCATGGAAAGGCTTCAGGGGCCACCACACTGACCACCCGCTCTCGCTTGTGTTGCAGATGAACCGCCCCATCCAGGTGAAGCCGGCCGACAGCGAGGGCCGAGGAGGTAGGTCCCCAATTCTCTGGATGCCTGGCACGGGCAGGGTGGCACAGGGTCACCCAGGGGGTGATGGGGGACGTGGTGGCATCACGAGGGCTGCTGTGGGAAGCTTGGTTTGCAGAGAAATCCAGGAAAGGAGCTGCCTTTGCTGGTGGCATCCAAACCAGGGTGCAGAGCAAGTGCCATCTTCTCTCTCCCTGTCTGGTCAGCTGTGGGGAGCATCCTGATGTCATCCTGGGAATGTCCTGACATCATACCACGAGTACCCCAACATCCTGGGGGGCAGAGCAGCCACCAGCCACTCCCCCTCACCACGTTCATTTGCCAAACAATGCAATTCCCTCTCCAGAGCTGCCTGTGGGGACCCCGGGGCAGGAGTTGGCTGCTTGTGGCCCAAGCCCCTCTCAAACTACCACCCCCCCAAATTCTTTGTGAGCATTTGCCACTCATCAGGCTGTGGCATTGCCGGGTTGAGGTGATCATTTGGGCAAAATCGCAGGAATTGGATCAAAATCCCGCATCTGTTGTGTTGCTGGGCAGGTAGGCACTATCAGACGTGCAGGATGCTCCCGTGGGGCCACCTGCACTTGGCAGCATGGCTGGGATAGATCCCCCCCCATCCAAACCCTGTTATTAAACACATCGGGAGCTGGTCCCAGCATGTCCCAGAGGGACCTGGCAAATAAATTACCCACTTACCGTGCGTAATTGGTGAAGGATTAAAAATCGATGGGTGATCTGGGGCTCCTGTCTCCAGCCCCTTCACCCAGGAGGCACCGCTGGGCTGCCCAGCCCACTCCCCTGCGAGGTGCTTTATGTTTAACTAGACAACACACGAGCCCTATTCCCTTAACTAATTTTCCTGGTACCTTAACAGACGAAGCGTTCATCGTCTGCTGCCATTATTTATTTATTTCCCCAGCAACGCTCTTGACAGGGCACCTTATTTTCTTTGTCAAATGCCATTAGCGTGCGGCGGGAGCGCGCGGCCGCACAAGACAGATGCTGGTAATAATCATGAAATTCTCATTATTTACTATCCCTTCTCTTGTGTTTGGATTATTGATGTCCCCTGGGCACGGCTGGAGGCTGCGGGTTGTTCTGTGAGTCAGTCACACGAGGGTGATCACCTCTGGTTTGTGGGTTCTCTTTGTTCCACCGCATCCTGCCCCAGTGCTGGGGGAGCCAGCCCCTCCATCCCTGGGGAAAACCCCAGCTCCACTCCATAAAGCAATGGCTCTGCCAGGATTCACCCCACAGCAATTTCCCCAGAGGAGAGGTTTTCCCACCCTTAGTGTTCTGCAGGACGAAGATGCACCTTCTCCGTGGGATCGGTGTTGCTCCCTCCCTTTGATGTCACTTGGCTCCTTCCCCTCCACACACCATTCGTGATGAGGCGTTGGGATGGAGACCTCCCACTCTCCCCCTTTCTGATGGGCTTGGTTTTGTTTTTAGAAGACAGGAAGCTCTTTGTGGGCATGCTGGGGAAGCAGCAGAGCGAGGACGATGTCCGCCGCCTCTTTGAGCCCTTTGGCCAGATTGAGGAATGCACCATCCTCCGAGGGCCTGATGGAGCCAGCAAAGGTGGGCTTTGGGGCACTGGGTGGGCACTCTGTGGACCTGCAATGGCCAAACCCAACCTGTCCCATGTTCCCTCTGTTCCCTTAGGTTGTGCCTTTGTGAAATACGGCAGCCACGCTGAGGCACAGGCTGCCATCAACAGCCTGCACGGCAGCCAAACCATGCCGGTAAGTGCCAGGCTCGCACCCTGCCCCAGCTGACCCCGTGCTGCCTGCTTAATCCAATCACCCACTAATTTGATCCTCAGTCTAATTGCATCAAAATCCTACAGACTGACAATTTGTTGGCCACATCACCCCAGATTCCTCCTTGCCAGGGTGCTGAGCCCTGGAGGCGGGAGCGTGGGGCTAATTCTCTCCATGCCAGAGAAAGGGGCAGTTTAATTAACGCTGAAGGTCAGAATTGTGGACAAGGAAGGGAAAGGAAGCAGAGGTCAGGGAGTTGCCACTGGGGAGAAAAACTGGCTATAATTAAACCTCACACTGATGATTGGCTGCTTTTGCCAAGCTGGGCAGTGTCCCAGGGCTGAAGATGCTGCGGACACTGTGAGCCACACCCACGGCAGGCACAGTTTGGGGGCGTTGCTGTGGTCCCACCATCAGCCCCATCTTCCCCCCACCTCAGGGTGCCTCGTCCAGCCTGGTGGTGAAGTTTGCAGACACGGATAAGGAGAGGACCCTGCGGCGGATGCATCAGATGGCGGGGCAGCTGGGCATCTTCAATCCCATGACCATCCAGTTCGGCGCCTACGGGGCCTACACGCAAGCGGTAGGAGCTGGTGCAGGCCGGGAGCTTTGGGGGACCCCCGTGGGTGGCGGGGGCTGGTTTGGCCCATGAAAACACCAGTGCCAGGGAGTGTGGATGCCTGGCAGGCCTGGTGTATCCCTGTTTAAGGGCAGATGCAGGGCTTCCTCCCCACAGCTGAGGGTGGTTGTAGGGTTCAGTGATCCCATATTTAGTACCACCAAGACCAGGACTCCTGTCCCCAGGTCTGGCAGCTGGTGGCATTTATCCCTCTGAATCCATTTGAAGCAGAGATGATGATTTACCCTCCCCTCTCTCTCTCCTTCTCTCTGCCTTTCGTTCTCTGTCTCCTTTCCCCCTTTCTTTCCCGAAGATCATGCAGCAGCAGGCAGCCCTGATGGCGGCCGCGCAGGGCACCTGCCTCAACCCCATGGCTGCCATCGCTGCCGCCCAGATGCAACAAATGGCCGCCTTCAATGTCAGCGGGCTGGTGGCTGCCCCCCTCACCCCCTCTTCAGGTAGGACCCCCACATTTACCATTTGGCATCCCCCAGGGGCACTCTTGGGGTGCTGGCAGCACTGACGCCGTGCTCCTGCAGGTACAAGCACCCCTCCCGGGATCAGCACGGCGCCGGTGCCCAGCATCGCCACGCCCATTGGGGTGAACGGCTTCAGCCCGCTGCCACCCCAGACCAACGGGCAGCCCGCCTCCGAGACCATCTACACCAACGGCATCCACCCCTACCCAGGTACAGCCCTCCTGGGGCGAGGGGACTGTGCTTGGCTCATGCCAGGTGCTCAAGGGGTGCTCCCCGTCCCAGGAACACCAGCCGTGTGCTCCCGTGGCATCGCTGCAGGGAGGAGGGAATTCAGGCAAGGAGCAGCTCTGCCCCTCCATGGCGGCGCTTGGCCAGGAGCCCTTTCCCGTGGGAGCTGCACATGCATCCCTGGCTTTCTCTGGCTTTCTCTGGCTTTCTCTGGCTTATCCTGTCTTCTCCTTTCTCTTCTCTTCCCAGCTCAAAGCCCCACGGTGGCAGACCCCCTCCAGCAGGCCTACGCCGGCATGCAGCACTATGCAGGTCTCAAACTTTGCTTCCCACTCCTTCCCTTTTTTCTCCCCTCTTCGCTCCTCACCCTTATTTTTGGGAGATGAACATCACCCTGGGGTTGAACACTGGACTGGGGCAGTGTATTTGGGCACAGATTCATGAGGAGTGCAGCAGTTGCTGTGCCCTGGCAGGAGCTCCAGGGTGGCAAAGCCAGTGAAAGCGCTGTCCCCTCATCCCACTGGCTCCTGTCGTGGACCCTCGTGCAAATTCTGGATGGTGCAAAGTGAATTTTAATACCTGTAGGGCTGAGAGAACTCCATGTGGGAGCCCTGGCAGTGGTACTGAGAAGAGGGGGTGACATTTAGGAGGTGACAGTGGGCCAGCTCCACACCAAGACGCTGAAGTCTTTGGATATTCATCACGTGACCAAATCTGATGGCCAAGGACATGGGCCGTGGAGGGAAGGGAGTCAGAGCCTCCTGTGGAAATATGTCAAGCCCAGCAGCCATTTAATTAGGAGCACTGATAGCAACATCCAGATTTGCAACAGAAAATCAAGTTTTGGACCCCAAATCTTTGGGGTTTTTCAGCCAAACATACCATCTTTCCTCAGCTTTGAGGCCAGTAAAATTACTTGAGTAATATTTGAGCAGTAATATTTCTGCTATCACCAGCATCGCTCCTAGGAGAGCTGTTCCCATACCCCTGATGTGTTGGGAGGGGTGGGAAAGGACAAGCCAGCAGCCATGGGGCAGGAGAGGCCCCTCAATCACAGGTGGCAGCAGGGGACATGCCTGTCCTAGCCCTTCCTGTGGCTGGGGTGGGTGCTGTGGCCTCAGCTTCTTGTTTCTGTCTTCCAGCAGCATATCCCACTGCCTATGCTCCCATCAGCCAAGCCTTTCCCCAGCAAGCACCCCTCATCCCACAGCAGCAGAGAGAAGGTGAGGGGTGGGGGTCACCCCATGTGGGGCCGGTGGCTCCTCAGTGTCCCCCCAGCGTGACCCCACCTGGCAGCTGACATGTCCTGTCCTTTGTGTGTCACCCAGGTCCCGAGGGCTGTAACCTGTTTATTTATCACCTGCCCCAGGAGTTTGGGGACGCGGAGCTCACGCAGATGTTTCTGCCTTTCGGCAACGTCATCTCTGCCAAAGTCTTTGTGGACCGTGCCACCAACCAGAGTAAATGCTTTGGTAAGTCCTGGGGTGTGGCTCTCCCTGGTGTCCCAGCTCGGGGCTCCAGCTCTTCCCAGTCCCCAGCTCAAGGTTCCAGATATCCTTAATATTGCAGCTTGGAGCTTTGGCTCTTCCTCAACATCTCAATTCAGGGGTCTGCCTCTCTTCAGCGTCCCATTTTAAATATCTGACTCTCCTCGACATCCCAACTCTTGCCAGTCTCCAGCTCCAGAGTCCCATTCTCTCTGGTCTCCAACCTGGAGGTCCAGCTTTCCTAATATTCCAGCTCAAGGGGTCTGTCTCTCCCCAAATCCCAGCTCGAGGGCTTGGCTCTCCCCCAGTCTCCCTAGCCTGGAAATCTGGCTCTTCCTGACAGCCCAGCTCAGAGCATCTCTGTCTCGGGGGGTCCAGCTCTCCCTGAAGTCCCTGCTTGGGAATCTGTCTCCCAACATCTCATCTTGGGGATCTCTCTTTCCCTGGTCTCCAGCTCAGATGTCCATGTCTCCCTGCTGGGGTCCAGCTTGCTTGGGATCCAGCTCTCCCCTATGTCCCCAGCTCAGGGATCTGTATCTCCCCTTCACAGACCTTGGTGTCACTGCAGACTCTTCCACTGCGGTGTCTTTGGAGGCCCTGTCACCTCAGGGTCTCTGCAGACCTGGCCTCCAGATGTCCTCTGAGCCCACACATCCCGTCCTGCTGTCCCCACGGACCCCATCACCTCAGTGTCCCTGCAGCCCCTACCACTTTAACAGACCCTGTCACCCCAGTGGCCCCACAAACCCCATCCCTGTCCCTGCAGACAACTCCAGTGTCCTGTGGACCCTCTTATGCTGCTGTCCTCACAGCCCTGTCACCTCGGTGTCCCTGCAGGTGCCATCACCTGTCACCCAGTCCCCTGCAATCTGTGGCCGCGATGTTACCCCAGGACCCCCTTTCCCATTACTCCCAAACCAGGATCATCCCACAGGATTCCAGTGCCTGGGCTGAGGCGAGGCAGCCGCCTGTGATGTGTGTGGTGACAAGCCCCCGTGTCCCTTCCCTGCCAGGTTTCGTCAGTTTTGACAATCCGACGAGTGCTCAGGCAGCCATTCAGGCCATGAATGGCTTCCAGATCGGCATGAAGAGGCTAAAAGTGCAGCTAAAGCGGCCGAAAGACGCCAACAGACCCTACTGACCCCAGCTCAGCCTGCGGAGAGGTGAGGGGGCCTGGCCCTGGGGGACGTGGTGCCCATGGAGCCTCCCCCTGTTACATCCCCGAGTGTGTGCAGGAATCTCTGCCTGGCACCACCCACCCAATGGATCTGGGTCCCTCCCTCCGTCCTTCCCTCCCAGAAACAGGCTGCCAGCCTTTTCCTTCTGTTTCAGGTCGGACGTCCCGCAGTGTCTGACGACTTTCCCCTTCCCCAAGTGCAGTATCCAAACCCGTAACTCTCTTTCTTTGCAACACATCCCGGAGGAGGAAGAGGAGGAGGAGGAGGAGGTGAAGGAGAAAACGGCAAAGAAGAGAGTGTTTTGGTCGTAGCTTTTCCTTTTTGAATTTTTTCCCAAACTGGTCTTGTTTGTTGTTTAACGGGAATGAGAGGAAGACAAGGAAGGAGGGGAGCGATGCGGCGCCGGGGCTGCGATTCGCCGCCGGCCGCTCGCCGGGACTCACCGGATCCCTCGCTGGGAGCAAGGCTGATGGCTCCGGGCAGCCGGGCCACGATCTACCTTTGTTTTTTGGGTTTTTTTTTAAAGCACTCATTTGCTGCTACCGATTTCCCAGGAGAAACGAGGAAAAGAGGCTCCAAATGGATTCTTAAACCAAAGCCGGTGGGACGGGACCAGCCTCGGGCGCTTCACCTGGAGGATGTTTGTTTGGAAAATAAAGAAAAACGGCAAGATTTTCCTTTTTCCCTGCATTGGGGGGAAAAAAAGAAGGATCAAAGTATGTTGGACTTATAGAAGATATATATAAATAAGTATATATATATATATCCCATGGAGCAGGGGGGCGGGACACGCGCTTCCCCTGCTTGTCACTGGCACAGGGACATAGGATTACTTGTTTCAGAGTCATATCATTCCTTAGAGTTTAGGGACCAAAGGACTATTGCTTTTTTTAAATATATCTATAAATAAATTAATTTAAAAAAAAAACAAAACAAAACACACAAAAAAACGTCGGGAAAGGAGAAAATCCAAGAAAAATTAAGAAGGTTGAGTAAAACCCTCGGGCATTCAGAGCCACGAGCGTTTCCTACAGGGCTCAGATTTGGGGGGTTCAAGGGCTCGGTTTTGGGGGCCAATTCGTGGCTGGGGACTGGGGGGATGCAGAGGGGATTTTGGGGGGAGCTGCAGTGGCTCCCCCAGCTCCATGGCCCAGGGGGAGTTGGAGCCCTCGCTCGCCTCTGGCAGAGGGTGGAGTGATGTGGTTCTTTGCATTTTGGGTTGGTTTGGGGGGACTTTTGGGTTGGGTTTTTTTTTTTCAGCCAAAAAAAACTTTAAAAAAAAGAAAAAAAAGAAAAATGTGAGGTTTCGGCCAAAATGAAGTGAAGCGAAATAAACTTATTTTGTCAAAATCGTCACCTTGGTTGGTTCTTTGGAGCAATTACTGCCGCGTCCACCACCCAAACGTGGGCCCCCTTTATGGCCAGCTCAGCTCCAGGTGGACCAGAGCATCTGCCATGATTTGGTGAAGCTGGGAGAGGACCATAGACCTCTCCTTTTATTTCCTTTTTCACATGAATTGCTATTTTTTTGGAGGAATTCAGCCTGGCTGCAGAGGGAATCAGGACAGGACACAGCCCTGTGGTTTCACAGATCTTCCCAAGGGATGGAGGAGATTCGGGGGGATGTGGCCATGTCCCACGGGATGTCCATTTTTGTGTGTACAGCTGAGTGACTGCTGTGATCCCAGGAAAGTGACTTATTTTTTATTTGAGGAGAGGAAAAAACCCCAAACCCCACAAATTTAAGCAAAACCCTGCCCAAGGGGTGGGTGGCAGGGCCAGGGGTGGGGGAATGGCCCAGGTTTGGGTTGTCCTTGGGTCCATGGAATGTGGGACAAGGGGGGATGGACAGATGTTGGGATCCAGGCAGGACAGAGGACAGGGACGTGACAGAAGTGACACCGAGTGCACCCACTGGTATAATGAACCTGTCAAGACTCAGGGTACCAAAACCAGGATAATTCTTATATTGATTCTTAAATTCAGTCATAAATCCTGGCTGAAATTGTGGCCTCACACTGCTGTGACTGCCCCAGAGAGCCCCTGGCCTGCGGGGCCCAGCGGTACCCAGCCCCCTCTGCCTGCCCTGAGCCCTGGCAGCCTCCGGGCTATCTCTGCTGGGTTTGCATCCAGGTCTGGGTGTGGCAGGAGACAGCTGTGCTGGCACTGCCTCCGTGTCCATGGAGTTACTGGGATTGGCTTGGGCTGAAATAAAATGCTCTTCCTGGGAGGTTCCTTCTCATTTGAGTCTCTGCTGCAGCACCGGTGCCTGGCAGAGCCGCTCTGTGGGGTCCCATGTCCCCACCCCTGAGGCATAATCCCTTCTCCATCGTGTTGCACTGTCCCTTTGCCATGGTGTGATGGGGCAGCGAGTCCCTCCCAGCCCTATCCCAAAGCTGCATCAATTCTCTATGATGCTTCCCCACCATCCCATCCTTTCCTCTCAATCCTACCCCTTCCCCATAAACCTCTCCTTTCTGTATGATCTCCCTTCATCTCAGTCCCATCCCTTCTCCAAGATGCCATCCCTTGTTTCCTGCCCGTTCTCCACAATCCTGTCCCTTTCTCACAATCCCTGTGTCCTCATCCCTTCCCCAGGTTCCAATCCCTTCCCTGTGCCTCTATTCCTCCCACACTCACACTCCTCCCCCTGAATCCTTCCCTCTGACCCATCCCTTTCCTGTGCCCCTTTCCTTGCCTCACAATCCCATTTCCTCCATGTGCCCCCCATCCCTTCCCCAGCATCCCCATCCCACACCCCACACTTTAATCCCAGTTAAATCCACAAACACTGATTCCTTTTCTCTTTTTTTTCTTTTTTTCCTATGTTTTTGGGTTTGTTTTGGTTGTTCGTTGTTTTTTTTTTGCTTCGGTTTCTCATCACTGATAAAAACGCCGTCGCTGCCAACGCTAGGAGGGATGGCCCCCAGCCACGCCGGGCCCACGGCTCCTTCTCCACGCTGCCACAGGGTTGGGGACAGTGGGAAGGGGACAGGGAGGGGATAAGGGACCGCTGAACCCGCCTGGTGCTCACAGGCTGCCCAACGCCTGCCTATGTACAGCTGGAGCCGCCAGTGTTGCCCTGGCTCTGCCCTGCCCGGGGGGCTCCAAACCCCCTTGGCCCCTGCCCAGCCTTGCCCGGGGGCTCACTCGGTGCCCGGGGGGTCCCGGGGTCCCACGGCCGCTCAGTTTGTGTACACCTGAGTCCCGATCACACGCATGATCTCCTTCTGGATTTTGGGGTCCTGAGTATTGATATTGGCATCTCCCACTTGGCCATCTTCGTACCTGGAAGAGGAGAAGGGGGTGAGGGGGGTCCTGTGGGGGTCCCGCAGGTGCGGCAGGGTGGGCGCAGCCAGACTCACACAAAGAAGAAGCGTGTGCAGACATGGTCCGAGACAGGGCAGACCCAGATGTTGCCGTGTTTCTGCAGGTCCTTGGAGGTGATCACTGCTGGGGCAAGGGGCTGTTGGATGTGGGATGGGGGACAGAGGGCCTGTCTGGGCACAGCCCATTTTTGGGGGGGAGCCTCCATCCCTCCACCCACCTGATGACCCCATGGGTGCTGCCTGTGGCCCCCCCCCATTATCCCCCCACATCCCCACACCTTCGCACAGCGCGATGCAGTTCAGGTTGCGGCTCTGGAGGAAGCGGGACTGGATGGAGCGGGTCTGTGGGAAGAGCAGCCGGCTTTACCACCCTGTCCCCAGCAACCATGGGAGCCACGTCCCATCCTGCCCCGGTGTCCCCTGGCCCATCACCTGGGGGATCGTGTTCATCCGATTGTATCTCTGCACCAGCTCATCCTTCGACGGCATCCGGTGCTGCCCTTTCCCCATTCCTGTGGCAGAAGCAAAGCAGGGGCCGTTACTCTCTCAGGGAACACCCTGGGTTGATGTGGGGACACATGCCACAGACAGGGATCGCCACCCTCGGTGCTCCCACCCTGCAGCTGAGCCCTGGGAACACCCCAAAAGTACGCACGGCAGCTTCTGAAGCCTAGAAAATGTTGGGGGGTTGATTCTTTGGCGTTGGGAAAGCCCCAGCCTGGCCGGGAAGAGGCTGGTGTGACGGGATGGGTATGGGATGCTGCCACTCCCGGGCAGCTTCTCCAGCCAGCACGATGCCAAACCTCCCCGGGCCCATGCGGGGAGTGGGAATGGGAGCACAGGCAGCACCAGGCAGTGTAGGCAGCCTCTTACCTGAGTATCCAAAGGAAATACTGGAGATGGGGCTCAGATAGATGCCCTTGCCATAGGCTGCTCCATGCAGCTTGCGGGAAAATACCAGGGTGAGCGTGGTGGGATCACCCCGACAGCTCGGCCATGGCGGTACTGGAGGAAGCCTGGCACTTGCCAATGTCTGCCCCCTCCCTGCCTTCCTGCCCCCTCCCTGCCCATCTGCCGCCCTGGGGTTGCTGGCTGCAGGGAGCAAGCGGTACCTGCAGTTTGGTGTAGGAGGCGTTGACCAGCCCATTGCGGAGGATGGAATGCCAGTTCTCAATGTGAGAGCCACTGGAAAGAGCCAGCCCCACATCAGCCTCCCATCAGCCCCACGGCACCCACCCGGGGGGCTCCCACTGTCCCCCCACCTTGGCAACTCACTGGAAAGCGAAGGTGCTGCCGTAGAGTTTCTTGGCCGTGCGGAACCGGGCTTCCTTGGCCGGGGGGCTGCTGAGCAGGAGGAACTGGTGGGAGGTGTGCATGAACTTCAGCTGCTACCAGGGGAACGGGACGAGCAACGGCAGTGCCGGCAGGGGAGAGGACGGACAGACAGACAGACACACAGAGATCATGCACGGCTGCCTGGCACAGGGTCCAGCCCAGCCTGGCTTCGGCGACTCTAAGTTTGCCAGAAGGGTCCTTGGCATCCTTGACATCTCCCCATCCCACAGCCCAGGTCAAACATCCCCCTTGCTATATCCTGTGTCCTGACTCCCGTATCTCCCAGGCTAGAACCCCACCCAGAGGGATCCATCCGACATCCCAGAGCCTTCCATCGCCCATCCCATATCCTTACACGCTTCATCCTGCATCCTGCAGCCCATAGCCTACATCCTGCATCTCCTGCACTCCTCCACCCCACCTCCCACATTCCACACCCTCCATCCCATACCCCACCTGGAGCCTGCCCTGGCCCCTTACCCTGCTGAGGGGCAGCTTGACAATGTGGGATCTGTTGCTGGAGATTATCCTTGGCAAGAGGAGGAGGAAAAGGAGGAGAGTCAGAAAAAGTCAGTCCCAATCTGCCACAAGATTGTTAGATGCCCGTGACGCCCAGGAGAAAGGAGATGAGAGGGTTGTGCCACGGACACCTGGCTGCCCCCCACTCCATCCCATGTGCTGGGGGGGAATGTGGGGCAGTGGGAGAGGGCCGCAGCACCCTCGGCCTTACCACTGCAGGAGGGGATGTGCCAGGGGGTCCAGTTTGTCCATCTGCTTCTTGATCTCCAGGTAGGAGCCCTGGCAGAGGCAAGAAGGGGTGCAGATGAGTCCCCCAGCACCCACCCAGCTATGGGCAGACGGAGATCAGCACCAAAATGCCACTCCCAGCTTGGACCCCACACCAGGGAGGTCACATGGAGCCATGGGGCTGTGGGGCCACGCCACGTACCTGGGTCATCTCCCGGATGGACATCACACTGTCCAGGGCCTTCTGCAGCCGCTCGTAGTTCTTCTTCTGCACATGGGGCAGGAGAGGGGTGGACATCAGAGGGGTCTTTGGGGCTGCCCGTGACCCCCTGGTGTGGGGGGAGCATTGTCCCCCCCAGTGCTTACCTTGGGGTTGAAGGCCAGCGTTTTGGGGTCGTTGGGGTCCACCACAGAGGGGTAAGGCTCAAAGATGATGCTCTTGCGAGGGGACTCGAGGGCGGCGCGGCACATGGCCACCAGCAGGTCCACCACCTTGGGGCAGAGCAGGGACTGAAGGGACAACCCCCCGTGGGGCTGGGGGACGTCACCGCTGAGCCCAGCCCTACCTCGGCACCCGTGGCCACCTCCTCGGCCGCGCCGGACATGACGCCCAGGGTGTAGAAGGAGAAGACGCAGAGCTCCCGGGTGCACACGGCCGGCTGTGCGGGGGACAGGAGAGAGGTGAGGGTCAGGGATGGTGACACAGGGGCACAGCCCGCACCTGTCCCGGCCCTGCCACCCCACCTTTAGCATGGAGCCGTTCTGGAAGACGTGCTGCTCGTCGCACACCACGCAGTACTCGTTGAGCGTCGGGATCCGCTGCTCCGCGTACTTCATGATCTGAGGGGCAGGATGGAGGGGGTCAGGCCCTGCCACAGACATGGAGCTTGGGGGGATGCTCCAGGCAGTGGGGTGGGGATGAGTGGGAAGGGTGATACGGGAAGTGGAGGATGGATAAGTGGGATGTGGGGCACTGGGGAAGATGTTCTGGGCAATGGGACGGGGCTGAGTGGGACGTGGGACAGCGACACTCTGGGCATCATGATAAGGATGAGCACGACATGGGGTAGTGAGGAGAATGCTCCAGATAGCAGGATGTGGAGAAGTGGGAAGTGGGACAGTGGGGAAGTGTGCTCTGGGCAGCAGGCTGAGGATGAGGACGATGCAGGACTCTCACCTGGACGAGGAAGCCGTACTCCAGCGTGGGGATGTTCTTGCAGTGGCCACCGACCTGTGATGGAGCCGGAGCGGAGCCAGCTGCGTTATCCCCTTTCCCACATGCACCCCCAGCTCTGCATGGCACTGGCAACCCCCAACTCCCCCCAGCACAGCAGGACCCCCAACATACCAAAACCCTGGCACAGCAGGACCCCTGACATTCCAACGTGCCCCGGCACAGTGGGACCCCCAACATGCCAACCCCCTTCCAGCACAGCAGGACCGCCAACATTCCAACATCCCTAACACAGCGGGACCCTTGACATGCCAACACTCCCTGGCATAGTGGGACTCCCAACATGCCAAACCCCTCCTGGCACAACTGGACCCCTGAAATCCAAACACCCCCTGGCAGAGCAGGACCCCCAACATGCCAACATCCCCTGGAACAGCAGGGACGCAGCACCAAGAGTGGGGTAAAATCCCACTGGACCCCACAGCCAGGCCCCAGCTCCCCAAGAGCACCCAAGAGTGGGGACAAGAAACCCTACAGGGGCTCCCCCATCCTATGGGGGTCCCAGCACCCCACAACAAATGACCTGACCCCAGAGGAACCCCTGGATAGGGGAAGAAGAGAAAAGCAAACCCCAAGGCGGGGTGGCACCCACCAGGATGTTGAAGGGGGCAACACCTGCCTGGGTGCTGGCGGGTGGGTAGCCGAAAACTTCCACCTTGGGATTCTTCACCATGCAGGACACGGAGCGGTTCATCAGGCGGTTGACGCGAGGCTCGGGGATGCCCAGTTTGCCCTTCAGCACTGAATCTTGGATAACAGGGAAGCTAGGAGACCTGCAGGCACAGAATTCCCCCTGAGCACCTGTCTGTCACCGTTCCCTGCTCCTCCATCACCCAGCACCGCATTCACCCGTCGGCTACTGGTTGGACCAATCTCCACCTGCTTGGGATCTGGTAGGGAGCAGCAGCATCCAAGTGGGGAAACTGAGGCACGGTGCCAGGCCTCACCCAGGATGAGGGGACAGAGGGCTGGTCCCTCATGGGGACAGTATCGGGACCTTACTTGGGGATGGGTGAGAAGATGCTGAGACCAGCACGGAACTTCTTGATGGTGCCGCTCGTCTTGAACCAACTGTGCCGCTTCTCCTGCTGGGTCTTCAGGAAATCGTTGCTGAGGTGTTTCCATTGCTGGGATGTGAACATGCCCAGGATCCTGGCAAACAGGGGGGATAGCACCCATGGCTGCTTGCCGGTCTGTGACACCCCCAGCCCCTCATCTTCCCCACACACAGATGGTGGTGAGACCGTCAGGGGATTGTGTGGTGGATAAAAGGTGGAGGCAAGAGGACGTGTGGCTCGTGGCCGGTTTGGGGCAGAACAGTGACTCTGTGAGCCACCACACCCACTACCCTCACGTGCCCACCACGTGTCAGCTCTTACTTCTTCAGCTGCAGACCCAGCCCGAAGCCCTCCTTGTTGGACGGCTGGAAGACCTCGATGGACGGTTCTGTGGGGAGACAAGAGGACGAGCCGTCAGTGCCTGTCCTGAGGGCACAGGGACACCCCATCCCGCCCATGCCCCACTCACCGGGGCCATCGAGGTACTGGGAGAGGGAGAAGCGCAGGCGGAGGACGATGGGCTCCGTCCGCAGCACCTTCCACGCCGTCGCCACCTCCTCCTGCCAAGGGAGAGACACTTCAGCACAGCCACCGCATCTCCACCTGGGCAGGGGGATTTGGGGACCCCCTGGGCACACGTGCCCACCCTCCCCGTGCCAGCACTGCTGGAGGCACCCCAGGGACTCACATCGAGGAAGCTGATGTTCACGTGGAGGTCGATGTCCACGTCATCGATGGTCCCGTACTCCCTGTGAAGACACGAGTGGCTGTGGCACGGGGGTCTGGCACGGGGCTGGAGCGGTGCCCACTGTGCCAGGGTGGGCAGGCTCATGGGACAGCGACACTGGCACATGTGGCTCCCCATGCATCGAGTGGATGCACAGGGGGAGTGTCCAGAACGTGGATGTGAACCTGGGAATGTGTGAACACAGTCAGATGCTCAGGGGATGGTATGGCCAGGTGGCCTCGGGGTGCCACAGCAATGGCACAGCTGGATGTGATGCCACAGCCAGGTGCCTTGGTAATGCCATAGTCAGGTGCCCCGAGGATGGCACAGCTGGTTATGCAGGGATGCCACTACTGGGCGCTCCAAGATGGCATGGTCAAGTGTGGGAATGCCATGTCCAGGTGTGCCGGGGATGGCACTGCTGGACACCTGAGGATGGCACAGCCGGGTACCCCAGGGACGGAACTGCCGGGTGTCTGGTAATGCCATGGCCAGGTGACCCAGTGGTGCCACAGCTGAGTGCCCTGGATACAGCACAGCTGGGTGCCCAGGGATGGCACAGCTGGGTGTCTGAAGATGGCACAGATGAGTGCCTGGAGCTGCCACAGCTGGATGCTCCACAAATTCCATGTCTGGGTGCCCAAGGACAGCACAGCCAAGTGCCCAGGGGATCCTGTGGCCAGTGTCCTGGGGAGGGCATGTCTGAGGGATCCCCCAGGCCTGCTGCCCTGGGGATGCCACGGTCAGGGGCCCCAGAGATGGCACAGCCAGGTGCCTGGGGATGCCACGGCCAGATGTTCTGGGGATACCGTGGTCAGGCGGCATGGCAGGATGGCACAGCACAGTTGGGAACCCAGGGACAGCACAGCTGGATGCCTGGGGCTAGCGCCAGCCGGGTTCCTGGCCCGGTGCAGGGGGCAGCACCCACCTGACGGCCACGGCATTCTCGCTGTAGATCTCCTTCACCGCCTCGATGTCGGCGTCCAGCTGCGGGTGCCGGTACAGGTCGGCGGCGCAGGTCCCCTGCGGCACAGCGGCACCGTCACGCCCAGGGCCTCCCACAGCAGCCCCAGCACCGGGATCAGGCCGGGGGCTCCGAGCCCCCCGCGGCACCGGCACTCACCTGCACCCCATAGAGGAACTCCTCGGACTCATTGTCCCCGTCGGAGTCATCGTCCGTCCAGTACTGGCCCTTGAGGTCCTGGGGACAGAGGGTTGGGAGGCGGCAGGGATGGGGGAGAGGGTTGGGAAGGGGATTGGGGGAACACATTAACAGGGAGGGAATTAGGGGGGAGCAGACTGGGAGAGCTGGTTCTGGGGAGAGAGCTGAGGGAACAAGTTGGGGAAGCAGTTTGGGGGGAGAAGTAGGATAGGGAGAACGACAGGGGTTGGGGGGAGTGTTTGGGGGCAGCAGGATGGGGATGTGGACGGTGGGATGAGGGGAGCAGGATGGGAGAGGGAGGATGGGGGGAGCAGGTTAGAGGGGAGCAGGATGGGGGCAGTGGGTTGGGTGTGCAGGATGGGGGGAGCAGGAAGGGGCAGCGGGTTGGGGGGGGTAAGGTTGAGAAAGCAGGATGGGGACACCAGAATGGGGGAACAGGATGAGAACAGGATGGGGAAGCAAGATGGGAACAGAGGGATGGAGGACCAGTGTGGGGGAACAGGATGGGACAGCAGGATTGGGAAGCAGGATGGGAACGGTGGGACGGAGGAGCAGGATGGAAACAGTGGGATGGAGGACCAGGATGGAGGACCAGGACAGGGACTGCGCATGGAGCTGCCGGGGATGCCCGGCCGATCGCGACGCGGGGGTCCCTCCGCCTCCTCCAGCCGCATCCCCGCCCCCAGCCGGGGGACCCCGGGACACGGGGGGGCACCGCGGGCCGCTGCCCCTCCCCCGCCCCGGGCCGCCGCAGGCCCCTCCCGCCCCCCTGGCGGGCGCGCTCCCCCCCCCGCCGCGGCCGTGTCCCCGTGTCCCCTCTCGCGTCCCGGCCCCTCACCATGTCAGCGCGGGCCGGCCGGCGCGGGCACGGCCGCCATGCTGCCGGGGGGCCGGGCCTGACGTCAGAGCCGCCGCACCGCGTCACCAGCGGCGCCGCCATGACGTCACCGCCGGGACCCCCCCCCCCCGGAAGCCTCGGGGGCGGGGCAGCCTCGCGGAGGGGACACGGAGCTGGCGGGGTCCCGAGTGTCCCCAGCACGGTGTCCCTGTCCCAGCACAGGCTGCCCCGTGGGGCGACCATGCTGGGTCTCCCCCACAATGACCCCGCGGTCCAAGGCAGGTGCCGTGTCCCCAGCACAGGGTGCCCATTCCGGGTCCCCTCCATGTCTGTCCCAGTGTCCTCAGGACAGGCTCCACAGTGTTCCCAGCACAGTGTCCCATGTCCCCCCAGCACAGAGGACACAGTGTCCCCGGCACAGGGTAACCATTTTTGGTCCCCTCCATGGATCACAGGGTCCCAATGTACCCGGTCCGGGATGCCTCTGCGGTCCCAGCATGCCAGTTCAGCCCCAGATGGCTGTCACAGTGTCCCTACAGTCCAGCACAGGGTCTGTGTGACAGGTCCCCGTGTCAATGGCATGCCCTCAGTGTCACCACGGTGTCAGTGTGGAGCCACTGGCAGGGTCATCGGCAAAAGGTCCCCATGGTTCTGGGACCGTATCCCCATTATCTCCAGCATGGAGTCCCCATTATTACCAGCCAAGGGCTTTCATGAATCTGGCATACCGTGTCTATGTTGAGTCCCTACACAGCTGGGACAGTGGCCCCATCAGTGTCCCCTGTGCCCCCAGCATCTCCAGCCTGGTCTCTCCTTGACCCCAGCACAGTGTCCTCAGCGTTCCCAGCACCACGTCGCCAACATCTCCAGCCTCGTGCCCCCAGTACTGTGTCCTCGTGGCCCCACTACAGAGACTCCACATTGGCCCCCAGTGTCCTCTGGAAGGTCTCAGGACCCTCCAAAGCACCCCAAAACACCCAGATCCGCTGCTCCCCCCCACAAAAGTGAGGGACCCTTGAGGTGAGGTGGAAGTTTGGTGTGAGCTGGGGGACCCGCTGTGAGTTAGGCCGCGATCCCTTACAGAGCATCACGCCGGGCCGCGGTCCCTTTAAGGCGACGGCCACTCACTGCCCGCGCGCGCGGCGGCTGCGCCGCCTCCTCATTGGCCAGCCGGGCGCGTGCTGTGACTCAGAGCTACCCCCGTGCTTTGTGCATCCGCCCGTGAAAGTAGCCCCGGCGCCCCGCCCTTGTGGCCCCCACCAGAGCGGCGGCGGAGGGATCCGTTGGGGGCGGTGCTGCGGCCAGCCGGGATCACCTTGGCGGGGCGTGGGGGCGGCGCGCAGAGCGGCAGCGGCGCTCGGACGGAGAGGAGCGTGACTGTACAGCGGCAGGTAACGGCGGCCTGTGGGGCGGCGAGCGGTGGGGCCGGCTGGTCCCGCCGTTATCCCCGTGTTTCCGCCGCCGGGAGAGGGTCCCCCCGGGCGGCGGCTGAGGGGAGGGGGCGCGCGCCCTATGGGCCGGTTGAGGAGGGGGCGCGCGGGGGGCTCGCGGTGCCGACCACGTGGCCGCCGGCGGCCCCAGCCCCCCGTCCTCTCCCTCTGCCTCCTCGAGCATCCCCCCGAGACCCCCACACCGGGGAACGGCCTTTCCGAGCATCCCCCTGTGATCCCAGTCGGGATCGCCCGCTTCGAGCATCCCTTCCGGTCCCACGCCGGGGAACGCCGGCTCCGAGCATCTCCCCGCGGCCCGCACCGGGAAATGGGTGCGCGGCGAGGGTCCGGTCTGTGGTGCGAGGGCCCGGGGGAACGGAGCGGGACACGCACGAGCGGGGAGCCCCGCGGTGCCCTGCGGCCGTTCCGTTAAGCGGAGCGCGGCGCGCCGCTGCGGCTGCAGCCCGGGTCCTGCAGGCCCGGCAGTGCCGGGGGAGCTGCTGCGAGGCTGAGTCAGAGGCACACGGAGTGAGGCGCTAGGCCGCCGCCGCCCCCCCGCGCCTGCACTAAAAGCCGGCAGTTCCCCGAAGGGCATCAGCTTAAATCAGCGTCCGGCTCACTGCACCCACCATTGATGCTGCAGTCTCTTCCCGGCCCCCCCGGCGACAAGGGAAGGCCCCTTCAGAATTAATCTTCTCCCGTAATTGTGCCTGCTTAGACACGTCCAGCTGATTTGGACAGTTTCTTGAACTGTGACAACCTTTCAAACGTGTTTAAACCCCTTTTGAGAGCTACCAGGGCATGAATAGCGCTTTTGTCGGGAGACAATGGCAACCTCCCGACTGTCTCCTCAGACTACTAAAAGTAGACGGCAATCTCTGAAAACCTGCTTTGTTCTGATAAGGCAACTCCGTATCGGCGAGGCCCAGGTTAACAAGAAAATCAGTGTTTTATGGGAGTTTTTGTCACGTTAAAGTGTTAACTCTCCTGCTGTTACTCATCGTGACTTGCCTTGGCTCAAAGGTGCGATGACAAAGAGGTTTTTGGTTATTCAGACACGTCCAGGGACTTGTGCAATTAGAATTAAAAAAAGAGAAATAAAAAATCCAACAATAAAACTTGTAATTTCACGCCCAAGATCCCGTTTATAGAGCAGAATTCTGGCCAATACAAAGGCGTTCGATGGGTTAATGGGCCGTGCTGGTGCCAGCAGGTTTCCAGCCCATCACCGGATTAAGCAGAAGGTTTTTGTTCGAAGCAGTAAGCACTTCTTCGAGCCACGTGCTTGAACCGGGGACTTCTGCCTGTGAAACCCTTCTGAGAAACTTGGTAAAGAGCTTGGAGAGTGCAGCAGCCTGCATATTTTATTACCTACTCCGTTTTCCATCTAAATATATTATTAAAACCTCCATCAACCTGTTAGCCAGAGTGATCCACCGCCGGCCTTACTTCCCTTTCCACCCAACAAATTGATAATTTAATTTGATGGGAGCAAGACATTTCCCAGGCGGGCTGCAGCACGTGCATGGTCCTTTATCTCCTGCCTAGCCCTTGTTCTCCCGGGGGAAGATGGAGCCGCAGCGGGTGGTGATGGATGGCACGTAGGGAATGGGGCTGCAGTACCGGGGCACAGCCACGTGCAGCATTCTCCGTCCTGGAGTGGGGATGCAGCGCAGTGGTCTGCACTTCTGCCTAGTTAAATTCGAAAAAAAAAAAAACAAACCAAGCTTTCTTTTATCGTGTAAAGCAGGTTTTTACAGCTTGCCTGAAGGCAGCCAGGTGTATTTTTGCTGAAAGGCTCCTTGTCCTCTGCAAGGTTAAGCCTGTAGGTGTGTCCTACAAATATCCTCGAGATAAATCTTTCTCGTCACCAAACATCCGATGCTTGCCACCTCCTCCTTATTTTTTTAGTTAAGCCTTCGAGGGGAGGGCAGCTCAGCAAAGGCACGGCTGAGCCAGCAGCACACAAGGAAGGTGCCAGAGCCAGCCTGACCTTCCTGATCCCCGTTGCCAAAAAGCTGGAGAGGCAGCTCCGTTGTGGGTCTCTCCTCCCGTGGATCTGCAGCTCACTTGTTGGGGAGAGCGTCGGCCAGCAGGGAGCAGGTGGTGGCTCCTGGATTCCATCCAGGCTTGCAGAAAAGGGGTGGAATTTTGGGGGGGCCATTTTGTCCTTACCAAACGATGAGACACCACCTTTGGCACTAGCTTCATGGCAGGATTGTGCTGTCCTCCCTCTCTGGGAGAGGGGGTGCCAGGCCAGGGTAAAAACCCACTTCTTTACAGAGCTGCATTTCTCTGTTGAGTGCCTTTAGTTCTGGAATGAGCAAAGCTGATATTTTTCTAGGCTGCTTTTAGGAATCTGAAGGCCTGCCTGGTTTCATAACCCTGCCCTGAGCGCTAACTCAAACCATTTCTGCCTCTGGGCAGGGACACTGGGCATGAGCAGCCTTGTTCTGCAGCATCTGTGAGGTTGTGTAAGTGAGACTGACCAGTAAATCCCGAGTCATGGCCACCCCCTGGGAGCCTCCTGTCTGGAATTCCTGCAGGCAATGACACAGCTCTGGTGCTGTCGCCTGGGGACAGCCCCTGCTGCAGTTTTTACTTCCCTTTGTCACCAGTAACAGCAAAGACTTGACCCTGCGTGGGGATTGCCTGGGTGGGGATTGCTGCTTCCTCTCCTTTCTCTATCCCCAAGGGGCATATCTGGAGAAACCATGATTTTAGGCTTTCTCTCATCTGGCCCGTGGAGTGAGCTGGCTGGAATTAGTCACCTGGCTACAGTAAAACCCAGTCCCGACCTCAAATGGCTCACTCTGGAATATTCAGGAGCTGTGGAGATACCAGGCATCATTGGGACACCCTGCCTGAAGAATGGGCAGGTCCAGTAATAAATTCAGGGATTTAATCGTTACTCCTTGAGGAATGAATTCGGGTTTATTCAGTGCTGGAAACATTCAGGCATTGTAGGATATTGCTCAGCTCCCGTTCCCTCACTCTGCCCCGACTGAGTGCTCTTGTGTTTTCTGGTGTCCTGGAAGTCTTTGCTCCCCTGTTTGATGTTAAAAAAAAGCAGAGTAGTGGGAAATGCCAGGCATTCCTGTTATAAATATGAGACTGGTCATTCCAGTAAAATTCAGTCGATGCCTTGTTAAATGCACGGTGAAGGAAGGCAGGAGGGAGTACTAAGACGACTCTTGGTGGTCGTGGGCACGGTGCTGTGGACACATGGGTGTTTGGGATACTTTCTGGCTCCTGCGTTTCTGCTCTCACCCCTGGACAAGGTCACTGTGTCTGCGCTTCATTTTTCTGAGCCCTCTGAACTGCTGGAAAGTGAACTTTTCCTTTCTCATTATAATTATATTTGCAAATGACTTGAGTGGGTGGGGGATTTCCATGAGGCAGGGAGAATTTGCTTGACTATTTTTTATAAAATATTTTTATTTATTCCAAGTTGTGCTCTGGCCACAGTTTCCGTGTTGGGATACCATTGTTCAGTGTTTCTCTTGTTCCTAGAAGCTGTGCAAACCTGATTCCCTGTGCGTGGAGGTGATTTCCCAGCAAAGGCTTGTTTTTTTTGGCATCTGAGGAAGCTGACACTGCTCTGCAAGTGTCGGAGGGTGCAACAGCAAGTGTTAGAGGGCTGAAACACAATGTTTTAGGACTGACCAGAGGGTTTTCCTATAATAATGAGACTTTCTTGGGCTTTTTATGTGGGCAGACCTTCTTGTAGTGACTCCGGTGATTCAGCAGCTTCTGGCAGGGCTGAGGGAAAAGAGGCTTTGCCAGGTCAAATTATGGTTTTTGCTGGCCTGGCTGCTCTGTGGCGCATGGCAGCGCAGTGAGGGTGAGTCAGGGCTGCCTGCGCGAGGATCTGCACGTAGGAGAGGAAGGGCTGGGCTGCGGAGCAGGGGAGGAGCATCGGGGCCAGGCAGCACAGGATGACACCAGGCAGGCTGGCAGGGTATGGTCTGACCCTCACTGTGCTCAATCCTGCCAGCTCAGGCAGAGTTTTTGGGTTTATTGGTGCCTCTGTGTCAAAGCTGGATGTGCTGAGCTGGCTGGTGTGTGCCTTTCATGCCGTGGTTTTTTGGTGGGCTTTGTGTGCCTGGGGTGGGCTGAACAAAAGCTCAACTCCAGAACTGCTCTGTCCCAGCTTTTAGCTGAGCCCCAGCCCATGTTGCTATAAGCACATCTTGGAGATGAAGGTGGCTCATGCCCACTCTTGAGTGTCACCCATGTGCCCAGGACATGGAGTTGGAAGTTAAACCAATCTTTAAAGGCAAAATGAGTGATCCGCCCATGCCATAGTCACCACCTTGCATCACTCTTTTCCCAGAGGCTTTGGTAATGCTAGGATTTTAGCCTGGCCAGGTCCAAGAGACAAAGCTTTGAGTTGCCACTACTACCTGAGAACACAATTATTGCAGTTAGAAATGCTTGGGGCACCCAGTACTGCTGTAAAATGAGTGTTCTCCCATCTCAGTGGACTGTTAGCCTCAGCTCAGCTTCTTCTTTGAAGGATAGGTTCCTGAAAAATAGGCTGGCCCTGCTGTTGTGGGGACTCTGTAGTCCAGAGGAGGCAAACAGCCTGAGTTCTGAGAGTTTTTTTTAATCCAAATGTTAAAAAATACAACCAGTTTTAAACTGTACAAGAAATTTCTGGTGCTGTGGATGAAGGGGAGTGCAGGGGGTAGGGGAGACCTGCAGCATCTTCAGTCAAAGAGGGACTCTAAATGTATCACATCTTCAGTCTTTTACGTGTTCTCTGCCAAAGTGTTGTGTTTAATCAACTCAAGTCTGCTCACTTGTCCAGGCTTAAAGGATGGGGTTTAGGCTTATGTGGACTTTGCCGTGATTAGGTGCTCCTGGGCAGAAGGCTGCCCATGTCCGGCTGTGCCGCAGTCACGCCAGCGCTGAGCTGCCCCGCTCCCAAGTGGGATGGGAAGCGCAGTTGAGGCCTGTAGGAGAAATGAGCGGAGAGCTGGGAGGGAGGAGGCAGAACCTCTGCCTGCGCACTCAAGTGCTTGAATTTTGTTGCGTTGTGTAGCTCCAAGGGAAGACTGGCAATGAAGAGAAGCTATGAAGGGAACATCTGCATAGAAGGCAGGTGAGCTTTGGGTGGTCCATGTGGGGGAATGACATGGAAATAGAAATGTGCCTTGCCTGTTAGGACTTTCAAATAGGAACATAAAGATAGTTTGACCCAGTAGCAGCTTTCTTGTTACCTCCATATTCATCTCATGGTTGTCTTGGTGTCTCTGCTTGATGGGCAAGTTGGGGTGGGTGATTCCCAAACCTGGCACCACTTTCTTCCCTTGCAGACACAGGAATCGAGTGACCATGTCGAAGCACCACGATGCAGGGACCGCTTTCATCCAGACCCAGCAGCTGCATGCTGCCATGGCAGACACCTTCCTGGAGCACATGTGCCGCCTGGACATCGACTCGGAGCCAACCATCGCCAGAAACACTGGCATCATCTGCACCATTGGTAGGCCATTCCTAGATAGGAGAGAATTGCAGCTCGGAGCCCACACCTTGGTGAAACTTATTAGGGAAGTTGTGAGAGGGATCTGGCTTTCATCCCTTGCCAGGGCTGAACTTGTGTGGTGAAGAATCATGACTTTCCCATATTTGCCTGACTTATGTTATTGCTGGGAGTGAATCCAGCATCCAGTGAAATGAGAATCGCTTGGGTTCTGCTGCACTCCGTGGGCAAGTTAAAACAATATTTGCTGCTGTAACGCTGAGCAATGCTGTATCCATTTACCTTTTCTTTTCCACATGAATCAACCTGGTCTGTGTGGGTTACCTCATTATTTTTCCAAAGTTAACGTTCAAACTGTTTCTTCCTCCTAGGCCCGGCCTCCCGCTCTGTGGACAAACTGAAGGAAATGATTAAATCTGGAATGAACGTTGCCCGCCTCAACTTCTCTCACGGCACCCACGAGGTAAGGCTGGGGCCTGAGCTGCTACAGCCCATGTGTGTCTGCTGATCCTGTCCCTCAGGGAGAAGGGAAATCCTGCTTCATCCAGACCATCCTTGGTGTGGGAAGGTCAAATAGCTGCCTTTGGGGAAAGCATGCTGGTTGTACATACTGAGCCAATGATAACATTGAAGTGTATTTTCTGAGCAATTTTGAAAGTAATTAAATTCCTCACCCTGCCCTGTAGCAGGGAGACAGGTAGCTGGTATTTGACACCGTGGGCCAACTGCTTGCCATGAAATCCTTCAGTTCTTCCTCACATTGTGCTATTCCCAGAGCTGCTGATTCCTGGTGAGCAGCAGAAGCTGAGAAGACCTGTCCCTGTTTTGCACCTCTGCAGGAGGTCACACTATCAGTTAATCTCACTTCTTGTTCCATTGCTGGGGATTTTGCAAGCAGGCGATCAATGAATAACCCTGATCAAAATGCATCTCTTATTAGTGATTTGATGTAATTACTGTGCCCAGTGGGAAGAATGGGCTCCTGGGTTTTCTGGCTAAGCAGCTGCTCCGGGTGTGTTCCTGGCGCTCTGGAAGATCCCACCATAGGGCCTGGGATGTGGTGTGGTGAGCTTAGAAGAATAAGGTCAAAAGAAATCAACACTCTATGACAGTCAAGCCCTATTGCTATAAATAGCTGAGGTCTTCAGTGATACTGGAGGAGCTGAGGATCCCATTCTGCTGAGGCTTTTTTTTTGTTGGTTTTTTTTTTTCCTGACCTTGGCCGCTTTCCAGCTTTTAAAATGTCACCCAGTAGCAGCTGTAGGTGGCTTTACATAGTCACCCATGAGCCTCGTGCTGTGTAACAGCTTGGCCTTTCACCCTGGTGGCCTTTAATGGGCACAGGGCCGTGTCAGGATCAAAAGGGCTGATACTTAACTGTGGGCAGCCATCAGACCTTGACTAACCACACTGGGATGGTGTTATGCCTTGCAGTTGGGAAATCAGCTTGGAGGAAGAATAGTGTGGAGTAGGTGCATCCCAGGAGCTGAATCTGTGTGGCTGGGTGGCTCTTGGGCCAGGTGGCATGTCAGGGAGTTGGTGGCCAGGCTGAAGCTGGGAATTCTCACCCCGTGAGAATTCCCAATTGCTGCGGTCTGTGAGCTTGGCTGAGGTTTTCCTGCTTTGTGTGACATCTAATTGTACATTTCACTCCAACAAAGCTGACTGCAGGCACTGGTGTGGCTGTCACCTGCAGAGTGTGACCATCAGGCACAGCCAGTGCTAAGTTTGTGTCCCCTCCTGGCTCCTTCAAAACATCCCAGTTTCCAGTGAAGCCCCGAAGAGTTTCCATCTGTCACAGGTGTTTCAGTTCAGAAACCCCAAAGCATTTACCAGAGCTTGAGCTTTAACAGAGGTGCTTTGGCACCTGCCTGGCTCTGTTTTACATAGAATAAAAACGGCTTTTACCTCTGCCTGCATTCCTGTTCTGCATGTGTAACTCCTCAGAAAGTCAGACTCCCTAGGAGCCAGTTAATCCTGGATATCAAGCTAAAATGGAAAAACCCCAGGAGGCTGGGTTCAGATGGGTGTTGTGGCACTGTCAGGGCTCGTTTTCTGCGCTGCATCCACCCCACCTGCAGTGCCTGGAAGGGTCAGGGCCATCTCATTCCCATCTTGCACACTCAGTCAGTAAACTGACTCATTTTTCTGCTATAAAGAGTTATCAGCTGTTAAGTATTTCTGGCTAAAGGGCACACATGTGAACATGGCTTTTTCCAGCCTCACCTTCCTGGTGCTGGCTTATCATCCCTGATTTACTGAAGCCTGTGTGGAGGGCTCGTGTTGGGGTGGGTGACTGGCACGAGGAGACCAGGTGTTCCAGATGAGTCAGGTCAAACTTCATCAGTCCATGTGGCACAGAGAGGAAAGGCTATGTCTTACCCACTAAAGTCTGTCAAGTGTTACACAACTCTTACTAGCTGTATGTAGTTAAGGTTATCTCTTAATGTTGTTTAAACAAGCAAAGTAAACTGCTGGCCATCTGTAGCATATTTGAGGGAGCTGGGATGGGTTTTGTCACAAAATTATCTTAAAGCTGGCAGCATTTAGCAAAATGCTCTTGCAAACAAGGTTTGGAAGCCAGGCGTGTGGTGCTGGAGTATTGAACTGTCTGTGATTGCTTTGACTCTGGAAATAAACTGTAAATATTTACACAGATAACGTTCTTTTAGCAAATCCTTTATCTGTGGGAATTTAGGCCAAAGAATGAAAAGCCTGTCCACCTGCAGGACTGATAGTGGCTCAGGCTGGAAGTGTGTGTGGGAGCTGGCAGTGTGGAGAGGCATCATCTTCCCTTGCTCTGCTGTGAGGAGGAGCACAGCTGTCGGTGGCACTGTGACATTCTTCTGCTATCAGGTGTCTTTCAGTGCACACAGCTGCTGCTGCTGTGAGTATTGTGGTGTGTTGAATAGGCAACACAGGAAAGCTTTTGAAGAAGTTACTCTTGTTGGCTGGTGAGCCATCTTCAAGTGGCAGATGTGTGTCCTCATGGAAAATGACTTCAGCCGGACCTTGGGACTGTCTCCTTGAATTGTCCCTATGGAATTAGTGCTGTGGGCACACCAGATAACTTCCAGACTCCACCTTCATGGCAGGAAGTATCTTCATGCCACACTTCATGGCAGGTGTATCCTTGCACTCTGCTTTACTGGAAGCTTAAATTTTGGGTTAAATTTTATAAATAAATATATATAAGATGTATAAATGAAAATGGGTTTAATTTTGAAGGTAGAACTGAAAGTTAGAGCAGAATTGTATTTTTGGACAGCCTCTGGGGTGCACAGGGGTCTTTTCTGTAAGCAGCAGAGATGAACCAGCTTTACCTTTCCATCTTTTTTCTTTTCTTGCCAGTATCATGAGGGCACAATCAAGAATGTGCGAGAAGCCACAGAGAGCTTTGCCTCTGATCCCATCACCTACAGACCTGTGGCTATTGCACTGGACACCAAGGGACCTGAAATCCGAACTGGACTCATTAAGGGAGTAAGTTGCTTTTTTTTATCCCATGTTTTTCACCACTTAGACTGGATACCCTGTTAAGCCTGTGGCCCTTTCCAAGCTAAAAAAGCACCATAGGAAGCAAGGTAACAAACCACCTCCCAGAAGTTCTGAAAAACTGCTGTGAGCTGGGAGGTGGTGGTGTGCTGGTTTTTACTGGTTTTGTTGTCACACAGAGTGGCACAGCAGAAGTGGAGCTGAAGAAGGGCGCAAACCTCAAAGTGACCCTGGATGATGCCTTCATGGAAAACTGTGATGAGAACACGCTCTGGTTGGACTATAAGAATCTCATCAAAGTTGTAGAAGTTGGCAGCAAAATCTATGTGGATGATGGTCTGATTTCTTTGCTGGTGAAGGAGAAAGGTGGGTAATAGCCATTTCAGCTCTGCCTGTTTCGGTTTTCCTTAGGACATTACTTGTGCTTTTCCCTCCAGTAGCTGTTTCTTAGCTTGCAGTTGTGTGTTGAAGAAAGGAGAACATAGTTTTTGATGGTAGTGAGACTTTGAGCTAAATTTCTCTATCTCAAGTGTAGGAACTTTACAAAAACTAACTTCAGCTGGGTTTCACTGGGCTGGCATCTAAACCTCATCTTCAAAGGGGAATGTGTGGTAGGGCCATACCACTGTTCATGATCAGCCAGGCTAATTCATGCTCTTAATGCAGGATTTAACTAGTTTTACAGCACAGACCCTGGGCTTTGTAGCTAGAGACAGAACTAGTTTTAACTGGTAATGTAGAGGCAAGGTTACTTCCATGATACTCCCTTTATAGTGCTGCCTAAATTGCTCTAGCCTCAAGCCTCTAATCTGTGAGCATGTAGGGAGTGGGAAGTGAGGCTTTTGGGGTGCTCAGTTTGATGTTGCTGGGCTCTGTGTGCAAAACTGCAGCCTGCTAGCTTTTCTTGGGGGAGGCAATCCCAACCTCCTGCAGGGGACAGCTGATATCTTATCCAGGAACAGCCTAGAAGTTGTTTTAGACCAATCTATCGTGTTCCCAAGGGTAAACTGCAAGCTCGTGTGGTACAGAAATGCTCTGAAGAGCTGGGATGTGCTTTTTATCGCGTGTGCCACTGTTGGCACTGCAGTTCCCAGGCAGGGAGGTGGTGTGGGAGCTGGTAGCAGGAGCTATCCCATAGACACTGACCGTGGGAACACATTTTTCAGGGAAGGACTATGTTATGACGGAGATTGAGAACGGCGGCATGCTTGGCAGCAAGAAGGGCGTGAACCTGCCTGGTGCTGCCGTCGACCTGCCCGCTGTCTCTGAAAAGGATATTCAGGACCTAAAATTCGGTGTGGAGCAGAACGTGGATATGGTGTTTGCTTCCTTCATCCGCAAGGCTTCTGATGTCCACGCTGTCAGGAAGGTGCTGGGGGAAAAGGGAAAGAACATCAAGATCATCAGCAAGATTGAGAACCATGAGGGTGTGCGCAGGTGAGACTTGTGCAGGGGATGCTTTGAGTTTGTCAAACTGAAATACAGCAACTCACACTCCCTTGCTGTAGCTTCAGACAGCTTTGTGTAGCACTGAATATGTGCTGTGCCTTGCTCCTGGTTTTCTTCCTCTTTCCTTGGCATTGCAGGAACCCAAACAGCCCATGCAAAGCATGTGTGCTCCTTTCAGAGGACAGACAGATGGGAAGGTGCTTTGCAGAACAAATGGGATAACACAGCTCTTCTCTTGCTGTCAGGTTTGATGAGATCATGGAGGCCAGCGATGGCATTATGGTGGCCCGCGGTGACCTGGGAATCGAGATCCCGGCTGAAAAAGTCTTCCTTGCCCAGAAGATGATGATTGGGCGCTGCAACAGGGCTGGCAAACCTATCATCTGTGCCACTCAGGTACTGGAAGTACCTTAGGCTCCTCACTGCCAGAGTCTGGCCAGGAGGGAATGCTGGGGGCATTGCCATGGGTTGATGGCGTTGGTTAAAGAGTGAGATGCAGAAAGGTTTTGCTCATAGCCAAAGAGCTCATATTTAGGCATTTCTGTGTTTGGGATCTTTTCCAATTGGATTACAGGACCTCTTGCCAAAGGTTCTACACCTCAAAAGATTGTGTAGTAATGAGCCTTTGGGGCTGCCCTTGGAAAGTCGTGGGAAGAATGGCACATGCTTTTCCTTGGCATCTTGTGGCAGCACATCCCTGCCTGACAGGGAAGGCTTGCTGGGGTTCCCAGATCTCTTAGAAAGTGTACCCACACTGCAGCTTAAGAAGGAACTGAGTAAAGGATCCATCTCGTTTTTCTGGGAGTGGTAGGGATCACATGCACAGTCCTCGAGCACTGGGAGGACTGGTTTCCTGGCTGTCCTTGCTCTACACACAGGCTGTGGAAGGTGAAGACTGTCTTTAGACAGCAGTCATTAAACAAGGTTCTGGATTTCTGTCGGCATATGCTCCTTTTTCCTGTATTGCTACAGAAATGCAGCTGGAACACAGCCTCAGGCAGTGTCCCATGGTGTTAAACAAGTGGTGAGCTCCAGCTGAGGGGAAGCTGAGCACCTGAGGAAGGCAGGAGAACTGGCCAGACTTGGGGTGTGGAAAGGGATTAGGAAGTAATAACCTGATGGAAAGCTGTTCTGTTTTCCACTCTTTTAAGTGGGGATGCTTAGAAGGCTGGTGGAGTTAACTGTTCTGAGTTTACTACCCTGTACATACTGTCTAAAGGATTTGAAATCTTGTGTTGGGGGAAGGTGACTTCATTGGTGCAGACCCTGCTCTTTATGACTTCTAGATGATAAAATCCCCAAATTTGAGAATGTATTTGAAATGGGTATAAAATGGAATGTTCTCCTTACTGGTGGAGGTTTTGAATCAAAGCTGGTTTAGGGGCCAGCCCCCTTCTCTGTTCCATACCCATGGAGAACTCCTGGAGTCTTTAGGTTGCATCCCACTTTCTGCCCAAGCCACAAGGAGTATTGAAGTTCAGCTGCTTCTTCTGGCAGTGTGTTGATCCCTGTGGGTTTGTTCTCTCCCAGATGCTGGAAAGCATGATCAAGAAGCCTCGCCCAACACGTGCCGAGGGCAGCGACGTCGCCAATGCTGTCCTGGACGGAGCGGACTGCATCATGCTCTCCGGGGAAACAGCCAAGGGAGACTATCCCCTCGAGGCTGTGCGCATGCAGCACGCTGTGAGTACTGCCCTGCCCTGCCTTGCCCTGCTGGGGACAGGACCACCTTGCTCTAGGCCACCTGAGCTGGCTGCTCAAAGGCCTAAATGGACCTGGCTGCCTAAAGTAGCCATTTCTTTACTCACACTCTGCTGTGTGTGATTTTTTTTGAACAAACATGGTCCTGAGGGCCTGGCATCTCACTTTGTGTGCTCCAGACTTGCCAAGCAGAGCTGGAAGCTGCTCTGTAATGCTGAGCTGTAAAACTTCCCATTTCTTTTTGCCATTACTTCAACAGAAATGTCATCCAATGTCCTGCAATTGCAGCAACATTGCAATTGCAATGCCATCCGAGTGCAGTGGCATATTAAATGCCTTAAACTATTGCAGGGTCAAGGAGATGCTTTAAGCAGTTTATCTATAAATAATGAAAGGTTTTGGCTGAGTCCTGCGTGGGAGGGGGTGGGGAGGCTCCTGAGGGTGATTTACAGTACTGTTGCATTCAGCACCTGCTGCGTGCGGGGGGTTGGGGGTTTGTTGCATGAGTATTGACAGCACCATATTTTTACATGCCTGAACTGCCAGAAACCTCTGCTCTGCTTCAAGTTCGTGTTTCAGCTGATAAAAGCCTGATGTCAAGTACCTGTGAGCATTGCTGCTCCCCTGTTACCAGCGCTGTGAATCACAGCAGTGGTAACTAACAAGTTCTAACTCTCACCAGTTTTATTTGTAGTTCAGGTTCTATAGGTTATTCAACTCAGCCAGTGTTGGTTTGCAGTGTGTTACCTAAACATCTTTTACCTCAATACAGAGTGGTGTTTTTAGCACGAGGCAAATGCAAAATACAACTTATGATCACTGGGCAGTGGTGCTCCTTTACAGGCCGAACGCTAACAGCATCTTAAAGCTTCTCCCTCCTTTTCCAACCCCTAAATCACAAGGATCAACTGGCTACCAAGACTTGGGACCTTGCTGCAGCAAACCTTACCACCTGGGTTTCTATCCTGGCATTAATTCTTTGGTCTGAGCAGCTTGTGTTGTACCTGTAGCCTGATTTGAGGATCTGTTGCATGTGCTTCCCTCTTCCTGCAGACCTGGGCATGGTGTTCTTTCCACCAGGGCCCCTGGAGAAGCACTGAAGATTTTAACACTCTGCAGAAATTGAAATACAAATTGACTAAATGTAAGATGTTCCAGGCAGCAAGGTGCTGACTCTTATGGTAGGAGTAGATGCCAGTACAGAGAGGATCTTTCCTCGGAACTGATACACTTGTTGTTAGTCAAACCCAGAAACAATGTCCTGAGTAACCATGGTCTGGGGATCTGCAGCATGGCTGGAGCAGGTGGATGTTACCATCCAAAGTGGGCAGTAGGGAGCTTCCAAATACTGGGCAGGCTGATTGCTGAAGGTGGGAGTGGGCATCCTTGCCGTTCCACTCCAGGATCCACTCTTCAAAGCCCACCCTGGCCATGCTATGCTGCCTGATGGGACCAAGGTTTAAACAGCCTCTCCATTTTCCTTTCTTCCACCTCCCTGGTATCTCTACTCATGCACCAGCTGGAAACCCTCTACAGCTATTCCTGCCTGGGCAGATCCAACTGTGGGGTGAAGTTAAGGATTGCTGTGCCCCTGTGCAGCTGCTGTCAAAGCAGACTCCTGTATTCCCACGTTCCATTACACCTGGGGAGTGCAGGCTTCTCTCTAAAATCAGGTTTGCTCTCTGTGTTACATGGAGCTGCTGCCTTTGTACCAGGAGCTGAAAATAAAGTGCCAGGCTTCCAGCTCCTGCATTTGGAGTAAGTGTTGTGATGCAAATACTCCGCTTTTATCTAAATCCAGCAGTAACAAAATGCTTTAGGACAAGTTGGCACTGGCCTGCTGTTCCGGCCTGCTGCCTGTGTCCTGTTATTTTTAGACCTAAGATACTTAACTACTTTGGCTTAAACTGATAACTGTGGAAGGGATAATTCCCAACGTCACATAAAACAATTCATTAACACTAGAGTAGCAAAATTCTGATTTTTCTAACTCCAGAGCTTTCACTATAATGGCACATCAGTCTCTAATTTCACATGAACTTGTCATGCTTTGTGTAGCGGCTGCTCACTTTGTGGAATAACTGAGTAAAGTTGTCCTTGAGAAGATCATGAACCTTTGCATGCTTTTCTAGTCTCTGCAAGCCTTCTTTATCGGGTTGTCAGGCCTTCTGAGATGATTAAACATGATGATTCCCAGGATCCTGGGATGAACAGGTTGCTGAAGCTGTTGCCAACGTTCAGCCAGAACACAAAGCCTTTAGTTGCCTCTGTCTGTCTCATCTGTCCATATCTGGTGCTCTACAAACACCCCCAACATCTGCACTGTGACAACCCGATAAGGAAGACTTGTTCCTGTTTATTTCCCTGTTACCAGAAGGAAGTTAGTATCCCACTTGAATGTTAAGCTTTTTTGACTCTCAGGTTAAAATAAATCTTTATAGGCTCTCAAAGTGAATCTTTATTTGCTCTCAAGGTAAGCCAAATCTTCACTGACTCTAAAGTTAAACTAAATGTAACAAGGAGAGAACAGTCTTCTGCCTTCAGGGGTAACATTCAAAGTGTGTTGCTTGCATGTTGGCTTCATGAAAACTGTTCCAGCAGCACTCTGGTGTTGGGAGCCTAGGAGAGAATTCCTCTTACAGAATTGCAAGCAAGACCATGGGCAGGCAGGTAGGTGGCATAAGAGTCTCTCAAGGAAGTCATAAGCAGCCATGACAAAGCATGGTCTGGCTCTGGGCTGGCTTGTTCTGGCCCTTGAAAACTAATTTATGTTTGCCTGCTCCGTGGAACTCCCAAATGCAACAAAAATGCCGTGTTTGGAATGCCATCCCAGTGACTGGGGCCTGCCAGGATGGTTTCGCCTACCACGGTATGGTGAATCTTAGCAAAATCAAAACCTGAGAGCCAGAAAGCTTCACAGCTTAATCTTAATACCCTCTTGCATGCATTACTATGACAATTAAGCAAGTTAATGTGTCTCATATTCCTCTGGTATATCTTTCCTTCTTTTCTTTCCTCTGTTCTTTTCCTTCCCTCCCACTCGGGCCTGCAGATCGCCCGCGAGGCTGAGGCCGCAATGTTTCATCGTCAGCTGTTCGAAGAAATTTTACGCCTCAATGTTAACAACAGGGACCCTGCCGATGCCATGGCAGCGGGCGCGGTGGAGGCCTCTTTTAAGTGCTTAGCTGCAGCCCTGCTAGTCCTGACCGAGTCCGGCAGGTAGGGCTCAGAGAGGGGGCCTGGGCCGGCCCTTTCCGTGGCAAAACACACTGCACTCTAACACTGCAGTCCCTGGCCAGCTGCTCGCTGCCTGTGCCAACCTCGTGTAAGCACTGCCATGTGAGCTAACCCTGTGCCAGGGAGGGACCCCAGCAGGCCAGGAGCAGAGCGAGAGTGCCTGGCAGTTGGCATGAGTGTCACCTGAGTGTGGGCTTGACAGGGCGAGGTGCCACCGTGCCAGAAGGAGCCCTCAGGAATGGAGTGGTTCCTCTGCAGGGATGAGCTTAGTCTGAGCTCGCTGGTTAATGGCAGTGTCCAAGGCTGGCAGCTGGGATGTGGCAGCCTGTGCTGGAGCACCTCGCCCTGCCCCGTGCCCGAGTGCCTGCCGTGAGTGTTGTCTCCGAACGCGTGTTGCTCTTGTAGATTGCCCGGGAGGCCGAAGCCGCCATCTTTCACAGGCAGTTGTTTGAGGAACTGCGTCGTCTGACCCCCCTCAACTGCGACCCCACTGAGGCCGCTGCAGTTGGCGCTGTGGAAGCGTCCTTCAAGTGCTGCAGCGGGGCCATTATTGTCCTCACCAAGTCTGGAAGGTAGGAGGGGACACTGCCCCCAGGTCAAGCCTGCTGTGTCACAGGGTGGGGGAAGGAGAATCCCAAAAATGTGGCTTTGAGAGACCAGTGGAGTCAGGTTCTGGCGGTGCCTGCAGTGCTGGTTCCTCGGGAGATGGACAGACACATCCCTATGCTCCGAGTCCTCGGCCTGCCTCTGCCAGCGTGGCACCAGCTCCGAGCCCAGCCTCCCCTCACTGCTGCAAGTGGCAGTGGCGCCAGCTGGAAGAGCCAAGGGAAAATAAGTGTTGCAGCTTCAATTCAAACTTCCTGGCAAGAAATCATCAATGTAACAGTGAGGCAGAAGTTCAGTGAATGCAGAATCTATTTCATTTTTTTAAATCAAGGCTTTGGCCTTTTGTAGCAGCATCCAAGTTATTGGTCCCTTGCTGGACTTCACAGTCATCAGCCCTGCTTGCCTGAGCCCAAGGGGCGAAGAGGGCCTGCGCAGCCTGGAATTGGTAGGCAGGGAAATGGAAAGTGTTGGAAATGTCCTCTTCCAGGATTCCTTGTGCCTGCCTACAGGTAATCTCTCTGCACAGACAGGCATCAGGCAGGCACCAGGTGAGCTCAGTGGCTTCCGGTGAAATGTGCTGGAGCAATGTAGTTTGGGATTTCTGTCCGGCAATGGTGACAGCTGCCAAGCAGAGACTTGTTCGTCCAATTGAGGAATGGGAGCTGGAGCCTCATGGATCAGCTCTTCCATCTAGAGGAACTGGGCTGCCTGCTCCCAAAGCACGTCCGACCATAAGTCTCAGACTGCTTTCTGGAAGGAAATCAGGATTTCTCACATTGGATTCACACCAAAACAGTAGTGCAGCAGCAGAGGTGTGCTTGTGTATGCTGGGCACCACCTACCCGAAGATGTGGACCACCGGTGATACCTTCACCAAAATGTACAGCCTCAAATGATTGTGAGCAGAAAATGACTTTCTGCAGAGATCAGGAGGGAACTGTAAGCACCGAGTTCTGGATACCCTTGTGCTTCTAATGTTTCTTTGTCATATGTTCCAACCTTACACTTGACCTTTTTAAAGATATTTGAACTCTGATATTTGAATATTTTTAGCTGTGGATTTGGTTAACTCTTGTGAGTACCTGAATCTCCCGGATCTCTAGGGAGGCAGCTCGGACAGCGTGGGAAGGATTGTCTGAGAGCTGGCACGTGTGGTTGGGTGCTTGGAGCAGTCTGCTGGCCCCTGCTTTAAGCAGCAAATTTTGCTTCTGAGTGTTGCTGAGCTTGGCTCCACTAAACAAGGCTGCAAAAGCAAGTGGAGACACCAGCATGTCTGTTGGGAAGATGAAGCTGCAGATGCCACAGCCTTGCAGTTTGAATCTGTCTGTTTGCAGATGCTCTCACTCAGCAGTCCTCACAGAAAAGAAAGCTGTAGTTTAGTCCCCGCCCAGGCTGTGCTGCTGCTGCTATTTTAAGGCATTTTAAAGACTTTGTGCCCAACTTCCCAGTATAAAGTTTGGCCTCTGTTGCATTTGCTTCCCATGGGGTGCAGGAGCAGAGCTCTGTGGAGGAACTGGCCTGTTTGCTGGCTTCAGTAGGTATCTGGGAGGCAGATGGCTTCCTCCTTGGCATGCTTTGGGCAGCACTGCTGGCACTGGCTCTTTCCACCCTGAAAACCGGGAGCTCCTCAAAACAGGGAACTTTCAGGGACCCCTGTTGAGATGCCAAGGTCTGCTTGCAGAGGCCAGAATAAATGGCACCTCGCCACCCTAACGTAGCAACAGAGACAAGTAAAGGCTTGTTCGGGGACCAAAACACCCTGATGGCACTTGCTGAACTGGGAGGTGAGATTGTCACCACCAGTGGGGATTGCCAGTGGTGGTCTGCCCAGTTGCCTAACTGGGAGCCCAGAGCATCAAGCTGGTTGGTGAGTGGCTCTTGCGGAAACTGGTCACGTCCCCCCAGGGGTTTTGGGGAGTCCTCGTGGCTGACAGGCCTTGGGGCTGCTGTGCTCCCACAGGCCATTCCAGGTGTCCCCTCTGAGGCTGTGCTGGCTGTGTGGAGCCCCACGGTGGCTGTTTCTCCTGCAGGTCGGCACACCTGGTGTCGCGGTACCGCCCGCGGGCCCCCATCATCGCCATCACCCGCAATGAGCAGACGGCGCGCCAGGCCCACCTGTACCGCGGCATCTTCCCCGTGCTCTGCAAAGACCCTGCCCAGGATGCCTGGGCTGAGGACGTGGACCTGCGCGTCAACCTGGGCATGAATGTCGGTGAGTGGCAGCGCTCCCCCTCCCCTGGCACACGGCTCTGGCGGCACGTGGTGGCCCTGAGCACCTAGGTCATACTTTGGGGTCACTTGATAGGGACTTGTGATGGGAAGAGAGGAACTGGCTGCCTGTGTGGTAACTGGATCTGGACAGGAAACGGGCGGTGGTTGCTTGAGTGAAAGCACGTCCGATTGGGAAGTGGGGTGGTGGGTTTGGTGCAGCTGCCTTTAAGGAGTTTCCAACAGGCTTTATGGTGGTGAGTGATGGAGCTGTGACACTCATTCCTGAGGAACAAGGGAGGCCTGGAGTGGGGTTGACTCTGTCTTGCACCCCCTCCAAATCCTGTGCTGTGGAATTTTGAGCTCTGTCACAGAGAAGGGTGTCAGATGGGTGGGCAGCAGGGAAGTGGGGTTTTGATACTCTCCTGGTGCCACGACTACCATGACACAGGCAGCCTCGGTGACTTGGGGAGCAGGTGATAAGCACTGCTGCCCCATGGCAAGGAGACAGGGTGGGAGACTGGGTTCTGATGCCTCCCTCTTCTCTCCTAGGCAAAGCTCGAGGGTTCTTCAAGACCGGTGACCTGGTGATCGTGCTGACGGGCTGGCGCCCTGGCTCTGGCTACACCAACACCATGCGGGTGGTGCCCGTACCCTGAGCGCCCACTGGGCCTTCCTTCCCCTGCCCCCCTCCCCTCCCACCGCCTCACTCCCCTCCCACTGCTCAGTCTCCCCTTGCAGTAGACCAGCCATCGCTTGCGCTGTTCTCCTTGTCCCTAGAGTGGATGTAGGTTGCTAAACACCACCCAGTGCAGCAGCAGCAGGGGCAAGAGACCTTAAATCACTAAAAAAAAATATACTTGAAGTGTTTAGTTTTTTAAAAAACCTCTTCCTGTAGTTAAAGTCCTGCCTTGATATGTGTTGGAGTCAGCGTAGGAGGTTCCTGCGTGCTGCTGGGACTCCTCTTTCCTGGTGACTGTCCTCGGGCTGTGAAATGTCCCTTTCCCTGGCCCTGGTGTGGGGTTTTGGGGAAGGGGAGAGGCAATGTGTGGTCAGCCGTTCTACTGGACCCCTCCTTGCTCGAGGCAAGCTGCTACTCCCCCCTCCTGTACACGCCTCCCCAGACCCAATCCAAGGCAGATGCAGCCTTTCTCAGCTGGTGGTTTTGGGGACGGGGGCAGGGGAAGGGTGTTGGCTCCATGCACAGAGCTTCCCGTGCTCCCCTCGCAGCGTTGTCTCCTGTGTTAGTCGTGTCCCCCCACCACCCCAGAGCCCCCCCTCACCCAGCACTCCGATGGGCCCTGGGGTGGGAGAGCACAACTGTCCATCAATAAAGAGAAGCTGAAGCACCTGCCGGGCTGAGCTGCTCCTTGAGGGTTGGCAGGGGGTCTGCAGGGGTCGGGGGAGATCTGGTGGAAAAGGGCTGCGGGAGCTGGGGAGGTCTGCAAGGGGGGGGAGCGCTTAGGGTTCGGGGTGGAGTCTGCAGGGCTTGGGATGTCTGGGATCTGCAGGCATTAGGGGGGTCTGGTGTGGGGGCCTGCAGGCTCTGGGGGGAACTGCTGCGGTTTGAAGGGGGCCCAGTGCAGTAATTCGCTAGGGTTGGGGGTGCTTGCAGGGGGTGGAAGGGCGCCACAGGGGTTTGGGGTTCAAGGGAGGGATCGCCCGGGCTGCAGGCATCTGTTGGAGTGGGGTGGGGGCCAAAGGAGGAGTCAGTAGGGTTGAGGGCTCTACAGGCGTTTTTCGGGGGGGCTCTCTGGGAGCTGGTATTTCCGTGCTTGGGGAGAGAGCCGGGACGGGACCTGGCTGACACCCAGGCCGGTTTCCCCGGGAGCACACGGCTCGCTCCCCGCGTGGCCTGAGACCTGCCCGGAGCGGAGGAAGGCCGGAACCCGCCCGCCGCGCGGCCCCTTTAAGAGCCGGAACCCGTCAGGCTCCGGCCCTCACGGTGGTGGGCGGGGCCTGTGGGGGCGGGAGGTGGTGCTCAGTGTGGCGGGAGCGGGGCTGGGCGGTGGGCGGCCAATGGGCGGGCGGAAGGGGGCGGGGCTCGGCTGAGTGCGACCAATGGGCGAGGGAAAAGGGGCGGGGCTGGGCAGCACGCTACCAATGGGCGGGAGAGAGGGGGCGGGGCTAGGGAGCGTGCGGCCAATGGGCGGGCGCCGTGGCGGCGCGAGGAGGTCGGTGCGCGCGGGGCCGCGCGCAGGTAGCGGGGGGGCCCGGGGGCTCCGGGACTCGGGGGGAACCCGGGACTGAGGGGGGCTGGGACCGGGAAGGGGCTCGGGGCCGCGGGGTGCGGGGGGCGCGTCTCTCCCGCCGCCGCCGCGGAGCCGGTGCTGCCCCTCGACCAGTCCCGTGCGCCGGCGTCGCGCTGGGGGGAGCGCGGAAACACCGAAACCCCCCTCGCCCATTCCCTGAAGGGACGGACCGGACCGGACCGAACCCGACCAGGCCGGGCCGGGAGGGAGTCCCGCCGCTGCCTGCCGGGGACCCGCCGGCTTCGCCCGAGGGGCTCCGAGCGCGGGCGGGGATGGGGTCTGCGCCGGGGCTGCCCCGGGCGCGGCCCCGGCGGGGGCCGAGACCCACAGCGGCACCGTGCCCCGCACGGCCCCCGGGGGCACCGCCCTCCGCGCTCCCTCCGTGCCCCGGGGCGCTCGGAGCCGCTCCCGGTGAGACCCAGCGCCCCGGGCGCCGCGGACATCCCGGGACCGGGGTCTCGGCTCTGTCCCGGCCGTGACCCCCAGGCTCCCGGGGCGGGGAGCACCGGGGACACCGCGGGAGGGACACGCGGGGCTCCCTCCGGCCTTGAAGTCGCGCCTCGTTCTCTCCCGCCAGCGCCGCTCGGCTCCGGCCGTTCCCTTCCAGCATCCCGGGGTGGCTCCGCTCCAGCTCCGACACGCGGGACTGAAATGACCTTGGACGCCGGGACCAAGGGCAGCTCGCCGAATCCCGCCCGGGCTCGCTGGGGCCGCGGCCGCCCGCCCGCCGGTGCCTCCCTCCGCCTCTGAACCTCCTGGGCTTTGCTGAGAGGCGGGATCCCTGCCCGGCTCGCTCCGTCCCTGGGGAAGGGATCCAGCGGAAATCGCTCGCCGACGGAGGGGCTCGCGCCGGACCTTTTCCAGGCTGGATCCCAGCGCCGCGTAAGGGAAGGGAGACGCCGATCCCGTGGGAGGGAGAAGCACCGGGTTTCGCCTGGCAAAACGTGGGGGTTCGGGGAGCCGGTGTGGGCGGGGAGGGGGCATCAGGAATGGACGAAGGGGGCACCAGATCGCTGGTTTTTGCTTTGCTGGGAACTTCTACACCCGCCCTCTCTGTCTCCTCTCAGGAGCTCTGAACTCGAATCTTTCTCGTTCCACTTGTATTTTGGGACACTAGGGATGGTGAGTTTACCTCAGGAGCGGCTTCCTGCTGAACAAATTCTTTGAGGAGGGTGACAGTATGAGCTGCTAGAAACTGTCTTCCTCACTGTGCTGGCACTGGAAGCACCTCTTGGAAGAGAAACCTCCCTGTGCCTGGAGCCCAGCCTTATCCTGTGCTCCCAAACTCTGGATGTGTATGCCTGATGCATCTAGGAGCCAGGATGGAGCAAGAGCTGGACAGAGGAGACAAAGTAGCTCCTGCAATGTCCCTACTGGGACTGAAGATGCTCCTCACAGGCCCCAGACTCTCCCTGGAGCATCCCATTGCCAATGCTGTGTCCAGGATCATTTTACCCAGGAGTTGTCCCTGATGGTGGCCATCAGAGGGAGAAAAAACAAGGATGCAGTACTTTTGAGTGCTTTCCAGCCTGTGTTTTTTCTCATTTTAGGGGATTTCTGTGTGTTTGGTGACCTCAGAGGGGTTGTGATGCCTTTGCCTCTCCCCGGTCCCTGTGTGGTGCCCCTCGGTGTCAGCGTTGGTTAGGGATAAATCCGCTCACCCGGATTAAGCCGTGCAGGCACTTGGGGATTTAAGGGATGACGTGAGGGAAGCCAGAGAGTGCTGAGCTCTGACAAGGAGGCTCCAGATCAGGTCAGAGCCCCTTTTCCAGCATGGGAGAAGGGCAGATGAAGGCTTTGGTGCCTCCATGATAGGAGTTTCAGTTTCAGAGCATCATGACATCCCCTGGTAGAGGATGCCCTGAGGAGTCAGGCAGGGAAAACACCTTTTGTGGCATGCCAAGGGATGTTATTTGGTGCTTCTTGTCAGTAAGGTCTCCTTTCCTTTCCTGACACATCCTTTGACCTGAACTCCTAAAAACCCACAACCTTGGCTTGTCCATCCCATCCCTGCAGCGCTCGGACTCCAGGGCTGTGCAGGCAGCTCCTTGCCAACAGTGGCTGTGGGGATCCAGGAACTATTTCCCAGCCTGTTTCAAATCACACAGCACCAGGGACTTCTGCTTGGTTCTCCTGTGCCCCCACTGTATGTGTTTCCTGTGGTGGGAGCATTCCCTGTGCCTCCAGCTGGGAGTCAGCCGGGCTCCATTGCACCCGGACAGTCTTTTGGTCAGGGCTCTGGGGCTGTGAGGATGTGGGAGCTCATGTGCCTTCAGCTCTCAGCCCATTTAGGCTGAGATCCAGCTGGGATCCAGCTGCTGGGATCCAGCACCCCTATCCTGCCTCTTCCCAAGTAAGGGGAGATTATTTCCATGGGTTTTCCTTCAGATGAGCCCCCCAGAGCAGGAGCAGGATGTGTCTGGGGAAGTACAGGTGGTGAAGGAGCCGCTCTCAGAGTGTGGGAAGTTTGACTCCTCAGCCTGGGCTCTGCTGCAGTGCCACGGCAGCATCCCCGCGGGCACCGGGATGCGCTCCAGCTCTGCGCTCATCCTGTCCTGCCTGCGCCCCACCTGCTCTGCCATCACCCCCTGCCTAGTCAGCTGAATATTCCCTGGAATAATTTCCTCTCCATGGGTCTGTGGCTGTTTGCTGGCTCTGTCGTGCCACCGGTCCCCTGGGATCGTGCTCAGCTTGGCTGCCAGTGCTGCGGCAATCTCCACCGAGGGTGGAAGTGTCACCTTTGTGGCCTGCCAGGTGATAACCTGCCCGCGGCGCTGAGCCCGTGTTTACTTAGCCTGCCGTGGCTGATAAGCACCTCTGATAACATTCCCGATGGTAAATAACCAGCTCTAACCTGCCTGCTGGTGGCTCTGCCCTGGGAAGATGGTGTTTTGCCGACCAAGAGGAGCAGACCCTGGCTGAAATCCATCCCCCCAAGGAGTTTCATAGAGCTGTGGTTTTTCCCATCCCTACCTCCAGCCCTCAAGGAGGAGAGTCTCTGCTTTGGAGGGTGTTATCCCAGGGAGCCACAGCAATTTGGCCACTCTGTTGTGAGTGCTGGGGAGTCCCTGGCAGAAAAACGGCTTTTTTTTTTTTTTTCTCCACGTGACTTGAGAAATAGCAGGAATATTCTTGCTGTCCTTGAGCGGCAGATTCTGAGGTCTCTGTGCAGGCTGGGATTGAAGGGAACAGATTTACAGCTCCAGACCCCCTTTTTCCCTTTCCCTAGGGCGCTAATGGGTGTCTTCTTGCAGTGCCACGCCGATGCATGAGAAGGCAGCTCCCCTGAAGAGCCCCGAGCCCAGGCACAGTCGTGAGAAGCTGGAGGTGTCCCACAAGCAGAAGAGTTTGGATTCCCTCGATGGCAGGTGAGGAGCAGCATCCCGGGGTCTGTCTGCGGTTGAGTGTTCTCTCTTTTCCCTCCTGCTGTGGCATTCCTGCTGCCTTCGAGCCCTGAATACTGCCTGCCAACTGGGGCAGGGCACAGCGGGGGCCCAACTTTGTTTTCTCCCTGAAATATTGTGGGTTTAAAAGAGGGAGGTGAAAGGGGTTTGGGGAAGGGGATGGTTTTCCCACTGCTGAGGTTGTTTGTAGGATATTGCTCCCTCCATGGTTTGTCCTTTCATCTGTCCGTGGGACGGACGTGGATGGATGTCCCTGTGCACGGCCGAACCTGAGTCCACCCTCCTGCTCAGGCACATTCCCAAATTCCTCCCTCTGCTTTCCCTCAGCTTTGCCCCAGCCAAAGCTTCACATTTCCAGCTCCCAACCTGTCACAAGCTGCTGCCAGGTCAGCTCTGGGCTCCTTCCCCCGGGGCTGGGGTGTGAGTGAGGTACCTTGGTCCTGGTGCCTTCAGTGGTTCTCATCAGAGATCAGCCCTCAGCAATGCCCAATGCCATGATAAATCATGGAGACACCCAAAATGTGGCATCCTGGGGTCTCTCTTCAGTTCTTTACATTTTTCCATGTCTCATATTGCAGTACACATATTTTAAGGAGTGGGTGAGAGACCTGTAACTCTTTGCTTACCTGGTGATTATTGTTTTTCCTTCCAGCCTCCGCCTGAATGAAACCCTCAAGGATGAGGACATCAAGAAATGCCACCGGGAAGTGGTAAGCCTTTGGCTTTGGGGATGACCAGGCTGGTGTGTTGTAACCTGTTGTCCCAGGAGGAGCCCACCTGGGGTCTCAGGTGTGGGCTGAAGGGGCTGGAGGCAGCCTCTGCTGTGGGGTGGGGCCTCCTGCACTTAATTTCAGGAGACCTGGTGATGTTTTTGTCTGGCCCATGTTCTGCCTTGCAAACGCTCCCAGGATTTTCCATCTAGAGCAAAGGAGAAAGTGGAAACGTTGACTGAGAGCAGTTAAATTCTTGTCCATTTGAACCTTTTTGGTTGTTCAAAGCACACCCAAACTAGATGTTTTTGGTCCACCTACAGATTAGAGGTGCTCTGGAAGAGGAAGGAGTGACAGGAAGTGGCATTTTGCCTCTCCCCACAAAGAAAATGGAGGAGAAAACCATTTCTTTTGATTTCCTCAGAGGCATCTGGGCAGGTGACAGGCCCAGCAGTGGATGTGTGCTGGGACCAGGGGGTGTTTCTTGGTGCTAATGCCCTCCATGTTCTCTTGGAACGCTCCCCACTGGCACCCCCACCGTCCTGAAGTCCCTCTGGGAGGTGTCTGAGCCAGCTCCAGGTGCTGCTGAGTCTTGATCCTCTTAGGGCCCGGCTCATCCGGTGACAAGGTGCGCAGAGCAAAGGTGACCTTGTACCTGTGGGCAGGAGGGCTCTGCCCGCGCGGCTGCCACGCACCAGCCTTGCTGTGCCAGCCTTCTCTGCGTCCTGGCGGAGCAGCTCCTCCCTTGGAATTTGGGGGGCAGCTGAATCCCTGGGGAGCATCCCGGGGACAGGGGGCACAAAGCTGCCTTACGGGCCCGGCTGGGCGGATTCATGGAAGGCGTCTGGAGCTTTACCTTCACCACGGGAGCGCCGCGGGGCCGACCTGCCGAGCCTCCTGCCGCGGCTGCCGGCAGGCTTTGAAGCGGCGCTGGGAATATAAATAGCTGGATGGCGCGGCACGATGGGCGCAAAGCAAGTGTTGTCACTGTGTCCCGGATAAGGGAAGAGGAGGAGGAGGAGGAGAGAAACCGCTGGGCAAAATAAACTGCCTGCAGATGAGCCTGGCAGAAAAGCGGCTCCTCGCCGAGGCTCAGCAGCCTCCGTAGATATTAAGGGAAATGTTCATCTGGGAGGATGGCACAGCCTTCGCCGGGTGCTGGATCATCCAACCTTCCTCTAATCCGTCGGGGCTCCCATTCCCAGCCCGGTGGGACCCCCCTGCGCCGGTCCCGGGTGCGGGCAGAGGGAGGTTTTCTTGCAGAGAGGGGTTTTTGGGTCTCTTTATCGGCAAGGTCACCAGATAACTTTGCTCTGCTTTGCTTTCAGGCTGCTAGCAAGTACAACTCCCAGTACCACAAGCTGTTCAAGGACATCCCGACGGAGGAGAGCGTGCTGAAAGGTGGGTGGCAGGGTGAGGGATGGGCATGGAGGTGGCAGGATCTGGCACAGGGATTGCTACGGCTCTCTGCCTTGCAGTTTGCTCCTGCGCGCTCCAGAGAGACATCCTCATCCAGGGAAGGCTTTACATCTCCCCCAACTGGCTCTGCTTCTACGCAAACCTTTTTGGGAAGGACATTAAGGTAATGTGGGCACCAGCTCACCCTGGTCCCTCAGGGCTCCTACCCAGAGCTTATCCCTTCCTGCCCCCAAATACCACCAAAATCCCCAACAGAAGCCTCCGATGGGAAGGGGAGCACGGCCGTGCCTCCCTCCCCTGATGCCACCACAGTCATCAGCCTGGGGAAACCAAGTACTGGTTTGGTTTAAAATTCCCTGTTGCAAAACCTCCTTCGAGCCGCAGTGGCGCTTGAAGGGAGATCAAAGGTTTAAGGGGGGTGAGATTTGGATCTCTCTCGGCTTTTCTTCTTGATTTACAATCTGATGTTTCCCCATTAGTCTTGTGGCTGACGGGGATCTTGGGGAGAGATGACTTCCTTTAAAACTGGGATGAAGGACTGAATTATTTATGTGATGCTTTAAACAAATACCTGAAGGAAGCTCAAGGTTTCAGCAAAGTTACCCTGCCAAAAATAACATCCTGCCTTATTTTTCACCCCCCCTGGACTTGCACGGGGGGCTCTCCTGGTGGGTCTTAGGGAGGCTGGCTGGATGATGCTTGTGCTGTGTCCATCCCTGTGTTCCTGCCCTGCAGGTTGTGATCCCAGTGGTGTCTGTACAGCTGATAAAGAAGCACAAGACTGCTCGGCTGCTGCCCAACGGCCTGGCCATCACCACCACTGCCAGCAGAAAGGTAACACCAGCACCCAGCAGATGCCCAGGTCCAAACTGGACGTGGTTTGAGAGCAGTGAACGAAGCGATTCCCGTCCCCGGTTAGGAAGTGAGCACTGCTCTCTGTGCTGGCTGCCAGCCAGGGCAAACACCACAGCTTTGCTTTTGTTCCTGAATTTCACTTTGTTCCTGGATGAAGCAAAACCCAAGTGAAACTTGGCCGAGCCTGACAAATCCCTGCCAGGCTCACCTTTAAACTCCTTAAGCACAAGCAGGGAAAGGGTTTGGGCTGGCGTTCAGCCAGAGCTGGCGGAAAACTCGGACGTGGGGCTGCGTTTCCAGCTTTTAAATCCCGTTGGATGTTGTTGGCTGCGGTGAGCTGATGTAGTGTGTCCAAGTCCTCGCCTGCCCAGGTGCTGCTGCCAGCACTGTGTGTTGCCTGTCCCTGCCAGGGATGGGGTTGTTCCTGCAGGATTTTGAGAGGCAGTTATTTGGGAGGTGGGCTTTAGCAGGGGGTGGCACAGGGCAGGATTTGGGCATTTGAAGCCATGTGTGCCTGCCCTGCACATCACGCAGGGGCTCTGTGTCAGGCATGGTGAGTGTGGCCCTGTGTCCCTTCCATCTCTGGGGATGTTTTCTGTAGGTCCTGGCCCCATTTGCTGCTGTGTCCCTCTTGGTTGAGCAGGGGAAAGCTGTAGTAACAGCAACTGAGCAAGACTGGCCCCAAAAAATCTGGTCCAGGTTTTAGCAGGCTGCAAAAATAACAGCAGGGAAGCTCCGCAGGGAAATGCCTGTGGGGGAGACGTGGCTCCTGAAAACAGGGAGATTCAAGGGCATGACGTCTCTGCATGTCCCTGCCTGTGGAGAACTGGACTTGGGATGGGGGAATCTCTCCCAACAGCTCGCCTTTTTCTCTTGCAGTACATCTTTGTATCCCTCATCTCTCGTGACAGCGTCTATGATGTCCTGAGGAGAGTCTGCACCCACCTGCAGGTACCCCCGCTCTGTGTCCCATGGCCCTGGGGCTCTGCACCTGCCCTTTGGGCTGAGCACAGCTCTTCATCATTGCCTCCAAGGCTTTGGACTGCTCCCAAAGTCCTCTCCAATTCCCAGCATCCTCACTCCACAGCAAGCGATGGGAAGAGGGGCAGGAACCATGCCTTGGGCATGTCCTGTCCCCGTGGGCTTTTCTGGGTCATGGATGAGGCAGAGCCCTGAGTTTCTGCTCTCTCTCAGGGTGTGGGTATGAATTATTTATAATCTGGTGGTAATACTAGTTCTGCCACTCTGCATATTGATGCATTTTGCCCAGATCTAAAGTTTTAAGGGGAGGAAAAATGGTACAAAGTTAAAAAAGACTTTAAATTAAGTGGGGGAAGACATCCATCAGCCCTTGAGCTGGACAAGATGACTGTGGGGACCTCTTCTCCCTGACTTTGAAGCACGTGGGAAGCTGTGCAGGAGCCCTGCCCTTCCCAGCAGGGTGTGTGCCAGCTGTGCCAGGGCAGTGATTTGGGTGATTCAGCCCTGTTGCCAAACTGGGGGATTTATCCTTTGAAATGTGCTAGGCTGTGCCCAGATGTACCCTTCTTTTTTTTACCCCCTGATGTTTTATCCTGTCCATGGGAGCCCTTGGCTCAACCATGGCCCCACCGGGTTTTTGGTGAGGGGAAGCAGTGATGCACTGCCCTTTCCTCATGCCCCAAATCCCCATGGTTACAAATTCTAGCAGCTGCTCTCCATAGTCTCAGCAGAAAAGCCCAAATCCCATTCTGTGGCCGAGGCTGGAGCAGGGAGAGGTGGCACTGTAATGCCCAATCCTTTTCCCCCATCTAGGTTTCCAGTAAGAAGAGCTTGAGTCTGAAGGAGCTGTCGGAGGAGCCGGACTCCGTGTCACTGGTGAGGGTCAGGGCACCTCTGGGAGAGGAGAGACGCCCCTGACCTCATGCTGTGGGTGGAGAGGGCCCACCTGGTCCCCTTGGTGGGTTTGACACCGTCTGGTGGCTGCTCAGAGAGTCGGGAGAGCATCAGTTCTCCTGTCGGTGCCATCAGAGGTTGTGCGAGGCCGTGCCTGTTGCCATCACAGCTTGTCCTCTGGGACCCTCATCCCCAGACTTGGCAGGAGCAGATGGGTCAAGAGGATCCAGCTGAGTACAGCCAGTGATTGTTTATAGACAGAAAAACTTCAGAGTGATGTGGAAAATGCCTCCACTCCGCTCCCTGACAGCTGATGCTGTTCAGAGCTGGGATTGTGGTTGAGTTATCCCTGTGGGATGGGTAGAATGGTGGGAGAGAGCTGAACCATGGCATGATCCAGGGAGCACAGGGTGGGGCCACAGCCCCCCTCACCACGGCTGCTGGTCCTGAGCCTCAGGATGGGTGCAGGAGGTGACAGTTGGGGTGCACCAGAGGGTGACAAGTGTCACCCATGGTCTGGTGACATCCCAGGGGTTAAAGATTCATTTCAGGGGCTGCAAGGCAGACCTTGCAGCATCTCCTGGTGCTTTGGTGGGATGCAGCCCTTTGGCAGCTCCAGCCCTGGGAACTCTCCACTGGGGGAGCCCCTCTCTGTGCCAGCTGCCACCCCACTTGATTTGTTGTCGTTTTGGGGCACTTTTTTTCCCTATTTGGGGCATGCTGCAGAATTCCAGGTGACCACCCTGAGCTTCAAGGGGTGGAGGAGGCAGCAGCAGGTATTTGGGGCAGGTGTGGGGTGCGTGGGCAGGTCTTTCCATGGTAGTAGGAACCTGCATTCCCGTGGAGCCATCATGGAAAACCAGCTCTCCCCCAGGATGATGTTTTGAATGTGCTGGTGCTCCATGGAGATGCTGTGAGGTTTGAGTTTGAATCTGGTCCCACCATATCCATGGCACTGCTGGTTTCATTCATGGCTCACCAGGATTGTTCCTACAGGAGGTGATTGTCCCCGAGGGCAAGTGGAGGAAGGTGTCACCTACCTCACTGTCACTGTCACTGCCAGATGCCAACTACCAGTGCATCCACCGGACCTCTGTCAGCAGCCTAAGCGCCAAGGAGAGCTCCTTCACCTCTGAGGAGCCACTGGTTTCAGGTGAGGGACATGGTTTTGTGCCCTGCTCCACATGGTACCGGGTGATAACCTCCATAAAAGTGTGTTCATCCATCCTCTGCTCTCGTGCTGGGGAATTCTGCCTTGCAGATTAGGCTGGGAGTCAGCGATGGAATCCTGGGGATGGGCTGGGGTCTCCTGCCTGCAGGGTCTGAGCCCATGAGGGATAGAAATTTTATGTTTTCTGATTGCTGGAGGAGCAGGAGCATCAGCCAAGTGTGGCTGTGATGCTGACTCTGGGTTTGCTTTCAGAAAGTGCAATAAATACTGAGGAAGAGCTGGAGGTGGAGCAGAGCTGTGTGGCAGAGCTGAGACCCTCCGACTACCAGCTCCTGAAGATCTTCATCGTGCTGTAAGTGTGCTGAGGGCGCAGGGAAGCTGGGGGGACACCAGGAATGTTGGTCTCAGTCTCAACTGGATGTTTGGCTTGTTCTGCTCCCAGCATCTGTCTCCTGGTCGTGTCCTCCTCATACCTGGCGTTCCGCATCTTCCGTCTGGAGCAGCAGCTCTGCTCTCTGAATCGGGATTACCTCTCCCGCGGGCACAGGAGGTGAGGGACCCTCATGGACGTTTTGGGACACACAGGTCGTGCCATGAGTGGAGGACTTGAGTGAATGTGGGTGAAAAGAGGAATGGCTCCACTCTGTGATGTGTCTGAGGAATGCTTTGTCCCTTATCCTGGGCTTGCTGTTGGGCTGGCCAGTGACAGAACCCACAGTGCCATCTCCACACTGGAGGTGATCCCATCAGCTGCTGGTGTGAACGACTGGGAACCTCTGCTGTCCCTGAGACTCTGGAGCTTGGGAAGAGGTTTCCTCATTGGTTTGGTGCTGGTTCTCCTGTTGTAGGAAGCACCAGGACATCTCGTTGGAGCTGGGCTGTTCCTGGGGGCCATGGGCATCTTCTGCATTAGATGGACAGGAGGGGAATCTCCTTGGGCTGAGGACATCAGAAGGCACCGGGATGGGATACGGAGTCTCTGCAGTCACTCATCCCAACTTACCCCACTCCCTGCTTACAGGTGACCGTTCCCCAGGCGCTGGCTGAGGATGGACACTGAGGCAGTGGCACCCTGCCCACGGATCCCGGTGCTGTGTCCTCCCAACCGTGGCTGTTACACGTGGTCCGGCTTTCTCTCGGCCGGTAAAATGGGACCAAGTATTTTCTCTCTTCCTTTGGGCACTCGCTCCTGGTGGGACTTTCCAGCCAGCTTCTGGCCACCAGTGCCAACTCCCCATCCCACTGGAAACCTGTTTTCTCCCTGGGACACTGCTGTGCTGTAGCACTGGACAATGGCTCGAGGCTGCCGAGCACTTGGATCTTCCCTTAGGACTTGCTGCTAAAATGGATGCTGGTTTTTATTTCAGGCTTGGTTTTTTCATGTTAAAAGATGACCTTGGGCTGACCAGGAACCCCCAAAAATGTGGATGAGTTGCCATTGCTGCTCTGGGAGAAAGCCACCTATTTGTCCCTGTCTCAGCATCCCTGGGAATGTCCCTGGAGGAATGGCCCTGAAGACAGGGATCTGTGGGGATGGGGGGAAAGGGCCCACTAGCCCTGTGTGGTGTCATCTATCCCACACACAAGGGTGGGGGTACAAGGCAGGGCCCCCCAGTCCTTCTCTCCTGGAGCACCAGGCTCAGAGAGCAGGGGGATGTGTGTGTGTCCCTTGCAAAGCACTTTAAGGTCCCCCAGACCAGGTGTCCATGCTGGGTTCCACACCTGGCCCAGGTGTGCTCAGCCCATGGAGGCGTTGGAAAGGAGCCCATGGCTGGCACTGGGGAATGGCCTGGAGAACAGCGTCTGTGCCTGGTTCATGTTAACCTTCCACCGCATGGAGCTGAGTGCTGCAGGATTTGTCCTGCAGGATTTGTCCCACAGCCCCCCTGGAGCACACTGGGGCAGCAAGTGATTCCTGTGGCATTCCTTCGGGTTTTCTTTCCTGTTTTTTTGGAACTACAAGTGCTGACGGGGCCAAATCCCAGCGCCCTGGGGAAGAGCTCGCTGCTCCCTCCGGGCTTGGAACGGCTTTTAAATGAAATGAAAATAAACCCAGGAGTTTCTAGCACATCACTATTTCTCACCAGCGTCCTCCACAGCAGTGTTAGGCTGTGAGCCCCAAAATCAGGCACCCCAAAATCTGTGATGTCCCAGTGTCCCTTCAGGATGTGCATGTCCTCTCACGGGGACAGGGATGCTCCCGACCGAGGGGCCAAGGTTATTGCACTAGATGGCAGCAGAGACTGCGGGATGTGACCTGCTGGTGGCAGGGCCACCCTGGGGACAGCGGTGCCGGGGGAAAGGAGCTGAGTTGCGGCCCCACCCTGCTGGGGTGGGCAGGGTGAGCCTTCCTTTTTCTCCTCCTCCTCCCTGCACATCCATTAAATTCCATTCCTTACCCTGGCCTGGCCCATGCAGCAAAATGCGTGAAAATGGCCCAGCTTGAAACCACGGTAGCATTGGTTAAGTGGGGACAAGGGGTGGTGTCACCTGTTTTGGGCGGGGTTTGGTAGCCGGGGGTGCCTGGGAGGGATGGTCTGGTTTCTTCAAAGCCCTGGCATTATGGGGCTGTCAGAACCTTTGATTCCGTGGGTGACCTGGAGGATGAAAGGCGCCATCCTGTCCCTGCCAGGGACTCACCCAGCTCGTTTACCCGGTGGAAATGGGTTTAGGGTTGTTTTTCCAACAAACGAGTCGGTGTTTAGTGGGTCCAACCTCAAAGTGAGGTTCTTGGCCCCAAGAAGAGGTTTAGAGGACTGGGGCAGGGGATTGGTCTGATGTGCTCAGCCTGGTGTTTGGGTGCTCCAGCAGCAGGTGCTTAGGGTCCCTGTGCTGAGCCCAAGCCAGGAACGTGGTCTCCTCTAAGGACTCTGGTTAAAAACAGTGGTGGGACAAGCCACGAATGCGGTGACACATAGGAGATTTGGAGGAGCACTGGGGTGAACCCCCAGCGTGTTTGGGGGGTCCCTGCTGCCAGGATGTGGTTGGAAGGCTCTGGTTTTGTTTCCCAGCTGGTGTCTGCCCACCTGGTTTGGTGCGTCTTGGCTTCCCCAATGCTTGAGTCTATTTGCTTTCCTTTGTGTAAAGAAAAGCCACGTAAAAGTCTCGGGTGCAGGGAATGTCCCTGGATGCTCACCTTGCTGGCCTGGAAACAGGGATGAAGAGCACAGGGTGGTGCTGCACGAGCACAGCCCCTGCTCTCAAATCCCCCTGCTGTTCCCCATGCACACCCACCACCCCATCTTCCTCCCTCCCTAGCCCAAGCCAACCTCTAAAATAGGACTGAGAGATGAAATCAGAAGAAGAAGGCACTGTCAGACGCATGAGTCAGAGCCATCACGCTGTGACACTGTGCCACAGCATTAGCAGGGACACCAAGGCCGGGAAGCACACGGTTTGGTCTGAGTTTTATTCAGGATTTGGGAGTGGCAGTGATGTTGCTCTGGCAAAGCCCCTCAGAGTCCAAAGGGAATCCCCTTCAGGGCTGGATCCTGTTCTCACTGCAGCTGAGCGAGTTTTCCAGGGACGGCTGATGCTGGAGGCTGCTTTCCTGTCCAGGCAGTGTTAGGAGGGAGGGCAATGGCCCCAGCCCTTGTACATGGCCCCAGTGTTGACATGAGGGTGTTTTGGGGCAGTCTGGGCTGATATCTTGACTTTCACCTGGAGTAAGGGAAGGTGAAGCCCTCAATCCCCTCGGTGCTGTGCTGCTGCACACACCGGTGGAGTGTGAAGAGCTCCAAGGTAAAAACAATCCTTCCTCAAGGGTTGTATTTAACCTGGATTTCCCTCAGGTAGAGGTGTGGTTGCTCTGCTAGACACTACCTGAGCAACCTGCTCTTTGCTTCTCACCAGGTGAGAGATTATTCCTTATCCTGCAATGACATCTCAGTTTAATTTTTATTTTCCGCACTGCTAAGCCTGTCTTTAAGGAGAGGATGCACTCCTGGATCTCAGCCATCATCCAGCACGGGAAGAGAAGTGTTTCAGTTTTCTGAAGTGCATTAAGGACTTCAAGGAGCCTGCAGTTATCTTTGGCTTTTATACCTCAAACTCTGTCCTTTTGTTCTCCCTGGTGTGGTTTTTTTTTCCTCTCAAGTAACAGAACTGGTTTTGTGTTAGAGCAGCGACCGCTAACAAGGGTTGGGGAGCACTGACGAACCCTCCCCGCTCAGAGACGACCTAAAATCCTAATGAAAAACCCCAAACTTCAAAGAGTGAGTGTTGCTTTTCATCTCAATAAAGTTTCTTTTCCTAGGACTGGCTTTCTCAGCTTCCTATTAATCTTCCAGCAGTTCAGAGTCGGGTTTTAATTTGCAATAAGAACAAGCAGGGGCGGGGAACGAAAAAAAAGCTAGGAGCACCTGGCTGATGAAAACTGACTTTGATTTTGCCCTGTTCTTAAATTAATTTTAGCTTTTCCTTTGCAGTCTCATCTTTTTTGCAGTGACATCTCAATGTCAGGTTTTCAGGGGTACAAAATCCTGGCTGCTAAATGCCACATTGCTGAAATACTGTTAGCAGGAGGCACAAACTGGAACTGTCCACGATAAAGCACTCGGGGGCTTGGGTTTAAAGAACATTTGCTATACCTGGCTTGGAAGGACAATGCCTGGAGCCATCTAAAGCCACCTAATGAGGGTGTGTTGCCTGCTGGGCACAGGTGGAGAATTCTCTTTAGCAACCTGTTTTGCTGCAGTGATTACTGTAAAATTTTACCATGGAGAGGGTTTCTTTGAAAGCAAAGTGACTCTTGTCATTAGAAGTTGAAAGGCCAGTGATTTTGAGAGGAGAATAAGGCTTTTCCTGGAGGGAGTGGGGTGTTTGGGGGGTGTAGCCATGCTAGAGGGGTTACATTCTTTTTCTTTGGGACAATCCTGTGCATGGGCATTCCCTCAGGCACTGGGGGTGCTGCCTCTTGGACCGGGAAGGCAGTTTTTGGGGGGCTGGAGATGCATCCCTATCACTTCTGTGCCAGTTTTGTGATGAGAGCTTTCCACTCCGACCTCTTCTGGGTGATGTAGTAGGGGGTGAGGATCTGCAGCAGAGGCTCCATCCGGCCCTGGAAGTAGCCACGGCACAGAGCCTCGGCATTGCAGATCACGTACATCCCACAGTCGTAGCTGTTCTGCTGCGCCGGCGCCTTCTCCTCCACAAAGGTGGCTTTGCCCCCTCTTTTTCCCAGAAAGGCCTCCAGTTTCCCTGCCACTTGCTTGGCATGGACAGAGTTACATTTACTGTGAGAATCATAATGAGCGAAGCACTTCTTGTCCCTGAAATAAACCAGTAAGCTCCAGTGGGTGCCCCCAGCGGCCTGGCTGGAGTTGTCATTGATAGGCAGGAACAGCAGCTCCTTGCGGAGAAGGTCCAGCGGCTGGAGGAATATGGCTATTTCTTCCTGACTAAGGGCACACTTGATGAACTGAGCCACCTCAGGGCCGATGAAACAAACACGGTGGCTGAACTCCTGGAACTGCTGGTTGGAGAAGTACTCGAAGGCGAAGCCGATGATGTGGTCGTTGAGCCAGTTCGGGGGTTCCAGCAGGGCCACGTCCGACTGCCTCAGCAGGCTGTCCATGTAGCTGAGAACCACGGGATCCATCCTGCGCTGCTCCGGGGAACCGCCAGGGCTGCAACACAGAGAGGGAACACGGGCTGGAAACTGGATCACAGCTGGGATGTGATACAGCCCAACAAACACCTCGAGTTCTTTCACAGCAGCAGTAAGCGAGAGCCCAGGACTCCCAAACGGGTATTTGCAGGACCATGAACAATCCTGGGTTGCGCAGCAACCTGCTGTGGCTCCAGTGAGATCAACCATCCACCCTGAGGATCTGAACCTCACAACAAAGGAGTTTCAGAGCAGTTCCTGCACAGAAACTGGGAGTGAACCTGAAGTCAGGCGGTGCTTGGGTGTCCCAGTGTTTTACCTGTGCAGTGACAAGCACTGCAGTTCTTTGCACCACTTGTATTCCCCTAAATAAAAACGTTTTTGGGCTGTCTGACAGACATACGGTCCCTTTCTCCAAGCACAGTGTCCCAAATCAGTGCCAGAGGCATGACCTGTTCCAGGAGAACCTGCTGGGCCACCAGCACAGGAGGCACAGCCATGAGTAAGGAGTAACAAAGCAAGACAAGATCACAAACAAACCAGTTCCCAACCATGGGAATCTGTATGATAACTCTCTATGTAGCCAGAGTAGGATTTAGGAGATTTTCCATAGGGAAATTTGATTTAGAGCTCCTAAATCTACCCTGGGTTTCCTTTAGCTCTGACACCCTGCAGCCCTTCCAGGCTCCTCAGTGCCGTGACACATCTGCAGCCTCTAGCTCCTTTCTTGGCCAGGACAGGGCTGGAAATGCCACAACTTGGGACAGAGGTGACAAGGAGCTGGTTTTGGCCTCACCCTTCCCTCCTCTGTCCCAAAGGCAGCACGAAAACATCTTCAGATTTCTGAAAGCCTCATGTGAAAGCTCAGAGTGATAAGATCACTTTAATATGATTCACTATAAATAAGTCACCAATTTTCCATCATGATAAAGAGGAATGAAGCAAATGGAGTGTTCTGTTAGGAAGAAGTAGATTCACACTTCTTATTGTGACATGAATCATGAGGAATAACCCTTCCTGGCCTGAGATGCATAAATTAAGGGATTTATCTCTCAAAAATCTTGGCAAGGTCCCCTGGCATGTGACAGGCAAGGAACAGAATGGATGAGGCATGGTCCACGTGTAACACATCGGAAGGAAGGACCGAGGTGAGTGTTTGGAACATGAAACAGCCAGTGAGCATTTCTGTGTGGCTGGAGGATCCCAGAGATGCCGAGCAGCAGGAGTCACCAGAGGAAGGGAGCAGCCCTTGTTTATGCTGAGCCAAACACAATGGTATTTGGACACACTTCCGACCTCAGTGTGCTCCATCTCTCCAAGCTCGTGGTGCAAACCCTTGTAGTATAAAAACTAGAAATCCAAACAGAATCCCAGTAGCTCCTCAGCCTGCCTGAATATAGCCTGGTTTAAAGATCTGGACATCCTCCAAACATCCTGTTTGGGGGTTTAACATGGGCACTGCTGAAATACTTGTATGTGCCCATGAAATGCCCCAAAATTTCCTTTACATTGTGTTCTTTCTGCTTCATCTTCTCCTGGACATGTAGAAGTGCAGCCAATAGCTTTCCACTCCACTCCAAATGGAATTAAGGGCAAAGGAAGCGTGTGTCCCGTGCTCTGTTAATTTTCCACTCTGCAGAAACATCACTGAGTTTTTTTTTGTTTTTTCTGTCATGACATTTGGCAGGTTCCCCCAGTCAGGAAGGAGAATGCAAGTGCTTAATTGCCACTAGCTACTACTTTTAATTTTATTGCCATATGGTATTTGTGAAACTGCCAGTGAGTTCCCTGGGATGACTCACCACATGCAGCTCCAAGGAAAACCCTTGGGAGGCTCCCTCAGAGCGGGTCAGGTAAGCAGCAAGGACCAAAACAACGTGGTGAGGCTGTGAAAAGCCACTGGTAAGGTGGATTTGTTTGGGAGAACCTCCCATAAGAGCTAACTATGGATCTGCAGAGGAGCCAGGATGTGGATCTGAGCCTCTGAGGAGTGTTGAAATCCCGACATGGATTGGGAGCAGCTCTGCTCAGCCACAGCCATGACTCTCTTCCTGAAGGTTCAGGCATGCTCCGTTCAGTTTCCATAAAAATAGGAATAAATACTGGCACAGGCCTGCAACATTTGCTGGAGCAGCCAACAAGTGTCTTGCTCGTTTGTTTTATTTGCATATTACTAGCTGGAAGTTGTGCAAATTCCCTGGAATCCTCAGCTCCTCAAAGGGATTTCAGCTGCCCTGTTTCCAATGCTGAGATGAGGAAACCAGGGAGAGAGAAAGGAACATTTCAATACCAACACTATCATTTCATTTACAGATTTGAAAACGGTGCTTTGTTGCATCAATAGGGCAAGAGGTCAAGTTTCCCTCACTGAAGTTAAAGTAATTTAACAAATTAGCTGCTGACATTAGTGCCAGTTCAATCCATGAATGGATAGGGCTCTTTCACGTCCAGATGTGAAGCAAAGCCTGTGTTTTCCAACACTTGACCAAAAAGCACACCAAACCTGTCATTTTCACACCATTAAAAACTACAACCCTCTGCAGGTAATTGTTGAAGGCACTTGAGAGACCAGGAATGAGACTCCTTAGTAACTGAGTGTAAAAAGGCAGTGACAGAGCAAAGGGAGTGTGAACTAAGGATGAATCAGAGTCCTAAAGTCTATTTTAATAAATTAAAGGTGCTAAGAATCCCCAGGGTGAATAGTTTAAGGTGACACATCACTAGAGTCCTGTTCCTAATTTAAAGAACATGGAGGTAAATAGGAAAATGGTCACCTGGAAGACCAAAAATACAGACTTTATCATGGAGCAGGAGGAAGGACAGAGAAGGTTTTGTCTTTGAAAGATCAAGAGTAGAAGACCCTACGGTTTAACTTTCTATTCACTTTTCCTGGAAATATGGGGCTTAGATTCCACATCTGGATAGTTGTTAATGGAGCAGGATTAGTCAAGGAACATTAATTTCTATTTACCAGCAGGAGCCAGGCTGGGTGACACCTGAATCTCTGGACTTACGTGTTTCCTGACAGAGCCAGAGGAGAAACTCAAGGAAAGTTAAACAACTCAACCAGAACAGAAGCACAGTTGTCTCCTTTTTTGTTAAATATAAGTAATCTCTCTACAGCTGTAGGTTTTAATCCCTGTATGATACAAGAACATCCCACTTCTGAAGGTTCAACAGCCATGAGTGCTGAAATGAGAGGAAAATACTCCAAGCTCTCTACTGACTACGCCCAAACTTCTCTGTTCTGGGCAAATTCCCCAAACCAGAGACTCTGCAACCAATCTCAGAACCTCTCTTGGTGTCACAGCATCTCCCAGGGCATGTAACCAAGAGCCACAGCAACACCACCCAATTGTTTTTGCTCCCCAGGATGGGGTTGACCAAAATCTGGAGTTTAACAGGAAGAAAACCCTCAGCGACCAGAATTCCTGAGGATGAACAATGGCACCGGGAACGTCCCAAAGGTACCGGTGGGATCGGTACCGGTGGGATCCGGCTCAGATCCTTAACCAAAAATGCCGATGCACTCACCCCTCACCTCCCACAGAGCGGGTCTAATCGAGGGAGCAGTAGGAAGCACGGGGAGGGAATAGAGCTTGCCTGAAAGACTTGGAGGTCACAGGAATTGGGTCAGGAGCGGGAATTCTGTCAGGGGAAGCGGTTCGGGGTGTCCCAGGCCTCTCGGAGGAACAGCGCCGTGCTGACCCCGAGCGTCTCCCGGTGCCGGGATCAGAGCCCCGGGAAGACTTCGCTCATCCCATCGCTGCCTTTATGTGACTGACCGGGAATTACGGGGCCAGGAGAGAGTGCACTCGGGCCAGGCGCAGGGTCAGGGCCTGGCTGGGGTGGGAGCAGGGACCACCCACAGCACCGTAACTCACCTCCACTCCTTTACCCATCTTACCCTTGTTTTTCCCCTTAAAACGCGGGCTCGAAGCTTCCGGACCCGAGGCCGGCCAGCACCGACCTCCGGCGGCTGCAGCGTGCGCGACCCCCGGACCTTACCGGCACCATGTGGCACCATGTCCCGCCGTGTCCCCTCCCGTGTCCCCCCGGCTCTCACCCGCCGCCTCATCGCCCGCCGCCGCCGCCGCTCGGTTACCGCGCACTGCCGTAAAGCGGCCGCGTCGTAACGACAGGGAGCGTGTCCAAGGGGGCGTGTCCCGGGCGTGCCTGTGGCGGGGCGGGGCGGTGCGCGCGCCTCCCTCCCTGCCTGCCTCCGCCGGGCGGGCGCGTGAGGGCGGCGCGCGCGCGCGGGCAGTCGGGCAGCGCCCGGGCGGTGGCGGAGGCGGCGGGGGGGCCCGTCCGCACCCCCCCCCCCCCCCCGCCCCCTTCCCGGGACCCTTCTCAACACCGATCCCCGGGACCCCCGGACCTCCCTTAGCACCGATCTTCCTGAGCACCGAGCCCCGGGACCCTCCTCAGCACTGACCCTCGGGACACTTCTCAGCACCGACCCTCCTCAGCACAGACCCCCGGGGCATCTTTTTAGAACCGACCTCCTTCAGCCGACGACCCTCAGGACCCCCTCGGCGGCGGCGGCGGCGGCGGCTAAGGCTGCGGGCGAGGGATGCGCCGCGCCCCGACACCCAGGTAAGCGGTGGCGGCGGGGAGTGGAGCGGGGCGGGGGCCTCCGGTGCGCGGGTGAGGTGTTAGCGGCGGGGCGGGGGTCGTGAGGAGAACCCCGCCGGAGCATCGCGGGGCCGGCAGGAGCCTTTGTTCGGCAGAGGAGGGCGAGTCTCCCCGGCGTTGTGGGGTCTGCCCGGTGTCGCGGAGTCCCCCCGGTGGTGTGGGATTCTCCTCGCCGGAGCCGCCCCCGGTGGGTGCGCGGTGAGGGGCGGCCCCGCGCCCCCCCATGCCCGGGGGTTCACCCCCCGGTGCCGTTCACCCTCACCGCGGGTGGGTTGGACCCACAGAACATGGAAAAATAAGCCTGGGGGGAGGAGATTTACCTCAGAGGCGTCCCCAGTGTCACCAGTGGGGCCGTGGGCTGTAGCCCTGTGTGGCTGTAGCCCTGATGCCATGGCTATGGACATCGCGACGGGAGCGGGTCGCGGTCGCCCGCGGACGCCCCATGGCTCCGGCAGCCCGGTACGCCACGCAGAGCCATTCCCGAGTCCCCATCAGCCATTCCCACCCGTCGGAATGAGGCATACCTGCGTTTGCCTAGCACACTCTTGGACTTGACGGCACTTCCTACCCTGGCACGCCGGACTCTTGTGGGAGCGCTGCTCCTCCGAAGGTTAAAACAGTCGTTATTTTTTTCCGGAATTTTCCTAAACGTAGCCAAAACGGCCTTTGCTTTATCCCAGAAAAATAAATCCCCTCAGACATGACCTGCGCTAGGACCTGCCGTGAGTTCGGAGCCGGGCGTTTTGCCGCCCTTCTGCTTCTCCATCGGCCTCCTCCTCCTCTTCCATTTACGTTTTCCTATCCCCAAATCAAGCCGAGGTTGATAAAGCGGGGAGCGTGAGCTCAGCAGAAATCATGGCTTTGCCATCCCTCGCTGCAGCGCGGTCCCTGCCCATCGGCGGATCAAAAAAATAATCACGTAGCGGCAGAGGAAGGAGATTTGCTGCTACGGGAGGAAAAGCGGCGCGGTGTCTCGCTCAGTCGATAACCAAGTGCTGTAATAAATCGCTCTGTAAATAGATTGCTAGGTGGAGAATTGGGTTTCTGGCTGGCACAAGTGCTTTCCTGACTTTTCCCGTGGGACTGCTAGGAAATGACAGGGGAGCGTTGTGTTCCCGTGGAGAGGTGCGTGGATGCTGAGGTGATGGGCTATGAATCCTTAAGCATGACCTTACAAATCTGAGCTTATCCATAAACTCCAGCTAGGTCAGAGTCTGCGTTATCCCTCAAGAGCATCATCTTTTCAGCCCCTCACCCTATAGTCACACAATTTCCCCTACTTCCTTGAGTAAACTCACCAATTTCAATGACTTTTCTCATTTTAACATTTTATTTAATTAAAAGAGGGTTTTCCATGCCTTTTCCCCTCACTAAGGCTGTCCCAGTCTTTGCCCTCCCTCCTGTAATTTTTGATTCCCAAGACCATTTTGGAAGCTGTCAGTCAGGTTGCTGATGGCAGGGAAGGTAATTCAGCAGCCCCAGCGCACAACTAATAGGCTTTTGTTTCCTGGGCTATCGATGATGGTGCAGCTTCATATTTGTTTTTTATTTATTTATGTATTTATTATGATCAGTGCATAAATCTGTGTGGCTCTAGAGATTTTTCCTCTGTATTGAAAGGCCTGGTATTCATCAGCAGCACTTGGAAAAGGCTATATTGGAATTCATCATATATTTAAAATGTAGATCTGTTTTGTGAAGTTTTTGTTCTGTGCACCCACTACTCCTGTTATGATTTATAAACTCCACATTTTAACCTTTTTTTTCCCTTCTCATTTTGGATGGGGAAGCTGCATTTTAAGGTTCAAGTTATCAAATGCCTGACATGACCACTACTGTTACAGCATCTTTCACAGACACTGGTACTGAACCACTCAGACAGTCCACCCTTTGGGATCCTTTGCCAGGCAAATCTGAACGCTTTATGCCTAAATTATTTGTATCTGGGATGTTTATGGTGTGTTTTGTGAGTGTTGATCAGGTTTACAGGAAAACCCCTGAGAATGTGAAGCACCTGAGGTCGGGCACTTGGGAAGTGTGAAACCCAAGTTACCTGTGCAGCCTTAATTTAGTTCGTGTCAAGATGTGGCTGGACTTGAAATCCTCAGCCCCTGCTTGATTTCTGGGAGAACAGTATTCTGCTCTGGATGGAAGAACAGATCACTCCTTCACATGCCTGCAAGTCAACAGGGGGAGTTTGGGGAGCATAGGGACAGTGCTGGTCCCTCCACTGGTTTTACAGCTTGGCACCACCAAGCTGGCAAGGAGCATCAGGGTTCTCCATCACAGGCTTGGGACCACACTTGTCCTGTAGTCCTGGAGCTTAAATACCTCAAGTCTGGGGAAACCAGGAGCAAACTTTCAGTGCCTGAATGGGGTATACAAGGAAGCTGGAGAGGGACTCTTCTTCAGGAGCTGTTGTGCCAGGACCAGGGGGAATGGCTTTCTGCTGCCAGAGATTGGGGTTAGATGGGATATTGGGAATAAATGGTTAGCTGAGAGCGTGGTGAGGCCCTGGCACAGAGAAGCTGTGGCTGCCCCATCACTGGAAGTATTCTAGGCCAAGTTGGAAAGGGCTTGGAGCATCCTGGGATAGTGGAAGGTGTCCCTGCCCATGGCAGAGGGTGGAACAAGATCAGCTTTTAAGGTCCCTTCCAGCCTAAACCAGTCTGGGATTCTGTCATTCAAGTGTGACCAGAGAGTTTCTAAAGTCGTTTGGGTTGGTTGATTTTGGTGAGCATAGTGTGGCTGTTTTCTGCTCAATTCTAGTTCTTGCTCTAAACCCTGCAACTTTTGAACTCAAGTCTCTTAAAAATACATTTACGAGGGAGCAAACAAGGTTGTTGAACCACTGGAAGCATCTTAGCCGGTCAAACTTGATTTCAGAAATTCCTGCGTCCCCTCGGTTTGTAAATAAAAGGGAATTTGTGTTCTTTCCCACTTGCACGCGAAGCACCGGGGCTGAAGGCATGTTTGTTGTGTTGCTGATGAAGCTCCCAGCCTGGCCCTGGACTCTGGCTCCCTGGCATGGGCTGGGTGCAGGTTTCAGCTTTGGAACATGGTGTGGTTTTTGTGCTGAGGTTTAAAACAGCATCTGAATTTCTCAGGCTTTGTCCTGCGTGCCGGCGTTTGCTTCACTTCCTCTCGAGTGAACGGGATTTCTCCCCTCTCGACAAAGTAAACATGAGCATAAATATTTAAAGGATCACGGCTCAAGTTTGCAAATTGGAGACTTTCTCTGACATTCCTTTGGACAAAAGCGGTAGCATTGGACATTTGGGATGTGTCTGGGTGCTTCTCTGCTCTGGGGAGAAGCTTGGTAATAATTTGGGTTTCATGCGGCAAAAATACTCTGCTGTGTTTTCAGGTTAGGTGGCTGGGATTCTTATGGAATTCTAAGGACACAATGCTGCTGATAGGATATCTGTGGATCATTGGAATTGGGATTGTTTTTGTGGAATTTTATTTTTCTACTACACGGGCCAAATTTTTCCATAGGCTTTGGGTTTATGTGTGAAGGCACAGGTGGTCAGAGTTGAGACTATAGAAACCAAACATGTGAAACTCTTGCCAGATAATGGATAAAAACAGGAAAAAAGGGAAATGGAATAGTCTTTGTTTTCTTTGTTTGACTCTTTAATATGAAATCTTGAGCTGTGTTTGACAGGTTGAACACCATGGCGATATGTAAGTCTCATTCCTGTGATTGTGTACATGTCTTAACCTCTGTGTCTTGGAATTAAACTTTTAAAAGAGGAACTCAGCAAACCACCTGACCTCAGAAAATATGAAAATTCAGGAGGGAAGGCTACTGAACATGGATTTCTAGAGTTTAACTAATTTTTGTGTCTGTTTTTAAACTATTACCAAGAGTTGCCATTTTGTTAGACCTTGTGGTAGCATTATTCTGTCTGTGGGGAGGAATCTATGGATTCCTTTTTCACAAGTACCTGTGGAAATGTGCATCCCTTTGGGGAGGGATGGGACGTCTCTTTGTGTAGGGTTATCATACGCCTTTGGCTGTTCACACTGTGCCTAACCTAGACAAAGCCATGGGTCATAGTTTTGGGCTCTGTTGGTGTTTTTTGTCAGCCCTTTTTTAGAGTTTTGCCAAGAGCCTCATGAAGAGACAGAGTGTGCCAGGCAAATTTTTTGCCAAGGGAGACATGGCTGAGGAGTCGAAATGCCGTGGTGCCGCAGTAGGACTGCAGTGAGGCCAGGTCATGTCGATGACCTCATGGAAAACAAGGAAGATGGGAGCTACAGGAGCTGATGAGGCAGGCAGTTTATCCTGGGCAGATACACAGTGTGTCCAGGTCTGGCTATAGATACCTGTGCTGTCTCTGCATTAAGCACTCAGATACAAACTTGAAGTTTGCCTGGACCCTTTGAGATCCATCTCTACATCCTCCCAAGGAATATTGATATTCCTTAATTGCATCCTTTCTCTGTTGATGTGAGATCATCACATGGGGAGCTCAGCCAAGCTCTCACTCACCTACAGAGATATGTTGCTTTTTTTTTGCAGCTACATGCCTGACTTAAAACAACATGCAGGCATAGATCTGCTGTGGTCTCCTGTCATCTCTCTGTTGGGTTGTGGTGTGCTTTTAAAGATCTCTTCCAGGTCATGGAGGAAGTTTATGAAATCCCTGTTGGTGCTAAGAGCCCTAGGGATGGGCTGGCTCCATGTGTTGGTGATCCCCTTTGAGGGGAGGGACTGGACTCTTGCAACCCTGGTAGTTTTGGTGGTTCCAACAGTCTGCTCAGCTTCTCTTGGAAAGAATGTCTTTCTTTTTCAGGGTTTCTATCCCTGTGGCTTGCAGGAGTTGCTGCAAATCCCTGTTAGGAGCAGTAGGGAGCAGAGCAGGGAACTGTCCCACTTGGATGCTGCATGAAGTAGTAAAGGAAAAATGTAGTTTAAAATAAGCAAATTACTTGGTTATCCCCTTTAAATGTAAAAGTAGCCAAAATATGTGTGTTTCAATGTAATTTTTGAGTCCTATTTGCTGGTCTTTCTCCTTGAATCACTTCTGGCATCCCCCAGATGACCTCAAATCCTAGAGTTACTCTTCAGATGCCCATTCCAGGTCTTGGCTTTTATCCATCAAGCACAGATAATCTGACAGCCTCTGTGCTGTTTTTTCATCGAAATTCATTGGACTATCTTCAATTTCTTGTGAAGTATGACCTTTAAAAAGGTAGAGGATCCTGGATATGCTGTATCATGGCTGAGCACTGACAGAAAAGCAATATTTAATCAGGATAGATCCATCTTTGGAAAACCTGAGCTTTAAAACCAGCTCAGACTGTGAACGTTTTTGATAGGCCGCCAAGAATTCTTTTATTGTATTCAGCATCTACATGGTTGGTTTTGAGGGATGAACTTAAAATAAGTTAGCTGAAAATATTTACTTTAGTAGGCTTCCGTAACTCTACTGTCTTTTCATACTTCACGTAAATACATAGACCAAAATAAAAATTCTCCTAAATGTTACCATTTAAACTTTTATGGCACTTGTCTATAAACTGTTGGGTTGGTTTGTGCTCATTGGGTGCACAGGACAACCTCCCCGGGGAGGAATTAGTAAATGATTTAATTGTTAAGGAATGTGGTCCCATTAGGAAAAAAAAAAAAAAAAAGAAAAAGGGGAAAAAAAAAAAAAAAGACTGCAGTGGATCATTAGAAATGTGCTTGATTAAAACAATGCTGAGCAATTTGTAATGATTTAATGATTTTTTGAAATAAATGGGTTTTTTGGAAGAGGGAGGTTATGTGGTAAATAACCCTTGTGGGGATTTCTTTGAGTGCAGAAGAGCCGGTCTCTGCTCCTTAATTCACCAATTGCTTCATAAATGGGGCATCATTATGTGGAATTTGTTGCTGCTGGTGGTGGCAAGGATGGCTGAATCACTCCAGCTCAACAAAGAGATTTGGAGAGATGTTTAAAAACAGAGCCACTGTTTCTTTTGCTTCTTTTCATCTGAAAATAAAGATCCAGCCCTGCTGCCAAGGGATGTGGCAGCCCAGGCGCCTCCCTTGGGATTCGGGCCCCACGTTTGCGGAGTGTGGCGAAACGTCTGGCTGAGCAACGAGGGCACACTCTGGCTTTCCTCCTTCTCGGCCAAATGTGGCGCAAATAACCTGCACAGGCAGGCGCTGGCGTTCCCCGCCAGGACAGCCGGAGCGGCCAGCGCTGCGGATAATCTTATCCGGAGGCACTGCACCCTGCCTGCTAGGTAGGCAGGCAGATAGGAGGACAATGCAGAGCAGAGGTCAGGTTTGAGGTGCCTGCAGCAGATAAGGAGGAATCTTAAGAGTTTTTCTCAGCTATGAAGAGAATGAACTTTACCAAAAGCAACGGAGGAGTCTGCAGGGAGAATTGGATGAATCCACAAATCCTTTTGCTGCTCACTGCTTAACCTCACTCGACTCCAGGTGTTGCCAAGTGCACCATGACTTGTCAGAGCACTTGTTTCAAAACGAGTGTTCCCTTATCCAAATGCATCTCTGATCTCACTGCAAGGCACAGGGATTTGATTAAGGAATTTATTGGCATTAATAAACATTGGTAGCAGTATTTCTTCTTCTTCTATCTTTATGAAATAACTTGCCAAGAAGGATGACTTGGCAGCCATTGCCTGTTCCTTGCCTCACCAGTTTTGTGGAAAAAGATAGGAACTTGTGCATTGTTCCAGGCTCCAATCTCTTTGTAATTCCAGGTAGGAGCTGCTGCTTTCCCAGGTTTTGTTTCTGAGTTCAGCTGTTTTATGCTGTGTTTCTTCATTTCTGTGATTGAAATACCCCTCCTAGAGCTATCACTACTCATCTGTGGTGAACAATACAATAAATATGAGGAGAAAGATACGTGTATATATATATAAAAAGAGCACTTCCAGCAAATGGGGTAAGGAGAAAAAATGAGCACAAAGGTCCATTTCTGAGGGATTGAGAATTCATTTTCCTACCTAAATTCTTTGCTAAAACAAGGGAAAAAAAAAAATCCCTGCTAGAGTATATTCCTGTTCTCACAGAGGGAAGATGTGAATCTCACCCAGGGTTTGCTGGCTTGGTTTTAGCAACATTAGGGGTTTTCTCCTGTTTTTTTTTTTCTCTGCAGCTCAGCTGCTTGAAGGGTGGTTTAATTTTTGTTTTGTTGGGGAAGATGTGAAACCTGAGGAGCAAAAGCCAAATGAGATGTTTAATGCAGTTGTTGCAGTCTAAGGAGTGACCCTGCGTGAAACGTTTTCAATTGCAGACAAAACTCATTTGAAAACTCATTCTGAAAGTAGCTCAGTCTGATATTCACGGTTCAGACTGTGTAGTGGGGACATTGTGACCTTCTGTCTCGTGTTGAATCTATTTTTAATAAAAGTGGAATCCTTGAGAGAATATCTCAGAAAAATAATTGGAAATTAAACCCCAAAGACATAGATTTACAATGGTTTGGGTGCAGTTTTCTGTGTATTTTGAAGTTTTTCTTCCCCTAAGCACCATCTTCTGCACCGAGAAAGGTGTTAGATTTTTTTCTCTTTTTGTAGGGCTGGATCAACTTTCTTTTCTGTTTTGTGAGCATTAATCTACATACTTTCTTTTCAGGTATGCTCTTCAGGGGCTGCAAGTGGGCAGGTATTCAAAAAACTTGAACTATTTTCCTTAGGTGAAGGATCATTACAGGTTCAGGTGCTGCTGTTATTAGCGAGACTCTTGCCAGCTGCAGTTTAATTTTCTAAATGTTGAAATTCCAGATTGTTACACAAGTATGTGTGTTGGTGTGCATTGAGAGGCTGGAACTCAGGACTGCTGGGATAATTCTTAGCTAATGATGTTGATGGATTTGAAGAAAATGTCAGTCTGGGAAATTAATCACTAAAATCATAAAAAAATTCAACCCGTTTGGTTTCTAATGTAATGTGGCCCCATGTAATGTGGGTCTAAAAATATTGTAAATGCTGCAAAGTCAAGTGGGAGAATTGAGCAGAAAATAGTGACTTAGTGACCTGGTGCACACCAGGAGACCTTCAGATGCTTGTCCTGGTGGGCATCTTCCTCAGGAGCAGCACCAGCACCTCTGAAATCTGGACCTGAACTGGGTTTTGGCAGATTGTTTTGGCTTTAGGGTTTTTTTTTGCTGCTGGTGTGGTAGGTTTTTTTATTCCCTTTCTTTTTTTTCCCCTTAATACCTAAAAATACCCCTAGCTCCGGTCACCTGGTAGGAATCACCTATTGTAGAGGCAAGTAGGGAAGTAAAACCTCTGTGGTGGCATTTGCTCACCGATAAGAGTATTTTTTAATGCATTTCCTTTCCTCGTTCTCAACATGCCTTTTAATTCCTCAAGAAAAAAGGTGTGGGGCCTTCTGGTGCCTTATTGGAGACTGAAATCCTGTGTTTGGTGCATGTGCTGAGGTCCACAGGGGAAGTCTTGGGTGGGTGAATTTGGGGTGGACAGCTGTACAACTGTGTGTTAGTTTGAGGAAAACAAGTATTTTACTCATGTTACAAAGTACTGCTGTGGGATTCGTGTTGCAGGTGAAATTTTGGGTTGCCTGCTTCACTCACTGTAACATGCTGAAAAATTATCAATACACATTTGATTTTGCTTCCCCCCCCCCCCAATTCTTAAACCTTCTGTTGTCCTGAAGCTGTTGATTTTTGGGCAAGAACAATATGAGGCAGTCGCTGTGGTCTGCAGGGTGGGGCTTGGAAAGGTCTTGCTGCTGATTCCCTTCACTGGGAAGGGCTAATTATAGAGACAAACTGGGGAAGGAAGAGAACGGGGTCAATTAGAGCATCCAGCACAGTTTCCTTTAAATTAGAGGTTGGGCTGGAGAGATAAAAAAAAAACTAAACCCCAACGTTAAAGAGGCACAGAGTGAGACTTGAAATGCTTTGGTGCACAGCGAGATCAGCAGCTACAACAGATGTCCTGCAGTTTCAATTTTAAGTAAAGAACTTGTTGAATTAGGAGTTTTATTGCCAGAATTGCCAAATTGAGCTGAAAAGACAGAGATGTCACTACTGCTTTTATTCTTTAATATGCTTTTGGCTTGAAGTAGGTTGAAGTAGTGAATGAAGCAAAGAAATACCTTGCCCCTTCACTGATTAAAATGGATTTTGTGGGGAAAAGGAATTAATTTTAATTCTTTAATGCTCAGAATGTTATATTTTCATAAAAAGACTACCTGCATCTTTGTACACGTAACATGGATCAGTTTTGTAGGTGTTTTATCCCTTGTCAGAGAGGCTACTAGGGCTAAACTTTTTCTTGGAGCTGTATTATGGGTTTAAAAGTTTTTTTCCCTGGATTTACATATCAGCCAACTCAGATTAGAGGACACAGTATTTGAATATATGGTGCAGACACGGTACAAGCTCTGGGCTCAGAGCTCTGCAGGTGTGGAAAGCATTAAACCCCAATACCAACTGGAATTCGTGCAAGTCAGTGAAAAACTGGAAGAGCCTTTATGGTCCATAAAAGCTTCCCAAATGATCCTTTCAGTCCCATAACACTCTCTTGCCTCAGTTTTTAGGGCAAAGCCATGATTGGTAAACCCTCCCCATGTCTCCCGAGTCCATTTGCTTTCCCTCTGCCAGATCACCTGCCTGGCAGCGTGCAGGTACTGGGAGCTGCCGTGCACAAAGGGACATGGCAGAGCAGGGAGAAAAACCCCCTAGTTTCATCGGAGTGTTCCAATCCAGATTGGCAAGTTTCTTCTGCCAGTGGCGTGACTCATCCTGGGCTTCCTCAGTGGAGGCCACCACTGGCACGGCATCAAAGGAGCAGCCCGTGCTTCCAGGCTGGAGCTGAACCAGGATCTTCCTGGAGCAAGGGCTGTTTTTCTGGTCCTGGGATGCCTCGATGTACGGAAGGTGGTGAGATGCTCCCAAATCTCGAGGGAATTGGTGATAAATTTGATGAATTCATGCTGAGGGTAAGAAGGGTTTCAGCTTTGAGCAAGGCACGTGCCTGTCCAGAAGGTGCTGCCCAGCTGGGGATGGGCTGGGAAAGGCCCTTTGAGGTCAATGACACAACCAGCAGAACAGTTTGTTCACTTCTGGTTTCTTGGGCAGAGTTGATATGCAGGGGCTTAGTGTGGCAGTTAGGAAATTCTTCAGCTAGGAAGGAAATTTTTAGTTTTATTTTTCCTGAGGGCATAGGTAGAGGTGCTCTTTGCTCAGGGCTATGGTGCAGAGAGACTCCTGCCTTCGTTCTTCTGGTAAAACTGATAACAAAACACTTCTCCCTCTTTTTTTGGTTCAACCAGCTTAGCTCTAAATCTTTGAAAGACTAAATTTTTTTCATTTAGAGCAAAGACTGTGAGCAGCTCCACCAAGTTTAGGATTGTGCCACCAGGACCTAGGAGAGCCTGCAGGATGTCACTGGTAGTTCGATGTGGGAACACCTTCATGAGCTGTACTTTTATTTTTAAGGATTTTTTTTCCAATTGAAGGGCACTGTCAAATGTTTTGTAGGTTTTGTCAAATGTTTTGAAACATTAGAATAATATTTCTAATATTATTTTAGAAATTATTTACAATGTTAAATAATATTTTTAGGCTTTTTCTACCTTTTCATTGTATTGTCTGTGTGCCCAAATTGCAGTCCCAGGTCTCTTGTGAAGTTATGAACACTTTCACTGTTTGAGATGGATCCGTAGGGTCTATCAAGGAGGTGTAGGCACACCTACAGCCTTAGCTGTGGGATATTCCTCATTTGTAGGTGTCATGTAGGGGAGAGAAAAGCTGCAGAGAATATGAAAGGGATGTATAAATATTTAGAGGATGTTTCTTTCAAATGTCTGGCAGGAGACTCTTGGAATATCATGAAAAGTGGTAGTTTTCCTTTTTTTTTTTTTTTCCCCCATTCCTGAATAGGTTGGAACTGGAGATGAGCATCCTGAGCTGGCAGAGGAGTCAACCTCTTGATAGTGATCTAGAGTTTTACATGAGCGAGAGCCTCAGAGTACAGATTAAAAACGCAAAGTTAATGCAGTGAGGATATATTGGGATGCAAGAGAAGAGCAATAAAATCATGTAAAACAATGATTTCTGCTGCAATGTCCTGGCAGGTCAAAATTGTCTTTCTCAGATCAGAGGTGGAAGCTGCTCTGCCAGCTGGGATAAGTGCCTGGAAAGGGAGCTTTAACTGTTTGTTTTTTTTTTTTAAAGAGGGATTTATCCCCCTCAGTTTTTAATTTATACAGTGACATTCTAAATACCAGATTGCTCTGATTCCTCTTTTGCTTCCGTTTCACGTACACGTTCCTGTCTGTGTAGTTATTCCATGCGTGTGACATCCGCAGCACACGGATGGGGTTCTGGTTTTCATATCACCTCCTTGTTCTGTGTCTATCTCCTGCAGTCCCTGGGGTTTTGGAGGGCTGCTACAATACTTATGTTTCAGCAGTTTTTCTCATTTTTTTCACCTGCTGTCTGCCTGTCAGTCTGTGCTTTCCCTCCTTTTTGTTGTGCAATATTTTGTCACAATTTAGGACATTTTAAAACCAAGCTCCCTACTTTTTTTGGTACAGTCATCAAATTGACATTTTTATTTCAGATTGTTTCCTGCAGAGCCCTGAGTTGATTTTTTGCCTGTGTCTGATGAGTCAGCGCAACTGTTGAGCACATGAAGCTTTGCTGATCGCCGAGTTCTGTTTTGCTGTTCATTTTTTGAGTTAGCCCTTTAGCTGAGAGCACTTAAATGTAAAGTATTGCAACTTGTGATGCACTCGGTGGATCTCAACACTGAGTTTGGTTTATTTCTAATTAAGATTTTAGATGGTTGCTTGTAGGTGGTTGTATGTGAGAACTGCCTAGAGAAAGCCACTGCCCTGGGTATGATGTGCTGAAGGAGGTAATTCTTTGTTAGCTCTGTGATTTTTAAGATTCTCATTTAATTTTGCATGGATTCAGGTGTCTGAACATGCTCAGTGCTGCTGCTCCTGTATTTTATTCCCTCCTCAGCCTACTCAAGACGTTAGACCCAGCTTTAATTTTCCCTGTTTCCTATGATTCTCGGTTACCCCTCTTTTCAGGAAATCGGTGGCTTCCTGCAGGCTATTTGTAGTTGCTGCTGGCCAGCTGAAGCGAGGTGATGTCTATGCACTGAAATATGATGAAACCCTTGGAAAGATTTGTTTGGAGCTACCAGGATGAGGTTTTTTTGAGGCATTGTTGAGGTGAAAGCCCATGGCAGCAGCACTTCATTAATCTTATTTGCTGGTGTTTGAAGAATATCTGATGTTATTGTCCGTTGCTTCATACGGGAAATCTAATCTCCACTTGAATTAGCCTTTGTAATAAGGCTCCTGCTTGATAAGTGAGTAGACAAATATTGGGGCCTTGCCACCGAGGGCTTTATCCTTCCCTGAGATAAAGCGGTTGGTCTCGAACGTAGGTTATTTATGCGTGGAAAATAGATTTATCAGCATTCCTGAATTGCCCCTGTTGCAGAGACCGGGTACTCCTGCCCCTAAACAAAGCTGCATTTAGATCAATGGCTTCTTCCCTAGCCCCGGAATAAAATATTTTCCTGTTTTCCTGCATGGCCGGTATTTCTGGCGCTGCCTATGGTGTGCATGCAGAAAATGCGTAAAGAATCCGGTGTCTGTGGGCAGATCCCACATCAGGCCAGGGCTTCAGCGCCGTGGCTGAAATAAGCGCAGCCTGTTCCCTCGGCGCCTACACGATCTGGCGACCTGGCAAGAAGGAGGAGGAGGAGGATGGCAAGGGTCAGAAGCAGATTGCTGCCCTCTCGTTCATCCTGCAGTCCTGGAGGAATGAGTGAGTTGAGCTGCCCCAAGCCTCAAAACTTCAGTGACATACAGGGTAAGTGTCAGAAGGTGGCTGGTGTTGGAAAGAGGGAGGATAAAAATTATCTTAAATTGGGTTATTCTGAAGTGTCTTTGTTACTTTCCAGAGTGTTGGTCATTATGATGTAGATTTTTTTGCTTTCTGTGTAAAAAAAGTGGAGGGAAAATTGCTTCCAGAGATGGTCTTGCAGCTGATGGCAGGGAGCACTAGAATAGAGATGGCAGTAGGGTTAATAAATGGAGGAGGTTTCTTCTTGTCCTTTTACAAAATTCCTGTTGAAGCATTGTATTATGGGAGAATTCTTTGCAAAATAACACCAGGACACCCCTTGGAGAGATCCCCTTTATTAACCTCTTGCAAAGCCAGCTCATGACATGACTATGTTCAAGATGAATCTGAAAAAGTTATTTGAAGTTCTTCATCATCTTACTGGAGATGAAATACCTATTCTCACTTCATCCTATTTCTATATAAACTTACTAACTGACCTTCTCTGCTTTATATTTCTCCTAATTCATATTTTCAATGCCCTGATGGACCTTCTGGTGGCTTTGATGGTCATCTGATGGAATCATTCTTTGTGTTGGTTTATAATGGTGCTTTCATTTGTTCTGGTTTTGGTGTGGAGTAAAGGGAAACCTTGGAGACATAACGGGATGTTGAGAGACAGGGGAGGGGGATGTAGGAGGCTGTAGTTGGACAAAATCGGTCCTAATCAGCGTTTGCGGTCAAGTGGGACGTATGAAGTAGTCATCAACTTGCTTGCTTTTGGTGGAGACAATTCAAAATTCAATTTGAACACATCATAAAATATCCATATGTTAATTTTGAAAGCTTCTGTGTATCTGGGTCTTTCTTGGTTCTTCCTCCCATTTGTGCTCCTGTGAATGTTTGCCAGCAGAACTCATGGGACTAAAACTTCCTAGCATCTGGTTGGTCTTGGTCCAGTAATCATCTGCCCGGGTTGTTCACCTTCAACCTGAACTGGTGAGCAGAGCCCTCAGGCATGGAGACCATGAATGCCCTCCTTTGTAAACTCCCCTAAACCTCGATGTCCAGTGCTTTGTAGGTGTCTCAGCCTGACAGGATTTCTGGTGGTTGGTGTGATGGGCATCCACTAGACTCATTTGGACAAGTTAACCCCTTTTCTACCAGCCTGATCCAAAGTCAGAGTCACACACCATGGACATGTTCAACTAGAGTTTTGGCCAGCTATTTCATGGTGTTGGCACATGAAGTAAAATACTCGCCATCCCTAGAAATGTTTTCAGTTGGCTGGTTGTCTCCATGGTAAGCCCACCTCAGTTTTGGCTTTCCTCATTCCCAAACATAGAAAGCAGTGCCCAGATGATCACAGAGAAGGAGTGTTGGAGGATGTGACCTCCTCTGCAGGAACGTGCCGTCCCTGTTAAATTTTTGGCTCAATCCAGTGCTTCTCATTTTCTTCTAAAAAACCAGCTGGTTTAACTTCCCTCGGCACACCACCCAAAAAATCTCTGAACCTGCCAGTAAAGGACAACCTGAAAGGAGATTTCATGGAGAGCTGTGGCAAGGACCTGCTGGGATGCAGTTAATTTTTTATAAAATCAAATTAAAAACATGTTTGCCATGGCTACTTATTGGAGGAGCTGTTGTGATTTATGTTCTTGCATCTTTTGCTTCTGAGATGAGACCCAGCATGGCTGAACGATGAGGTTCAGGGGAATATGAGCCAAACAGATGCACTTCAGAAAATGAAACTTCAGTCTTGGATTTACTTAGCTCATTTCCTGGTGTCATTACCTTATCCGGATGATGAATGTGCCTAGCTGTGGGATCCTACACTGAATGCATTTTGAAATGTTTTTTTCACGCTCCCTTCTGTGGATCTCATCACGCAGCCGAGTTAATCCATTTCAGGCAGTTTCATTTCCATGCCATATGTTCTTCAAGGCGTTCTGGAGGGATAATTATGTGGTTATAATTTACTTTCCTGTGTGATGCCAAGATGTGCTTTGCTTTTCAGGTACAGGGGGAGCCACACGTGTCTCATTGAAATCTTGATGACTTTCTGAAGGTTCCGTCTCCTGTTGTCTTTTAGAGGAGTCAGGAAGGACAAACTCGAGGACAAGGAGATCATGTACTCACTCTGGAATGTTTATTAGACTGCCTTAACGCCCTATGCTGCTAGTGGGATGTTAACTTTAAAAAGCAACCATCATTTCCATAACATTAATTATTGGGGAATGTAGGAATGTAAATATTGTGATGAATTTGCGGGATTGAGGATCTCTCCTGCTCAAATCCCCCTAGCTAAGTACTTAATGTAAATTATAAAACTGAATTGCGTACTCAGAGAAAGCTCAATCTCTTTTGGGATTTTTTCCTCTAACAAATTATGAAGAACAAACTCAGCTGCAATTGCAAATGGCTGCCAAGGCTTCACTGCTTTACCCAAATTACTGGAGCAATGCACTGAAGCTGCAAATTCAAAGCATCTGGATGGTACTAAAAAAGCAGAAAACTTCATTAAACAAATCTGTGTTACCACTGTCTTTGAGCAAAGTTTGTTTCAATTGATTTGTGTTAGACGTGAACAGGTTGTCCTTGGACTACAGATGTGACTGAAGTTTGGAGGGAAAAACACTCAGTTGGATTATTTGGTAATTGAGGCTAGGAAATCTCTTCCTTGCACACACTTCCATAGGGTTTGGGGTTTTTCTAACTAAAGTTTGATTTTTTTAATGATGAATGAAGACAGAATGAATGCAAACCAGAATGCCATATTTTTTAACTTGACAAAACAGTGCGGCGAGAACACTTATTTTTACTGCTTTTGTAGAAATTATGTCCTTTAATATAAATGATGAATTCATGATTGTAGTAGGGAAGAATGTTTTGAAAATATGTCTGCTGATAATTGGCTTTATAAAAGAGATTGAACAATTAAAAAGGGATGGTGTGTAATGGATGGGGTCCATGCTCATGATGGGGTTGGAATGATATGATCTCAATGGTCCCTTCCAACCCAAACAATTCTGTGATTTTCTAATCACTTGAGAGCAACTTTATTCCGTCAAATCTGTTGCTGTATTTTATGCTATTGAGACTGAAACCTCTACCCAGTTGATTTGAGGACTGTGGCTGGATTCTAAGTGATACAGGGATAAAGGTAATAAGGGAGACTTGCAAGGAGGGATGCCAATGGTTAGATGATAAATAAGCGAATCCCTTCAGTTGTAGCAGTTTGGAAGATGGAGATGCAGCATGTACTTTCCTCATGGCAACATGGGAGCCTGGGGTGACTTTTGATGGGGGGAATCCCAAACCAGCAGGTTATAGAATGTGAGGACAAGGAGCTTGGTCATCTTTCACTTTAAATTAAAATAAATAAAATTTAAAAAAAATGCCCAAATCTCTATTTCAGAGAAACATGCTTTAAAAAGGATAACAACCAAAAGCCCTCATTCATTAAAAAAATTCCCCTTCAAGCCTGATCATCCTGTAAAGGTCATGGCTAAGGATATTTAAGTCAAATTGCTGATGAGTTTTACCTCAGGCTTCATTGGAAAGGCTCAAGGAAAGTGGAAAATCCTTGAGGCTCAGGTGTAAAGTCAGCAAGGACAAGCAGGAGTAGAACGAATGGGTTCCCCTGTGTCTGTGAGACCCCAAACAGTGACAGCACAAACACATTTATGTACTTACATATCTGGGAAACTTGGGTTTGCTTTCTGCCTGCAGCCAGGGTACAGACAAGGATAACAATCCTAGGCTGTTTTTCTGTAGGAAGGGACTTTTAACTGAGGATGAAAGATAGCATAGGGTAGAATACAAGTTTTCTGTCCTGAACAGTCAGTTAAATTCTGGTTTCTGTTCTGTGGTCTGTGATTCCTGTGCTCATTATATAGGTGGACTTGGTATACTGGGGACAGAATTTTATAGGGTGATACATGAGCATTGGCCTATTGTGAACAGAAAGAACATTTGTTATCATTTTATGTCTCAAACATAAACATAAACACTGAAAATATCAGTGATGGTAAAGAGATTAGGTCTGTTTTGGTCCTGTCTGAAAGATAACCTGGCATTCATCTGACAAACCAAGACAACTCCTCCAAACCTTTCTGCTGAGATCCCTGTGTCATCAATTCCTTTCTGGGGCACTTTGAATTTTTCCTTGGTGTATTTTGAAATTTACAGGGGTGACCCACCTGCACATTCTTCCCGCTGTGCTCATGCCAGCAGCTAATCCCAGGAGCTTCTGGGCACGTCGGACCCACGCTGTGTCTCCCTGTGCCTGATGAGAGCTGAGAGGTGGCATCTGCTGCAGACACTCCGATGGCTGCGGGGTGAAGGGAGAGGGGATGGATTGTTGGATGTCATGGCCCCAGGCACCTGCCTGTTGTGGCAGCCCGCTGTCCTAATGTTTCTAATTCTGCCAGTGAAATGGAGTGGAAGTAATTCCAAAACCCAATAGGTTGAATATTCTTGTTTGGTTTTTTTATTATTTTATTGCTGAATGTCCATTTTGCCTCCCCACCCCTCCCTGTTCCATAATGACCTTGCTTTGCCTCCAGCGAGAAAATTGAATGTTGACTTGTCTTTTTAAATACTCGTTATTGGATTTGCCCGACCTCTTTTTCTGCTGTGGAGAGTTGTGCTGGCTTCATGCCAGTGGAATAATTTGTCATAATCTGAAAGCGTTTGCTTAAAAGGATTTACTGAACCCCTCCCCAAACTTCTGCTTTACATAAAATGATTCCAGGGGAACTTAGAAGTGTGTTGGTAGTTGGGGAGATGAATGTTTTGAAATAAATCCTTGGAGTATGAAAAAGATAAGACACATGCACAGGAAATATTTCACCTGGATTATTTGCAATTTAGTGAATAAGAATTAAAGATTTAATAGCTTGAGAAAAATAAATGGTGTAATACTTTTAGGCAGGATTTTGGAAGGTGCTTGTGAACTTCAGGGAGAGGTTTGTGATATAACATTGTATTTTAGTGTGGCAGAAAGTATGGGTTCTCTTTTGTGATCAGTGTTGGATTCTCCTAAATGTGTTGGAGAAATCCATGTATTTTCTAAGTGAAGATGTGCTTGTGAAAAACCACTGAGATCTGGATATCTGGAGGGCCTGTCATTCCCATCTCAGTTGTCCTTCATGGAAATAAAAGGTGGAAATGAAGCCGCTTGTGTCACCTGAGCCTGTTCCACCAGGATCAGCGTCGTGTTTCAGTTTCTCCAGATAATGCATGGCTGACCTTGGCTGTGTCCTGTCCCCTCCCAAAGGTGGGGATGCCAGGTTTAGGAATTGTTTCAAGTTTGTGGAAGCTATTTGGTTGCTCATAATAATTTTTAAAGAGCTTCAAGAAACATAAGGATTATGTTTATAACCAGTTCCTCACCGTGAGTTTGCTCATTGCAGAATTGTCTTTTTCTTTACTGGTGGCACAGAAAATCCAAAATATACTTAATATTTTTTATTAAGGAGGAGGCTTAAAACCCAAACGTGCTGCAGTTTTTGCAGGGTTGTTTGTATCTCACCTCCTGTGTCGTATGTAATCGATGGCTTTCTGTGCTAAGATAGGGAGCTCTGTGTGTTTTGTGGGAAGGAGGAGCCTCTGCTTTTGCTTGAACATGGAAGAGAAAAATTGGGATGGACAGGTTGGCACGTGGTGGAAAGTAAAAGGTGAGAGGGCCCCATGACTTTCTCTGGGAATAACCCAGCAACCGAAGCTTATACTCCTTCAGTAATTATGGAATCACCTCAGACATGTTCAAAGCCAAGGTGTTCCGTGGGAGAATTTAGATTTAGAACAGGTTTTGTAGGAAATGAGCACAGGAGTTGGGAAGGAGATGTTTTCACATTGCACTGGGCACCCTGTTTCAGGATAAGGGCGATTATCCGCTGCCTGCAATTAGGGCAAATCCGTCACCGGAGCCGCTTTGGGAGCGGCCTGTGGAAAATGCAGGAACAGATGTTAGAGAAGCAGTCTGGCAGACCTGGCTTAGAGGAGCTTCTCTTTCTCCCTGTGATGGTTTGCTTGGGATGGGGAATTATCTTGGAGATGTTTAATACTGGGCTGCTGCAATCTGTCATCTAATTTCTTCAGCCATCTGAGGATGCCTGACCTCTCTCTCTGCTCTACGCTCTGGGGACGTTTGTTTTCCCTTTGTTTCAATCTTCCCTTTTTGAGGATCGACCAGATCAGAATTTCTTTTTCATAGCAGTGCTCTATCCTGATGAGAAATCATGCCTGCCAGTGGAAAAAAATTGGAAAGGTCACCCCCAGCATGATACTCTGGATGGAAGAATAGTCCTAAAGACAAGGGAGGACACATGAAAGTACAGATAAAAAGCAAATCCATCGTGCTGGTTTGAATATGCTCAGGTTTAACTTGTACTCACTGGAGCATTGAAATGATTCTGCTGCCAGTCCAGTGAATATTTCAATTTTTGCTGCTTAGTCTCTCAGGAAACCAGATCTTCAGCTTCCAGATGAGATGGGGGTTTTTTCCCAGAGAATATAATGAGATACAGACTGTTATCTCAATTGATTTAATTGCTACCTTATTGGATATATACAGTGATTTATAAAATAATTTTATTTTCCAGAATGTGCTTTCGAATTTTATTTTCTCCACAGCCACATTTGTCTGCTCCCCAAGTTTGTGTCGAGCTGTAGCTTGGTTGGGAGAGGTGGAAGCTCTTACTCAAGTGCAGGATGTCGTCCTGATCCCTGCTGTGATATTGTTCCAGCTTTTGCCCCAAACAAGGAAGATTCAAATTAAATGCACTGTCTGTGCATGTCCTTGTTTCTCAGTGTCATCTTAGTCCTTGTTTGTAGGTTCTATCTGTCCTTCTTCGTGTTGGGTGGTTGTAGGGAGGTACCTGTTTATGAGGTTTGGAAATCAGGGATGCTTTCCTCCTAATCCTGTCAGTGATGTACAATTAGCACAAAGTGTGGGAGCCCACAGAAACAGCTTTAAATAACCCAGAGGCACCATAAAATAAATGTTTATTACAGCAAAATGCTGGGTCAGAGCATCTGATGTAGATCCTTGATAATTTAGTGCTTATTTAATTTTAAAAAGGTGAATGATGACATTCCTAATGGATTTATTGGTTCCCTGATGCTGGTCATCAAGCATCTCTGAATTTCTACTGCCTCCAGTCAGTGTATCTGATCCATCAGGAATGTGATCCATCTGATCCATCAGTGAGGACCTTAAGGAGGAGCTGAATTTTGCTTGTCCAGTGCTTCATATTCTGATCAGCTGGGACCCCACCTGCAGAGCTGCCTCCAACAGCAGCAGGACATGGAGCTGCTGGAGCCAGTCCAGAGGGGTCACGGAGCTGCTCCCAGGGCTGGAGTCCCTCTGCTCTGGAGCCAGGCTGGGAGAGCTGGGGGTGCTCACCTGGAGAGGAGAAGGCTCCAGGGAGAGCTCAGAGCCCCTGCCAGGGCCTGAAGGGTCTCCAGGAGAGCTGGGGAGGGACTGGGGACAAGGGAAATATTTCAATTAAGCAGGATTAGCTCCTGCTTTTTTTTGGTTTGTTCTTTTTGCTTCTCTGTCTGATATCAATGTTTTCAAAGAACTACAAAGCCTGTTTTTCAGGTAGCTGCCAAGAACTATTTTTAGTGGAGCTGTCAGCTCTAATTCAAGGGATGTTTTACTACTTCTCGCATTGTGAGACAGCTTTTGTTTTTGGTTTCTAGTCCTGATGCTTTCAGAACACTCTTCCTCAAGTTTAAAAGCCACTCTTGTGTTGTGGCATTTGCCTGACAGTTTAATTTTCAGATAGAATATATTGGTTTGTGGTTCATTTAAATCCAGCATCCTATTCCTGCTCTTGCTTGTAAATTATCATCATCTGTGGGCTGAATATTTTTTATAAATATGACCTTTAGAGGAAAAAGACTATTCTTTTTCCTCTGAACTAGTTGCTGAAAGTCTTGTTTAAAGTATGACTCATCCTGTTTGGTGCTTTTTTTGTTTGGGGTGGTTTTTTTTATTTTATTTTTTTCCTTTTTAAGGTAAGTGAGCTAGATCTGGCAGTACAGTTTTAATATTCTTTTCCCTTTGATCTTCGACAGCACAGTTCTTAGTGCTCTAAGACTTGTGCTGCATAGACTGTGCAGAGAATCTGTAGGTTACTACAAGCCTTAAATCAGTTTCTGGATAATAGAATCTTGCTCCTGCATGGACCACAATGCTTTCATGTTGGTGCTACAGGATTTTCAGTGTTCTGCATTGAAAAGAAATACTAATTTTGGAGGATTTTGAGCTGCTTGGTTTAAAGGAGTAGGAGGTACCTGTACAGCCTGGCTACAGAGATCAACTCCCTAAAATATATTAATTATTTATAAGTTATGTCTGTTTTCCTGATAAAATCTTTAGATGATTAAATATCACTAAGCTGCTTGAGACACTGAACGTGGAGAGGGGACAGATAACAAATGGCATCACCTCTTACTTAATATGAAACTAAATCCAGCCAGGAGCAGTCTCTTGATTTCCTGATGACACTGCAGCTCCTGCTGCTGAGGGCTGACCTTCATTGAATGCAGAGAAGATGATTCTCTGTGGGGAAATGATTTCATCGCCCGTGGAAAATGGGGAGGAGGTGCAAGGACGAGAGGCAGCTGAAGGGTGAAGTTAGTTGAGGGTTTAAGTTCCTGTCTTTAAGGAGGGTTTAAAAGAATGAGGATGGGCTGGAGTGGAAGCTTCAGTTATTTTTTTGGGAAAAATGTGACTTGTAGCCGAAGAGAGCAGCAGCCACAGGGGCACATGGCACTGTAAGATTATGGACTCCCAAAAATTACTTTATTCCTATTCAGATGCTTGATAAAAGCTGGATTGTAGCGTTGCTTAAGAAGTAGGAGACCGAGCTGAAAAATTGGAGAATCAGCCTTTTAAACTCTTGATCATTAACAGGAATGATCTACCTAAAATGGGAAAAAATGGGATTTGTCTGCTGCCCAGCCAGAGTTAATTTGTATGGTTCATTTTGATCTTGAACAGTAAATGTCCTATCAGGAGGAAAGTTGGAATCGTCTTGGCAGAAGAGAAAGTTCATGGGTTTGTGTTGGTGGGTCACAGGTAATAATTCTTGGGAAATGCAATAAAATTGTGTAGGGAACCCTGGAAAGTTTTATTTGAAATGGACTGTTTGCCAAAATGAGTGTTTTGTGAGCAGGCTTTAAAACCATCCCTTCCTTGCTGTCGGTCGTGGTCCGTAATCCTCCATAAAATGAGGAAAGGGAGAAAGAACATCAGTAACCACATTATTACATATTCTCCTGGCGCTATTGCACTGAAATTTGACTTTGCTCCTAAGCTGAATTATCTTCTTCATAATAAAATCAAAGCTCCTCACACTACAGGAAAAACATCTGAAATCATTAATTATTATTTGACCTAGTATTCAAAAATAACATAGTGACATTCAGTTTTGTAAGTTGTCCCTAATTTTATACTTTTAAGGAAATACAGCACAGGTATCATCACTTCCATAGTGATTTAATGTTTATTTTCCTGTGTCCATGGACTCCACAATGAGCAAGGCTGAGAGGTGTTGGTGTTTGTCTTGGCTTGTGCTGGAAGTGAGTTGAGTTCCCCAAGGACAGAAAATGCTGAGGAAAGATCCATGTTGAGGATCTAAGGGTGGACATGATTCTTTAACCCAACAAAATCCTCTGTCATGGGTCTATACACTGGTAAATATATCAGTGTATTGACATGTGTAGTTGATACGGATCTATCTATCTATATATCTAATATATATGGCAATATTCAAAATACTCTGCCACTTCATCAAAAAGGTGAGAAATAATTTCTTGGTGATAACATAAAAATAAATTTTCCTTTAATGAGCTGCCCTTTATTTCTGTTATCTTCGAAAACTTCCAAATGCAGCGATTCAGTGGCATTTAGGTACCAGCACAATGTATCTGTGCAATTCTTGGTGCTTCTGTAAATCTTTCTGCCTTTTTCTCAGCTGTTATCTCAAGTGTGGTGCTTCTTGGAGCTGGAAGTGGTCCTGGAGTGCCTCCACATCCTTCAGTGAGCTTCCTTTTCATCACAGCAGTCCTCAGGCTGCCCCTACCGCCTGCAGCTCTGCATTAGGAAGAGAAGGAATCCTTGATCTCCCCAGGTTTTGTTCTCTGAAGCTCTTGAGCTCCTCTAGCATAGAAGCACCTTGTCCTTATCGCTGGTGTAATTCCTGAGTTCTCAGAAGATACTTTCTGCAGCTATTTTGGGGCTGGAAGATGCTCCTGGGTGTGAATTCCTTTAGTCCTTGGCAACATTGCTTACACTTCATATCCCTCATTTTTAACAGCTTCAAAACTGTTTTTATTGTAAGTGCTGCTGGTTTTCAGGCTCTACATGTGAAATTTTAGTTGCGAACCAAAATATAAATAGCTGGGCAGAAGACTGTAGAGCTAAAAGGGAGTCCTGAGTCCATTTACAGTTTCTGCAGCTGTCTCTGTGCTTGCTGGCTCTGCTCTGTGCCTGAATCACTGGGATTTGACAGTGATGTGTGTGTTTGGGATATCAGCTCCAGATTTGTTTCCAGTTGGATTTCCAGAGGCTGGACTGCTCCGTGTCCACCTGTGAGGAGCAAATCCAGCCAGTCAGGTTGGAAAAATCTGATATTTTGGCTGTTCATGTGAACAGAATTGCTGTGTTGGTGAGGGATGCTGTGTCCGAAGATGATGCTGGAGCCTGGAGTTAATCCAGGAAAACCTGAAGGGGCTGTAAATGTAATTCTACCAGTTTTATAAAAGATTTTTCTCGGTGTTTGGAACAGGATTGTTTCACCTCTGGCCAGTGACTACTTCATTAGTCATTAGAAGCAGCAAAGCAATATGTAGCAAGGATTTGTTTCTCTGCAGGACTCAAAACACTCAGGATATACCAGGCTCTTCCTTAGTCTCTGCCTTTTTGTTAATCCTTGCCATTTTCTGACAGCTCTCATTAGTCATATAGGGAATATGGGAGCAGCAAATTAACTTAAACAGGTGCTACCATTGCTACCATTGCAGCCTGAGAGAGGATCCAGCAATTCCTTTTGTTTCTTTAAATTTTATTTTTTATATTACTAATTTGCTGGTTTCTGGCGAAAAAAAAAAAAAAAAAAAAGGCCAAGGGGATCCCATTCTCTTTGTAGGGGCATGTATTGGGAGAACAGAAATGCTTCCAGAAGTCAAGATTCAGTGACTCAAATCTGAGAGGATTGAGAAATCAAGACAGAGGAACAATCTGGGGTGGGATTTTCTTTGCACCATTTATTTGGGTTTCCCAGCATCACGCAGAGATGCTGTGATGGAAGTGAAGATGGAAGTCACTTCTCCTGTGCAGCTGCCTCAGTCAGGACCTCACCAAGCCTTCTTGTAGCTCCTTTATTTAATTTTCATTTATTTGGCACCACAGATGATGGATCTGTGCCTTTGGTAACATCTCTAGCTGGTGAGGCAGGATTCATTCAGTTCATTCACTGCCTTGTCCAGGTTAATTCCTTGGATGCTGATTCATTTCTGCACAGAAAGTGGTTTGACCTCAAGGGAAAGAATAAGTGATCCTTATTGTTATTCACATCCTAATTCAGTTCCTGCTTCATCAGAAATGTGTGTAACATTTTAGAAGCAACTAGTTTCACAACAGCTTTTCTTGTACTATTTTTTGGTTGTTTTTTTGGATTTGGGTTTTTGCAGGGTTTTTTGTTTGTTTGTTTGTTTGGGGTTTTTTGTTGGTTTTTTTTTTCTTCCCATTTTCATTTTGTCTCAGCTGAAAGGTCTGGTAGCAGCTGAGAAATTTCCACAGGAGATGCTTCAGCAAGGATGTGTTAGATAGCAACATCCTCACCCACTTCCAGTTCTAGAAGAAGAGGAACCACTGAGTGATTGTCATGCCATAGGAAACTACCAAAACCTAAAGACAAGGTGATTCTAAGCTCTGGAAGGGATTATTGTCCACTGAGGTGCTTTATGTATCCATGCACTTCATAATATCAATGTCTGATTAAAGTATGGGGGATCCAAGCCCATCTCTGAAAGAGAGGAGGAAACACCTCTGGTGCCCAGCAAGGAGCTCCCAGGTGCCAAACTGAAACTCAAATGTCATCCCCAACTATAGGAAGTGAACAGACAAGGAGGCAACAGAGTTGCTTTAAGTGCTGAGTAAAACTGAAAGACACGGGGAAAACCAGTGTGATATGACTTGTCTCAAATTTTTCAGGCCATGGAAGAGGCTGATGAGCTCAGGAACAACTTAGAGAACACTTGCAAACAATTTTAGTTCCAGTGTGGGCAACTGTAGGTCTTTGGGAATGATTTACATAGGGTGTGCTGTGTCACTGCTTCTTTTGTGTTCTGGGAATCCCCCTTGGAGGCTGAGGAGGCATCTCTGGCTGTACAGGTATCTTCACTTCCAGAGATACTACCTTCTGCTTGAGGCAGGATGTTTGACACTCCTTTTATTATGGCTCTTGATAACAACAGCCAAACCCCAGTTTACAAATCTCACTTGGACTGGGGACATCGAAGAGGTTTAACTCAAAACTTGGGTTTGCAGGAAGTGAAAGGACACCAACTTTTTTAGGTTCGCTCACATTTGCCTTGAACTCTGAGCAAGACAAAGCGGGTTTAGCAAAGGAGAAGCATTTCTTTCTTTCAAAGGAATTGGGACCAAATGGAAAATTTTAAGGGGAGAGGAAAGAACCTCCCGAAACCGTCAGATGTCTTATTGGGATGTTGCTGCCATTCATCACCTGTGTGTCTTCACTGCTGGTGCCTGTGGAGTTTTGTTTCAGCTTAGTGCAGTAGGGTCCTGTGTTGCTGCAGAGCTTCTGGGAATGTGTCTTCACTTCTGCTTTCATTTTCTGTTCTAATTGAAGTTGTCTCACTCCTTTGGCATCTTGCTTAGGTTCCTCAGTCCAAATAAACTGCTCTGAAATTCAGCCAAAAGACCTTTCTTTTATACATGGACAATCCTGGAGTGCTAATGGGTATTTTTTCTCCTATCCAAGCTTATTATCCTTTAAGAAGTAAATTTGAATTGTGATTACAAATCAAATTGAGGACATCCCTGCTCATTGCAGGAGGGTTGGACTAGATGACCTTTAAAAGTCTCTTCCAAAAGAAACCATTCTGAGATCTCTGTAATGCTTCCAAATCTCACTTCTCCTGTGATAGAACTTTCATTCTTTTGGATGAAAATAATTTTAGAGAAATTTTGCACCTTGCACCTTCCCCACACCAGATACCTGGGTGCATAAATCTGTGTTTTGGGTACCACCTCCTCCTGCACTTGCACACGAGGTTCTTTGAGAGGTGCCCACATAAGTGATTAAGTGGCAATAATTATATTTCTCTCCCATCAGCAAACAGTGGGAAGGGAAAAACACAGCATGGAAAAGGAAGATGATAAAAGGAGAGGGTTACGTGTTATGCAGATTCTGAAAGGAACTGACATGTGGTGCAATGACAACCGAGAAGTTGAGCTTCCACCTGGGTATTCCTCCTGTGTGTTGCTGGCACGGATGTGTTGGTCTGGTGTCAGTTTTGGTGTCACCAAGGTCTTATTTTGGGTACCAGCAGCACGGGGCTGAAGGCTGCTGCAGGAGAAACATCCAGAGACCTCTTGTGCCCATAGATTCAGATTAAGCAGTGAAGTATGTTTGGACTGGCAGTTTCTTTATCAGATTTTATAAGTTTGTCTGTACCAGGAATTACTGCCCTGCACAGTGTGTGTTGGGAGGTGCTGGTAGATGGATAAATCCAGGCTGTCCTGAGAATGGAACCCTGAGGACTGGGAGGAGGATTGGGAATGGGGAGAAAGCTTCCCTGTTTCTGTAGTCCTTTGCCAGCTTAGGGAATGTTATAATAAACTCAGTGAACTTTGCTTCCAGAATTGCCCCTTTAGCAGCCTCAATGCTGACACTGATCCCTGTTTTTTCCAAATCACTCGGTATTTGGCAAACTCTGCACATGATTTCAGGCTTTAGCTGTCACAGATTATTTATGCCGGCTTCGGATGCTTCCAGTGGACAGTTTGTTTTGGATTTTTGCCACATGCTGCTAATGCTGTCCCTGAAAATGAACATATTGAGGCTGGTCTTTCTGCATGTGTATTAAACTGTGATCATGTAGCAAAAGATCACATAGAATGTGAAAATCAACCAGTATTTACATGTTTAGAGTCTGTACAAAGCCTAATTGGCAATCAAAGTTTTAGTCCTTTTCTGTCAACTTGCTAATAATCAGATGATTAGTGTCAGTTTTATCAGGACACTCTGAGCCTTGCCCTTGGAAATAGTAATTGATTTTGTTATGTAGGAGAGCCCAAGTAATATAATTAATTTGTAACCATGTTTGGAGATTGTGCTTTTTTATGTTGGAAATAAAATTATGTTAGTGTAGTAAAATTGAGTAAATTCAGCAATCAGAATTAATTTGAGAAGAATCTTCATTTAAACATGGAAAAGGTTATAGAAAATATTAGGCTGAAAGTATATGGTCAGAGGGCTGGAGCTAGGCTGGGAGAGCTGGGGTTGCTCACCTGGAGAAGAGAAGGCTCCAGGGAGAGCTCAGAGCCCCTTCCAGGGCCTGAAGGGGCTCCAGGAGAGCTGGGGAGGGACTTTGGAATGACAGGACAAGGGGGAAATGGCTTCCCACTGCCAGAGGGCAGGGATAGATGGGATGTTGGGAAGGAATTCCTGACTGGGAGGGTGGTGAGGCCCTGGCACAGGGTGCCCAGAGCAGCTGTGGCTGCCCCTGCATCCCTGGAAGTGTCCAGGGCCAGGATGGACAGGGCTTGGAGCAGCCTGGGCTAGTGGAAGGGGTCCCTGCCCATGGCAGGGGTGGAATGAGATGAGCTCTAAAACCTTTTCCAACTCACACCATTCCATGATTCTGTATTGACTTCAAATGCCAGAAATGTTTTCTTTCATAGGCATGCAGAGTCCATTAATTTTTGGCCACAGTGTTCCCAGGAGTTTGTAATAGGCAAAATGTATAAATGACTGAATTGTGGCATCATTTTTACATGTTCACCTGTAAATGTAAGCATGTAGCGACTCAAAAGGCCTTTAATTAAAATATTGCCTTGAGCAAGTATTAATGGGTGGCAAAGTAAAAACTTTGTGTCCTTCTTTTCATGTTCCCATTTAATTTTTTATGTGTAAATGTAAAAATAGTAATTTTTTAAGTCATGTAATAGCTAATACTGCAGCCTGCTGGAATGGTTGTCATTAAGAGAACCTTTCTCCCTGTTATATGCTAATTACCTTAGGATGCATATTTCATTGCATTAATTTCTCCAAAATGCTTCAGAAAAGCCAACTGCATGCACAAGGTGTGTTGGATGCTGAGCCAGAGCCAGGCTCAAATGCAGCAGGGCATGGGAGACCACAACCAATTAACTTCATTAACACTGCTTTGACCTCCCTCAACATTCCGAGTCATGTCTGGGGTTGTTACCAGTAAACCCTGTGGCACCCCTGGGATTTATAAGGCTCGAATTAACACCCCTTTGCTTTCTGATCTGGAAGCTTCTGGTCTTTGAGTGGTTTTGTGGGGAGGACTTGGCTCTTCTACGTCCCCAGAGTTGCTGAGGCTTTTAGCATCTCCATGGGGTTCACGCTTGGCTCGCATCCCTGCTGGATTCATGTTTGGATGCAGAAGGCACAGGTGTTTGTTGTTACACCAATTCCATGCAGAATAAACATCTCTAGAGATGGGTGGGTGGGGTAGAACGGCCTGGTGCTTTATAGCGTATTTATTGAGTGTGCAGGAGGGAGGAGGCAAGGTCAGTTTGCTCAAGGTAACCAACTTAAAGTCCTGTGTGCACTTTTCACGTGAGTCAGCAGTCTTGGATATGCTCTGATAACATCAATAAAAACAGCCATCCCTCTTGGCCTGAGCTTTGAAGTAAAATCTGGACGAGGAATTATCAAGCTTAAGTGTAGTGGAGGGTTTGTTCCCCCTTCTTGATGAAAAGCTGATGCTGGAGTTGCAGAGCTACACAAAGCAAGCCCAACCCAGCACTTCCCTGACATCATCCCTGTTGCATCTGTGCCTGTAGTAAAGCCATAGGAAAGCAGCTGGAACACTTCCCGGTGTATAATGTATGTCCTGCTACCAAGCAATGCGCCATGAATCCCTGCCAGATGTATTTCACTGGGACATATTAATTTCTGTGCTTTGAAGTGCGCGTGGCTGGGGATAATATACTTAATGAAATATTGGAGCGAGAAACAATACACCATAAAATAGTGCTGTTCGTTTGAGGGCCTCAGAAATGAAACAGTTCTCCAAATCCCAGCCTTGGAGTGGATGTAGAAGATGAGGGTGGCTTGGACTGAAGGTTCTGGATCTGGAAACTTGTGGGAGACTGCAGGAACAGGGTGATCAGTGAAATGCTTTCCCTGAGTATTCTTCCCAGCATCAAATATCTGAAGTTCCCTAAACTGTTATGGGTTTTGACTTCATGTTTTTTGACCTTTCTTGAGCATTTTGTTGATGCCATGGGGGAACTGTCATAGTTACGAGGTCTTGCTCCAGTGGGGCAGTGCTCAAGGAAAAGCTCAACATTACAAATAATGTTAAGATGTGCATCATGTAAACTTTAATCTGTATAAAGTGTCACTGCCACCTGATTGCCCAAATCCTGGTTCTGAGGGCCCTGTTTTTCTCCCTAGTTCCCTTTTTTCTTTCTATTTGAATAACTCTTAACATCTTCCAGGGCAGTTTGGAGTTTGTTAGGACTGGTGGAGACCTGGGGCCGTGTAACTCTGGTTTTACTTTTATTTGGAGCTGCTGGTGGTGTATTATCTTCTTGTAGCGGTGAAGTTTGAGAAATCGGCCGCACATTTGTTGTTTCAGTGCCAGAGATAGAGTTTTGTTTGGTTATAAGAAGTACAAGAGAAATAAAAAGTGCAATATACAAATGAGTTGGTTGCAATAATTCATATCCAGTGTAAGATATGGACATCTCTGAAAAAGGGTGACTTGGTGGGGGAAAAAGTGCTGCTGATTAAATCAACGTGGCTTCAAAATCCCCCAGACAGGATGGAAGGAAGTTTATCTCCACTGACACAGGACCGTGGAAAAATGTATCTGTGGCAAGGGCCAGGTGTGCAGGGGAAGGTGATGGCCATTTTGTTTTAGCAGCTAAAATTTGTGGGTGCTGAGTACCACACAGAGATTGATTCAGGAGGTTGCCTGGTGTGTTGCTCAGAAAATTTTCACTGAAAATTAGAGGGTCTTTCTGATACCTCAGACTGGGGGCAAAATTAGCAAAAGTTTGAGGTGCTGGGGGAGTTACATCTGAGTAGTGTTTTGTGTGTAGTGTTTGGGTGTTGAATACCTTTATCTGTTGCAGCTTTGGGGTATTTGTAGAATAGCACCTAACCTGGTTTGATTTTGGCTTTTTTCAGCCTTGCTAACGTGATGACCTGACAAGATACAGCGCAGTTCTGACTATGCAGCACAGGGACTGATGGGAAAGGATCCAATATGAGTGTAAATGATGTTGGAGGCAGACGACGCTTTGAGGATAGCGAGTACACGCTGCACATCTACCCCGGGAGCATCGCAGAGGGGACAATCTACTGCCCCATCACCGCCAGGAAAACGTCCACGGCCGCCGAGGTGATCGACTCGCTCATCAACAAACTCCAGCTCGAGAAAACAAAATGTTACGTGTTGGCCGAGGTGAAGGAGTTCGGAGGAGAGGAATGGATCCTCAACCCCACAGACTGCCCAGTGCAGCGCATGATGCTGTGGCCGCGCATGGCGTTGGAGAACCGCATCAGCGGCGAGGATTATCGCTTCCTGCTGCGGGAGAAGAACCTGGATGGCTCTATCCACTACGGGAGCCTCCAGTCCTGGCTGCGGGTAACCGAGGAGCGGCGCAGGATGGTGGAGCGCGGCTTCCTCCCCCAGCCCCAGCAGAAGGACTACGATGACTTGTGCGGTCTGCCGGACCTGAACGAGAAAACGCTCCTGGAAAATCTCAGAAACCGCTTCAAGCAGGAGAAAATCTACACCTACGTTGGCAGTATCCTCATTGTTATTAATCCCTTCAAGTTCCTACCTATTTATAACCCCAAGTATGTAAAGATGTACGATAACCATCAGCTGGGGAAGCTGGAGCCCCACATTTACGCTGTGGCAGATGTGGCTTACCATGCTATGCTCCAGAGAAAGAAGAACCAGTGCATCGTGATTTCAGGAGAGAGCGGCTCGGGAAAGACACAGAGCACCAACTTTCTGATTCATCACCTCACCGCCCTCAGCCAGAAGGGATTTGCCAGTGGAGTAGAACAGATTATTCTTGGAGCTGGCCCAGTGCTTGAGGTAAGATGGAAATGACTGTAGTGTGGAAATGTTTTAACAGTGAAAAAAACCCCAAACCTGAGTAGTTGGGGTTTTATTGTGACACTTGCTCTCAAGTTATCTGCTAAATAATGATAATAAAGTCACAACAGCGTTAGCAATGAGAGAAGGTTGTGTTTCCACCTATAGAATCCTACCTGCTTCCAAAAAAAGAGGAGAAAAATAAAAATGCAGCAGATGGCTTGCTGCCAAATTTGTTAATGCTTTGTTTTCACTCAACTGTTTCTTAATGCTGGTTTATCTCGGTGGTTTCTCAGTGGGAAGATGGAAATGAGAATTATCAGTAGCCATTTGCTAGTATATTGAAACAAAAATTCATTGCACATGATGTATTGATAATGTTGTATTTATGGAATTTCTATGCACTCAGCTTCTTTGAGCTGGGGAAGAAATCAAAGATAACTCTCATGGTCAAAACTGTGTTTTCTAACCATGAGTGCTTGATTTTGCCACTTATTGTTTCCTTTATGGGGACTCTTCCTGTATATTAGAAGTTAAGTATACTGGGCCATTGACTTTTCAGGTATGTCCTTGGAAACCATGATGCATGGAAGTGGTTTGGTGGCTGCATCCTCTCCCTCTCCCTTCTCCCTCTTCTTCCCTCTCCCTTCTCCCTCTTCTTCCCTCTTCTTCCTCTCCCTTCTTCCCTCTTCTTCCCTCTTCTTCCCTCTTCTTCCCTCTTCTTCCCTCTTCTTCCCTCTTCTTCCCTCTTCTTCCCTCTTCTTCCCTCTTCTTCCCTCTTCTTCCCTCTTCTTCCCTCTTCTTCCCTCTTCTTCCCTCTTCTTCCCTCTTCCCTTCTCCCTCTTCCCTCTTCTTCCCTCTTCTTCCCTCTTCTTCCCTCTTCTTCCCTCTTCTTCCCCCTCTTCCCCTCTTCTTCCCTCTTCTTCCCTCTTCTTCCCCCTCTTCTTCCCTCTTCTTCCCTCTTCTTCCCCCCTCTTCCCCTCTTCTTCCCTCTTCTTCCCTCTTCTTCCCTCTTCTTCCCTCTTCTTCCCTCTTCTTCCCTCTTCCCCCTCTTCCCCCTCTTCTTCCCTCTTCTTCCCTCTTCTTCCCTCTTCTTCCCTCTTCTTCCCTCTTCTTCCCTCTTCTTCCCTCTTCTTCCCTCTTCTTCCCTCTTCTTCCCTCTTCTTCCCTCTTCTTCCCTCTTCTTCCCTCTTCTTCCCTCTTCTTCCCTCTTCTTCCCTCTTCTTCCCTCTTCTTCCCTCTTCCCTTCTCCCTCTTCCTTCTCCCTCTCCCCTCGAGAAAACATCAGACCAAGCACCCATAGTCTGCAATTAATAGTGGTTACTGTGGTGACCCACACTGGTGACCACATTAATTTCAGAAAACTGGTTTGGAGACTATTGCATTCCACCCCCAGTCCTGTTACTCCACCTGCAATCCTGTTATTTATTTGAAACACTTCCATGCTCTTTAGTTTCTGATACGTTGGTTAATGTGTCATGTTAGACCAAGGTCGTTTTGTGGTTCTCTTTAGCGGTGTCAGAGGGAGCATCTCTGTCCAGGTTAGATTTCCAGAGGTGGAGAAGAGAGATCTCCATGGAAAGGTGGGGAATTGGTTTTTTCTTAGATTCTACTTTTCTCAGGAATAGGTTGTCTGCTTGCTTGGCTCTTGGATGGTGGCCACTCACTTCTCCTGGGGACCCTTCACAGAATGATTTGGGTCTGAAGGGATCATCCCATTCCACCTCCTGTCATGGGCAGCAACACCTTCCTCTACCCCAGGTTGCTCCAAGCCCCATCCAGCCTGGCCTTGGACACTTCCATGAACAGGGCTTGGAGCTTCTCTGGGCAGCCTGTGCCAGGGCCTCCCCACCATCACAGGAAAGAATTTCTTCCTAATTTTTAATCTTCTTTTCCTTTAAAAAGCACCTTTGTAGTTCCTCTCCTTGGCTCCCTTTCCAGTAGATGAGGTTGCTTGAAGCCCCAGTGTCTGGCGGGTTGTATGTGTTAGGATGAGGTGGAGGGCAGGGATGCACTCCAGCCTTTTGTTTTCCTTTCGCAAGATCTGCAGCTGTTTTTGAGGGGAAAAAAATCCTGAATCCTATCTGTTATATTTTTTTTTTTGCTGTTGGAACAGAAGTTTGCATTCCTTCGCTCCGGCAGCTGGACGGCTGCTGTTGTGCTTTGTCTGCTTCCAGGCCTCTTGGAAAAAGTGGGAGTAACCCAGAATTTCTTCTGCTCTGCTAGCACCAGTACCAAATAGTCACAAATCAGGCAGCCTGAAAGATAAAGTGGCTATATTTCTGCTTTTCCTTCTCATCTTAGAATTTCCCAAGAAGGGGATCTTTAGAGCAGAGCTTTGGGTTTTATTACTCTGCAAACTGATTGCAGATTTGACCTTTTGAGTTGTGGTCGAAATAAATTGAATAAACTCTGGAAGTGTAGACACCAAACTTTTGGGAATTTTTTTTTTCTTCTTTTCTTTTGTGCTTCTCCTCTCCTCCAGACACCTTCTGCATTCCCTTTGCTTTCCCTTTTCATATTTAAGATCAGATTGTGTTCAGCTCAGGTTTGTCTTTTAGAGGCAGCGACACAGCTCTTTGTGCTGCAACTTCTGTTTTGGGGAATGGAGCAACCAACAGCTCACTTGGATCTGTTGATCTCTTTCTCTGCTTGAAAAGTGTCTCTGGCAGGACAAGTGCATGGAACCTCCTGTTCCTGGGAATGCCTTTGCTGTCATGGTCACACAGCAGGAGCGGAAGTGGAGCAAAATTAAGATTTTTTTTTTTTTAGCTTCTCTGTTTTTCTAATTTACCTTTCTTGAACAGCTTCAGGCTATTGTTTGGGGTTTTTATTTTTTTTAATTTTTTTTTTGTTGCACAAGATTCCTGAGTCTTGTCCAAATTGGACTTCTGGGGACAGCAAAGACAAGCTGTTACTGCCCTCTAAACACAGTGACATCATTCACTAGTTGCACATAGTTTGAAGTGTGTACCGAGACCAGGCGTGTCCTTTAAAAGTGTATTTGCTCTAAATCCTATGGATTTTCTTTTTCCTTTGCTGGGATTTAATAGGAAAATTTTGTTGTAGTGAGGTTTCTTGGAATGGTTGCAATATGCATTTATTTGGTGATAAATGATAAGTTAAAATATTTGCATATTTATGTATTATTTGTCATAAATCATATTCCTTAAACACCATACTAATTTTTCCAATAACAAGATTCCAATTTTTTTAAAAAACAGGTGATTTTCTTTATATTTTTTTCTCAGTTTTCACCCATTTTTTTCTAAAGCTATAAGAACTTGCTTCTTCAGCAGAGCTGAGCTTAAGATGTGCCAGGGGAAGTTTAGGTTGGAAGAATTTCTTCACACCGGAGAAGATGTGGCTGCCCCATCCCTGGAAGCATTATTCAAGGAGAGGAGAGGTTGCACAACTAGGTCTGGTGGAAGGTGTTTCTGCCCAGGGCAGGGGGTTGGATTAGATGACCTTTGAGGTTCCCTTCTGATCCAGATCGTGCCATGGTTCAATTTATGCTCTACCTGGACAACTGTGCTTTATCCCTGGGTATATTTTATCCCAAATCTGGGGAACTTGATGTGAACTTGGAATGGTGTTTTAAAACCCTGTTTTCTCTTTAGATTAGCTAGAAACATCCAGATGAACTTTATGTTGGAATCCCAGCTTGTTTTTCTGGAGCGTAGCCCTTAGAGGTGAGATGTGGATGGGATCATTACCTTGTACTGGTGCATGGTTCAGGCTGTGAGCATCCTCCATCCTCCTGAACCACGCTTCAGCTTTCTGGGGAGCTCAGTTAATTTATAGCATCTTGCCAATTTCTTTTTTAATTCTGCATAAAACTGCAAAAGTAGGAAGTTCCTCCCTGGCTCAGGTATGCCCAAAGGTCCTCAGACAGGTATTGAATGAACCTTGGTCTAAAGGAGTCTGCACCAGATTATTTTTCCATCAGTCCCTTTCTCAGCATCTCGTTTGGCACAGGGGTACAGCCATGGCAGCTAAACACAGCAGATGTGTTGTCTGAGCAGCTGTTTATTTGCCTTTTCAAACATCCCAGTGGGGATCTCCCAGTTGCTTTAAAAAAAAGAAGAATAAAGCTAAGAGCTATGTTCCTGGGAGAGGCCTCGGAGCACAGGCGGTGGCCAAGGGGAGCTGCTGCTGCCCTTCACAGCTGATACGCATCTGCAGCATCTCTGCCAGAAAAAAAAAGGAATTGATCGCTTGAATTGCTTTGGAAAGAGCTGCAGAGAGCTTTCTGTAGACATGGCCCTGCTATTTGCATTCCCAGTGGTGGTGGCTTGCACAGGAACCTTAGGAACAGCAGCTGGAGCTGCTTTTTGGTTTCTGGAGCAATATTGTGCAATGTGTGTTTCGCTTTTGTGGGGGAAGTCAGAGTAGCCACCTGAAGGCCTGGGAAGCTGAAAGCCATTATTTTTTCTTATTTCTTTAATCCTGATTATGGGATTGTTAGAGGGAAGTGCAGGCAGCATCTATCTGTTGAATATTATTCTCCAGGACCTTGTGCTAATGCGCGGGGTCCTCCCAGCTGAATTCAGCCCTGGCAGCTGGAGCTGTGGCCCTGCGAGGTGTGAGCAGAACGACTCCACACTGCTGGAATTGCAGTGGATGCTGCTGAATGTTTCCAGAGCCAAACAAAGAGCCATTGAGTCAAGTTAAAAAAATCAATTAACTGGAATGATCAGGCGTGTCCTGGACTTGCAGTAGGTTCGGGTAGCACTGGACAATGCAGAGGGGTGAAAGCTCCCTGTGCATCCAGCCTCCACTGCTTCTCCTGTGTATGCCAGACCTGGAGTTATCCGAGGTAGGACCGAGCTCCACTGGCAGATCCCACACTCTTAACTCCTGTACTCTGGAACCAGGGTAAGAGGATACTTGATTTGTATAAAAATTAGGGTGCCATTATTTGCCTGTGAGAAACGACATTTGCAAACGGGCCATATTCATATTTTTACCTGAAACAATGCTAATGGGATACATTAGCATTGGTACACTTTGGGACACAGTGGTAAACTTTGACTATATTCCCTTTTTTGTCCCTATTCCTGCTTGAAACAGTATTGATGGGAAATAAAATGTGGGTATATTTACATTTTTATTCCCTACTTGGAACAGTATTAATGGGAGGTAAACAAATTCCATTAAAATGGTGTGATAGTTTGACATTGGTTGATATTTAGGGAAAGAAGAAACACTTAACAAAAGAAATAGATTCTCTGATTTGGTTCACAATGTTTAGTTTCCAGTACACTGATTTTTAAGTAATTGGGTTGTATCGTGTGACTCTAAAAGTTTTATATGCAAAAAAATGGATTTATATGAAAGGGAGAGGGAAGATACATTTTTCTGCTCATTATTCACTTTTGATCATTTTTAACCTATGACACGGGCAATTATCAGTGCTCTGCCATCTGAATTTGGGGTAGGTGTGAATGCTGCAGCCAGGATTTTTTCCCTCTGCATTCTTGCCTCCCCAGCGCCTGGAAAGGTTAGAGGGAGAGCAGCACACGGAGATTATCCAGCTGGTGCCTAATGTGGGAAGAATTTGTGCAGGCCTGACACAAAGGACTCCCACAGCAAGGCTCAGGCACCAACTGCTTTTCACCAGCCTTGCAAAATGCTGGGATTCTTCAGCTGGGGAGGTTTTACAGTTTCAGGCTCTGTATCAAATAGCATCTTGTTCACCCCTGTTTCTGACACTGAATTTTATTCAATATTTTTTATTCAATATTCAATTATTCAATATTTTCATTGTAGAGTCTTCCTGCCATATCTAGATGGGCTGTATCAGTGCCTGGGTCTAATATTGTAATTATTTTTTATTACTTGCTATCTTCAGCAAATATTTCATTACTCCAAAGTCCAGATTATTGCACTTGAATGACAAAAATTGGTGTTTCTGCCCTGAGTGACAATGGGGAGATGGATTTGTTCTTAAAGCAAGTTTATATGAAGCTGCTTTTCTTCCACCCTTAAGAATTGGGAGCTATTTTGTTTCCAGGAGGGAAATGTCAAATAAATCCTGACCTTGTTGGGTGGAGTGCTCACCTTGCAAGATATCCTGACTTTATGGATCTCTAGATAGCCAGACTTTATGGATCTCTAGATAGCCAGACTTTATGGATCCCTAAGTACCAGGATCTCTGGCTATCCAGATTCTATTAGTATTTATGTATCTATACAATATAACCCTGAATCTGAGCCTGGCAAGGACCACGTGTTCCTGCAAACCCAGATGATGCTCAGCAATCAACAATTTACTTAATACCATTTTTAAGTATCTTTCTCTGTCTTATTCCACTAGTGTGTCTGTTACTTGGGTTTGTATTCGGCTTTTTTGGTAAAACTTGAATCTCAAGGTGTATGTTTAACAAAACATGAAGGAAAGGCCCATTTTCTGACACCTTATTTTTTCCTTTTTCTATTCATCAAATGCTGTAATTATAATGTAGCACTTTGATAAATAATGTTTTTGATAAAAAGATCATGTTGCTGCTGTTCAGTAAGGCTTCCATGAAGACTTGATAACCAAGACAAGGACTTTTTATCCCTAATGTGCATAGTTAATACAGCAGCGTCTTTTTCTAGTCATGGAGTAAGAAATTAATGCCTTAGTAGGGATTTTGTTTCTTCCCATCCCTCCCCTTTCTCCCCCTTAAAATACAGCTTGTTTTTTTTCTTTTCAGGAGCATTTACTGATACCCTTTTGACTTTTCTCATGGCTGGGTAGCTTGTATTGGAATTGACACGCTGGGCTGGGTGCTGGGTGGATGCCAGGTGGGTGCTGTGCTGCAGCCCTTGGTGGGGAGCAGAAGAACCTGGGAACAAGGAGCCTTTGTAGGACTACATCCAGTTCTGCTGGTATCAGTTGACAAATTTGGGCTTTTTAATGGTTTCTGCCATCCCCATGGCTTTTCTGGACCTGGAATGTGAATGCTGTCCCCTAAACTCCTCTGGGAGAGCATTTGGGTTTGCTGCCCCAGGAGCAAATCCTCTCCTGACAGCTCAATGACAAGGTGTCCTGCTGAGCTCAGAAATTGTATCCCAAGCAAGCAGATAATTTTCTGACTGTGTTCTCCATGTCTTCAAGGGAGAGAGGTTCCCCCCTCTTATTTATAGGGCAGGAATTACTATTTGTAACAAGAAATTGTTATTGTCACTTATTTTATTATACAGCGGGGAGATGGAGAAATTGTGATTAGTTATGGAAGGGACCACAGGTGCCTGGTGCCACCTCCCTGCTCAGGCAGAGCCTGAGCGCAGGGTACAGGATTGTGTCCAGTCAGCTCTGGAATATCTCCAGCGAGGGAGTCTCCACAGCCTGTCTGGACAATCTGTTCCGGTGCTCGGTCACTGCACAGTGAGAAAGTTCTTCCTCGTGTTCAGATGGAGCTTCCTGGGATCAGCCCCTGCCCGTGGCTCTGGTGCTATTGCTGGGCCTGCAGCAGAGCCTGGGCCCTGCTCTGCCCCTTCCTGCACGCAGGGACAGCCAGGGACAGCCAGGGACAGCCAGGGCTGAGGGCTCCTCTCAGCTGGGGCTCCTCTCCAGGCTGAACAGCCCCAGCCCATTCAGCCTCTCCTCAGCAGGGAGGTGCTCCAGACCCTTCCTCATCTCTGCAGCCTCTGCTGGACCTGCTCTACTCTGCACAGCTCCCTGACAGGAGGGTGTAACCTGGTGGGGCTTGGGCTGTGTTCCCAGGAAACAAAGGACAGGACAAGAGGACACTGTGTTAAGCTGCCTCACGAGAGGTTCAGGTTGGACATTAGGAAGAATTTCTTCAGAGAAGGTGTGACTAGGCGTTGGAATGGGCTGCTCAGGAAGGCAGTGTCCCTGTTCCTGAAGGCGTTGAAGGAATGACTGGATGTCACACTCAGTGCTCTCATCTGGCTGACAAGGTGGTGATTGGTCACCGGCTGGATTTGATGACCTCTGAGGTCTCTTTGAACCTCAAAGATGTCATGATTCTGTGATTACTACAGCCCTGCAGCAATGCAGTGTGTATATCCTCTTTCCTCATATGATTCCTGTGGCAATAGAGAAGTCAGTGCATTCACTGAGGAGAGCGATGACTGTCATCACTTAGGGTCATGTCACTGAAAAAGCCTTAACCCAGGAATTGCTGGCATGGGCGTTGTTGTTCACCTCTTCTACAACACAAGGATTGCATTTTGTTGTTTCAGCGTCTTAAGGATATAAAGAAGTTTAACCAAGCGCCTCCTGATTTGCCCCAATGGCTTTGACAAATCCAAGAGGAATCAGTTAAAAGAAGTAAGGCACTTCAGGGAGGCAGAGGCAGGGAGCTGCTCGGGTTTGTTTGCTGTTTAAGGTTAAATATTACGTAGAGGTTAAGTTAAAGCTCAGCGGAAGGCGGTAGAACAATCCTCTCCCAATCCCACATTGCACAAGTGCCGCAGGAGCTCATGGCAGCAATTCAGGGTAGGCAAATAAAATCATTGTTTGCCGTGTTTGCGGAAGGGATCTGCCTTAACGACAGCAGCAGGTTGCAGCTCCCTTCTATTCCCTTAATTAAGATGGATGAGGGATAAACGTCGTGCCAGACAGTCGAACATTTGGCTTTGTCACTGTGACTGGGGATTTGGACTTCTCCAGGCAGAGGCTGCGATAGGGAAGATGAAAGGACAGGCAGAATCTGAAGAGTTTAAAACGGTGGAGACCTTTTGTAGATAATCTATTTTTAACATGTAAAGTATGAAAACCAAATTATGTCCATTTTGCATCAGCGAGTTAACAAAGCTCTCTCTCCCTGGGTGGTTGGTGTCCCACCATCGCCCCCTGCTCCCGTGCTGAAGGGAACACCTCCTGTTTTGGAGTGAAGAGCCATGGGGAGCAAGATCTTCCTCCTGCCCCACAAGGATCTCTGGGCTGCAACAGATGAAGGCTTCAGCTCATCCTCTTCCCAGCCCTGGGAGGACACGAGGCAGGGCAGGATGAGATTTGCCTGCTAGTCCCACCACTTGCAGACAACTCTAGCTCGGAGATCTCCTAAATTGGCAGAATCTTCATCTAATAAGTCTGAGTGGGGGTTTTTGGGGTCAGATTGACTACCAACAGCCATAAGGACAGCCTGAATAAAGGAAAAGATGTTACAATATTGATTAAGAGTAATCAAGATTAAAAATAATTAAAAATTTAGCACAGCACAAGACAAATCAGGATTGTTGGCTTTTATGAAAAACATTATTTATAGTTAGGGAATATATATATGTATATATTTAAAAAAAGGAAAAAAGGAAAAGTTGAGCAATTTCTGCCCATAATATAATTTAAAAAACAAATCTAATTTTTTTTTTGCCAGTGTTGTCCAGATCCACACTATTCTCATTTGAAAGGAAATAAGAACAAAAGAACACAATTCCTCTGCAGTGACTTTGTGGTAGAGACCAGATTTACTGATTGTCCCAAAATGGGCAGATTTACTTAAGGTTTTTAATTGGGAGCAAAATCTTGGCCAAGGATCTCTGTGAAGGATACCAAAGGAGAGTGAAAGCAGCTGGGTAAAAATCCTCAAGTCCAACATAAGGAGAAAATGTTTATACTTAATTTGCTTTATCATTGAGAAAATCAAAATTTTTTTTTTTTTTGAGAAACAACAGGTTTGGGAAGCAAAGTTTTGGTGTGGTGGGTTGGGTGGGAGCTGTCTCCCAAATATTTGTTGCTTGAGTGCTTTCCAAAGCGGAGCAGATCCAAACTTCAGCAAAGCATCTGCTGTGCTTGGAGGAGAAGTAGAAAAGAAATAAATGAAGAAACAAAAGAAAAAGAGACAAAGCAAGTTTTATAATGCAAAATGCTTTTTTGAAGAATTAGTGTTTTCCTCAGGATTCAAAATATTCTAAATACAGGCTGGTAGGTGTAAGGAGTAGTCCTGAGTCTCTCATGTGGGAAATTGTGGAGTTCAGTTGAGGGTTTTTTTCTTATATCTACAAATTGAATTATCCTTTAATTAAGGAGATTTGGAAAATAGTACTGAAGAGCAGAAAATGCAATATATTTTGTTGTTCAGCAAATACAGGTAGAGTGGTTTCCATCTGATGGACATGGGGAAGATTTGGTGTCATCTCCTTAAAAAAGCCTTCTCTACAAGGCTCATATCCACTTCTTCATTGAGAGGGAGCTTTGCAAACTTTGGAAATACACTTTCCTGGTTTAGTTTGAGGCCCTGGAAAATGCAGAGTTGGAAACATCGGAGTTTGTCTTTATCTCCAAGGCTACAGCCACGGAGCTGGCGATGCTCGGAGGAATGTGTTTGAATTATTAGGCTGAACTCTGCATTTCTGGGCCAGAGTGTTCCTGGTATTTGGAGGCCTCTGGGATAGAGGTAACCTTGCCAGCAGGTCATAAATTTGAGCCAGGCTTTTTTACCTTGGTCAGGAAATTCATGCTGGAGCTTTCCTTAAACCAGGATTCGCAGTGATCTAATCCCAGCCCGCTGCCAAACACGACCTGGGAGTTGTTTTCTGCCGTTCCGTTGTCGTCTCTTTGTTTCGTCCGTCGCGTTCCAGATTGCTCTATTTCCCCTGCTCCGCGCTTTTCACCGGAGCTGTTAATCAGGAGTGGATGAATGCACACAATCAGCCTGCAAAAACCTCGCTGCTCGTGGTGGGCAATGGCCAGTGCCAGGATGTGCTAGCCAGGGAAAATGATAATGAGCAGTTCGTTTTAGTCTCTCCAAATAAGCGCTAGAGGAAAACCTGCCATGGGATTTTGGCAGTTTTGGGGTACTTCATACACAAGCAGGTAGAAATCTCCATTGCAGGTGTCATATCAAAATCAAATCAATAAATAAATAACAACAACAACAACTTGTATGATAATACATGTCAATATCTCCCATAGGAATAATACTAAAATATGTTAGTATCTTCTAAAATACTGATATATATGTATAATAAATACATATGTATAGTAATATTAGTTATATTATTATTTGAGCAAATATTAATATATTAATAATATATTAATAATGCATTTATATCAATAATATAAATATATTTATGTATTTCATATAATAAAATATATAGTAGAATATATAAATAATATATATGTTTTATTTTATGTATATATCTCACTTCTATATAATTAATTTGTGCAATTAATAATTACACAAATCTGCATTGCAGGTGTCACATACAAGTCCAAAATAAAATATATATTTTAATATATGCCATAATAATATATGTAATAATAATTTAATTACATATATACACACACCTCAATGGGCATTGCAGTTGTGAGAGAAGTTCAAAATAATATCTGTAATAGTATTTGTTATATTAATATATGTAATATAATAATAGTGTAATAATATATGTACACAAAGAAAAATCTACATTGCATGTGACTCAAAGTAGTCCAAATTTATATATATATGAATATGTCCTGTAATAATCTATGTAATAGCAATATATCTATATACATATATACAAAGACAGATCTGCATTGCTGGTGTCATAGGTGTTCATAATTACATATTATAATTATAATAATTATGATAATGATACTATAACATCTCAGGTGTCATATAGAATCCCCAAACAATTACTCAGGTAAAACCCCACTGCATTTTCTGGGTTGTGGCTTAATGTGAATGTAAAAAGCTTTATTTTAACTTTATTCTCAAGCTACCACACAAGTAAACCCTTTATGCTATGGAAAAGCACAGCTGTGATGGACAGTTAAAATATTTTGGAGAGTATTTAGCAATGGAAATTTGTCCAATATATTAATTATTGCATCTGATAATGAAAGGTGAGGTGTGTTTGTTGCACGTTTGGTACGAGTGCAGATGCTGCTCCAGTACATGGCTATATCACTGGGAGGTGAAATTCATATGAATTAAACCAGTTTTAAAGGAATTTCTATGCATACATTGGAATAGCAGCTGCTCAACACTGGGGTGCTGATGATGTGTGATTCCCAGCAGTGCTGTCAGTGTTGCTGGGTGGTGATTTTTGTGCAGCAAATCCAGCATAAGGCTTATTTTCCCTTTTTTCTCTTTTTTTTCCTGCAAATCGAAGCACAGAAAGATCTGCTCCCACATCCTGTTCAGATTGCCACCGGATGTTTGCTTTAGATCAGCATATTTTATTGCTAGATATGTTAGATTAAAATTAAATGGTTAAAATATGATATTGTGGAGAGAGAAAGACCCTCAAAGTCCTTTCTGCCTTGGGAGGTACATCTAAAAATTCAGCACAGGGTCACCTACCATTTCCATTGCCAGTGCTTATAGCCAGTCAGTCTAAATTCACCCGTAATCCACCAATGCTCCCCATTTTTGCATCGTGTAGCTGCTAAAAATGATAAATAACCCAACTCCTGCTCCTCCACTTGTGCTGCAAATCAGGGGAATGGGGATGCACCTTCAATTTTGCACAGTGACATTTCCTAAATTGCCTTGTGTCCATGCACACTTGACTTCTTGAATATTCTCAATGTAACAAGCGGGCATCCAAGAACTGTTAAGCCTGGATTAATGCTGGGCTCGGGCTGCTCCAGGAGGGATTACAAAGCATAATATTGGCATTAGGGCTTGGAGATGGGAGTGAGGCTTTCCAAAGTGCTTACGCAGCACAAAGAAACTGCCGGCGCCTTTCGGCTCGCGTGCGGCCCTGGGCTGCGAGGGACGACCCGGGGCTTTCTAGAGTTACATCACAATTATAATATTTGTAATCACAGAGATGCAATAGAAATAACCTCCTGGCACAAGGGAAATATGTGGGTAATGAATGGGTGCGACCTGCCCGTTGCCGTCCTGGGTTTTCGTGCTGGCTCGTGCAGCCCTTCCCGCTCTGCAACATCTGGTTTTCATCTGCTGCAGGAAAGCCAAATAATTTCAATGAAACTGGGGGAAAACATAATGCTTTAAAAAAATAAAAAAGACAGTATTGATGTTTGCCTGGTTTTCAGCTGGCGTTAATTAGATTTATCAGCAGGGTTTATCGACAAAGTGGACGCTCACTTGGATGTTTGAGTTCATGCATCATCCAGCAGACAATGCGATTAACAAGGGCCAAGTGCCATGTTTTTCCTTGGAAGAGCTTGATGATAACTAATGTGAGTTGAGATTACTCTGGTTTTTGGTGCATCCCCCAGGTGACGAGTCAGCAGGGCACTGGGGCACAGAGGGGGTTTTACTGATGGGAGCAGCCTTGGTTCAGTGGGACTGGCCATGGTTGCTCTGGGGTTAAGGATATGGCAATACCTGCATCACCTTAGCCTACAACAAAAGTGCATTCCCTAAACTGTCAAATATTAGATATATTGAAAAAAAGTAGATATACAATAAGTGTACAAGATATATTTATAAAAATATGACACATGAGATACAAAAATATAGGTATAATATATACATGAGATATAGAAATATTAAGTAAAAATGCATTAATTTCTTACTATCTGTCCCTCTAAATCAGAATAAGGTTGTCATTGAGGTCCATTTTCAAGTTCAGACCAGCATGGGTCAGCATCTGCTTGATCTCCATCACATTAAATCCCCCCTAGATCCCCCCTTAGTTTTTTAACTGCACTTTATTGATCGCTGGGCTTTTAAAGACATCCATGAGCTCTCAGCAAATGGAGCATTTGTCCTGCTCCATGCAGACTGACCCCATTGGGTGGGGCGTTCTTGAGGAATAGGCAGGCTTTTTGTTCCGTCTAGGCTGCAGAACTCTTGTGGGTTGTTAGATTGTCTCCCCTCGGTGGGTTTTTGGTGCTGGGAAAGCTTCATTAAGGTAGAATTATGAGTAAGCAAGATATTTCTGTTTCTCCATGTTAATGGTGTCTGTTCAGCAAGAGAAATGGAGCTGGGAGAAGCTTTTCGAATAAGTAGGATGTCTCACCTCCTGGATTAAGGCATGAGGATCTGTGAGAGCAAATACTGAAGGAGCCATAAGTCTGTATTTCGATTTAATGGTTGTAGTTTTTAAATTGCTTTATGGTTATCGTGTCATAAGATCTTAACCACTAATTTTTCCAAAGACTTTAATTAAATTTCAAGCTTTCAACTGGAAATTCAAAATAGAAAATAGGTTTGGGCTTACTATTAAGTTTCTTGCTTTGAGAAAAGTCACTGCATTTAATAGAACCATGGAATGGGGAGGGTTGGTATGACTTTCATTTATTTGACTCGATTCAAACCACAGTTAATTCAACTTCACCACTGATTGCCAGATCCACACTTCAGTTTGTTACAAGCCAAATTTCTCTGGACAAGGAAACAGTTGGAGCAGGGCACCTGCAATTTCTCAGAGTGTTTTCAGGAAAAATCATGGTCTTTTATTTTTTTCTCTCATTCCTTGCCATGGAATCAACTCAGTTTAATTTTGTTTTTAATTTTGTGCATCTTACTTACTTACTTACAAATATTGGTGCCAGACATGGGGTTAAGGGGATGCAGAAGATGGACAGTTCAGTGAGTCAGGACTTAAATGTGTGGATAATTCATCGTGGATATTTTCCTCCCTCTTTCTATCTCTCACATGACTTATCTTTGATGCATTTATTTTCTAAAGTGGCAGTGGAAGGATTGCAAATGCAGCAGCAACCCCCAAACCATAATGTTTGTAGGCTGCATCAGGGTCTTGATACAGTTTGGAATAGTGTTCCCCATTTATTTGTGCCAAATGTCCCAGGCAACAGCAGACTACAGGTGGGAATCTCTGAAGGTGATGTTGATTCTCAGCATCATTTATCATCAAACTTGGATTTTAGAGCTCCTTAGCACCAATTCTCTCCTCCCCCTTGCCCCTTTTTTTTGTGTCCAACCCCTGATACTGGTAGGATTATTTTGCCATGCCTTGTTTCAATCCCCACCTGGGTTTTAATTATTGTAGTGACTTTAGCATGGGCAGCCAGTGAATTATCAGTAGCTCCCCTGTCCTGGATGCCATCCCAGGGGGGAGATGGGGAGGAAGGAGCAGTAAAAAAGAGAGATGGCCGGGGAAAGGCCTCGCTATCGGATGCCGGAGACCGGGTGAGCGAAGCCTTCCTGCTGAAATCCAGCCAGCACGAGGTAGGACAATCGTGCTGCTGTTCTCCTTTGGAGTTATAAACAAGAGGATGAGGCTCAGCAAGAGAAAGAAAGGTTTCTTTCTGTGGTTTTCCCTTCTCTCAGTGTTTTAGTTTCCTTTTCCACCCTACTCCTGAACTGCAGGCAGATCTATTTAGAGAAGAAATGCTGTTTCCACATGAGTTTCATTTTTTAATGTAGTATTTTACGTGCTGATTAAGGTCAATAAAGAAATGCATTTAATATTCTCTTGAAAGATGCAAACAAATCCCTCCTTAGTTAGCACTGATGGTGTTTTTGTTGGGGTTTATAATGCTGCTTTGAGTGAGTCAACAGGAGCAGCATCCCCATCTTCCCCAGCCGGGATAAACAGATGCAGTCCAGTGATTCCTGCTACATCTCATGCATTTTTTAATGCAAAAAAGGAAAGAAATAATAATAAAGAAGGTTGAAATAACAATAAATTCACATAATCCTACTGCAACAAGAGTGGTTGAGCTCCTTGCTTTATTCCCCCTTTCAGGATGATGTGTACATTGTTATTTAAGGGAGGGATCTTTCAGCTCTACACCCATAAAATCTTATCCCTCTAGGAGATATTTGTGGAAATATTTTGACCAGTTGAGTGATCTTCTGTTTGTTGTTTTCATCATCTTGAGAACTGGGTGGTGGATGATGAGGCTGCCGCCTCTCAGCAGTGACTATATGTAAGGAGTAAAGGTTTTGGAAATGGATAATAGGTGCTGGAAAATGTGAGATCTGGCTCTAAGTCTCCCTCCAGCCTGTTTTTCATTGGCAGGTCTGTCTCTAAAATCCTATAAACCATCACCTCATTGTTCTGCCGTATGAAGGGACACCCAGGACATCAAAGCAATGGGTTTGGGTGTGTTCTTAGGTTTTTTATTGAGAACACAAAATTATGTCTTGGATCAGTCATCGTGATCCGAGACATTCACCCTTTGGAGATGCTCCATCATGCAAGGGTGATATTTGTCCTGGCTGGGGGCTGGGGTTGTGCCTGTGGGCTTTGTTCTGCCCTTGGCTCTGCTGGGAGGGGTGCTCCAGCATTCAGCCTTGCTGCTGGAGCAAGTGCCAACAGCTCCTTTCCTTGCAAATAAACGCTGGTTCTCCGTTCAGTTTTACAAACCAAGTGTAATTAGTAACGGCCCACTCCTCATTGTGCTGGGCTGCTGCGTGTTAGGTCACCACTCACTTCCAAATAATAGATGGAAATGCGGTTTTATTTTGGTTATAAATTATGTATTGCTGCTCAGCACAGGGACTGCTTGTTTTTCCTCTGCCTCCTCACATCCCTGGGCTCCTCTGGTTAAGGATCCTTTTCTTCCATTAAATTCAACCAATGAATCTCTTGCTAAATTGAGAAAAAATACTCTGAATTTGTATTTGGGCTTTGCAGTTTGTCTCAGCCTAGCAGAAGATGTGTACTCAAGTCCTGGTTGGGTTTTCCAGCTATTCCAGTCAGGCTGGTTAAAGATACTTCTACATCTGTCTACAAAATTTCCCACCTCTTTCTGTGTCCTATCACAGCTACTTTGATACCAACATCAGGTTGTGATTTTAGTTTATTCACTATATATTTAATTACAGAAGGTTTACTAAACAGCTTAAACTGTTCAGTAAATCACTGTAGTGATTCTTCAAAGGTTGAACAAAGAAATGCTGTTCTGAATTTTACTGTTGTACAGGCTGCAAACTTCTACAAGGGGAGTTGTAAATGTTTTGTTTAGTTACACCATGATGGAGAGGGACTGTGTATCATCAGAGTAGTGAACAATCAGGGAAGGTTTGTCAGGCTGTGTGGTGGCAAGGAAACAGGGAAGGTGTTAAAAGAAATGAGATGTACGATACCTGTGTACTGGAAACTAGCACTTCAGGAAGTCAGAGGAGAGGGAAGTTAATGAGCTTGTGCTCTAACAAAGCCTTGAGTATTCGCATGAAATTAATTGGATAACGAAGCCAGGTTTGCCATTTGTTCCAGCAAGCAATGCCCCTGTGGATTTCCCAAGTGCATCTGCTGTGTTTCTCCTGCTGGCAGCTGCAGTGGGAAACACTTGTGCACAGCTCCCAGCCCAGCAGGTCACTGACATTCATCCAATACACCTTGCTTTGGAATATTTGTACTTGCAATGCATTATTGCACATACACGTTATCCTGTGTTCTTCTGGAAGGCAGAAAGATTTGGAAAGGTGGTGTTCCCCAAAATACTATGCGCAAAGATAAAGGAGATGGCAAAATTAAATGCTGTTAAATGCCTTTGGAGATTTAATTTGTTCTAAAATGTTCTCAGTGACACATCATCTTCTTCTCACTTCCCTTCCCTGCCGTCCTCACATCTGGAAAGATCTCAGCAGCTGGTGGGGGGAGATCCCAGATGGAGCTTCAGTGGCACTTGGATGCTGCTGTAGAAATTTGGACTGTGTTCCTTCCTCTGGTTTGCTCCATTTTGGGTCAAATCAGTGCAGATGGGTGGTTTGGGCCGGCTCCTTGCTCCTGGAAGTCTTGCAGTGAGATTGGATGCGTGTGGCTGCTGTAAAAATTTATACTTGGAAGTGTTGTTAAAAATCCTACCCCTCCATGGAATATACAACTATATTTATTAATACATACATGAAAATATGGAATTGAAGGAAGGTGCTTTGAGTCCCTCCCCTGCTTGGCCGAGGTGGATGATGAAGAGCTGCTGCTCATCTTGGTGCAGACAGAAGGAGCAGCAAGGCCACTGCATCCTTGGCATGCTGGCAGCACGTCTGCCCTGGCACACCAGGCCTGGGCTCGGTTTGGCTCCTGCCCTTTCCAAAAAGGAAAAGGAAAACACGCTCCCAGCATCCATCCCAACCACTTGGCATTTTGCAGAGCCAGGTTAGGAAGAGGTGGACAGCAGAAAAATATCCGTGTTGGTTTTGAAACATTTTCTGCGATATGGAAAGTTGGAGTATAAAATCTCACGACATTTCCCTTAATTTCATTAATTCAGGGCTTTCCTTTTTTGGTTGGATTTTCTTTTAAACCCCAGAGCTCTGTTCCCAGAAATACCGGCCTTGGCGGTGTTGAGGAACATTGCACAAAGCTAAATAGGTGGTTTTGGCAGGGTAACTTTGGAAATGAAAGCTCCTTCCCTGCCTGGAGACCTCTCCCATGACAAACAGAATTGCAGCACCGTGCCCATCTCGTGCCGCGGGGCACCGGCTGCGCCGTGCTCGCCTTGCAGCTGTTCCTCCTCGCAGGGAATGGATGGTGTCAGATTTACCCCCAGCCCAGGAACCTGCTTCGGTTCATAGGAAACCTCTCCATGGTGGCCTCAAGGAAAGCCCAAATGAATTCCCCTGGGAAGGTGGCAGGCGGTACCTGTTGAATTGTCCTGGTTTGCTTTACCTAACGGCTGGAAACAGACAGCCTCTCCTAACACAAATATCTGATAGGAACACGTTGATTTTTGAGACTTCTCTTTTGTTCCCTAAAAAAAGCCAGTGCCAGCTATTGGTTTTCCTGGTGCTTATCAAATATTCTGGTCCCTGATAAGACAATTATTTTTCAATGCTTCCCATTGACCGGTGAGGTAATAATTTTTTCAGTGCTACGCCTCGGTCTGACTCCTGCAGGTGTTGTGGTCCATCCCAGCACTTACTAATAAGTATTTTTAAGCTTTTGCTTCACCATTTGGACTGTGGAAATAAGGGAAAAGGTGTTTTTATGGATCAGTCAGACATCTGAAGCTGCCTGTGGCTACTGAAACATTACAAAAGCTGGAAAACACGAGCCCAGCAGCGCTGCCGTGGTGTAAGCGACTCATCCAAGCTGCATACGAGGCACAGAAATTTTATGCTGCTGCTCAGTGGCGCTTGAAATTTTGGAATTGCATCAAGAAGAGTTATAGATTATTTATATAATCCCACAGAAAAGCAAGGAAGGGCTGGAGATGCGTGGATTCACATTTAACCTTCTCCTTACTCAAGAGATTTTTTTATGTGGCAGAAAAAAAAAGAAGTGAGTTTTATTGTATTGATTTAATGGCAAAGCTGTGATTTGGTTGGTTTTTGTTTGTTGGAGGGGAGGGCGTGGATGATTTTTTGTCCCTAAGAAGCAGAAAGTGGCTGAGGTCTTAGAGGAAGGACAGCAGGGGCGGGAGCCAAGCTGAGGCTCGGGTTACACTGGTATGTTTTGGTTGCTGCCTAACGTGTTTTTGTTTTTCTTCATTACACATATTTCTCTTGGGAAAAGCAGGAAAAACTGTGTGTCAAATATACATCAGGGCTCTGTGCCTCTGCTAAGAGGTTCCAGATGGGGAGTGTTACGATAGGGACACTTTCTCCTGCCTTTCACTTTGTTGGTGACAAACTGCAGGAAAACTTATATCAAGCCCAGAGTGTGCAGTGAATGCTGCTTCTTTTTTTTTCTTTTGAGTTGTTTTTGGGCTACCCAAATATGCAGTAGGAAGTTGAAACTTAATTTCCAAACGTTTATGGCCCCATGTTGAATTATTATATTAAAAAAAAAGAGTAAAAGAGTTTTGGAGGGACTTGGAGAGGCTTCCTCCAGGGGCTGGGGAGTGTCCAAAGCTTGTCCAGCAGACCATATCCCTCTCCCTAAATCTGAGGCTGATGCCTGGGAAGGAGGGGATGGAAGCTGGTGAAGATGCCTCTGCAAAGGATGAGTCTCTTGCCAGTGGGTGGTTTCATTTCTGTGTGTGGCTGCACCTGGAGTTGGCATTGTGTCTTCAGGACGACCTCCCAGGACTCTGGTGGATTGTTTCCAGACCTGCTCTCAGGCTGAGGGTCCACAGCTGCTCCACCTGAAGTCAGTGGTGTGGCAGTGGGAGCTGCAGTCAGGCTCTGGCGATGGCAGCCTGTCGTCACCAGCTCCTAAAATCAGCGAGTCACAGCTTCAGCAAGTCTCTGAGTGCTACAAGAGCTGTCAGCAGGTGACAATGGTGACAATACCTAAGCAAAACGCTGTCCAGCAGTGTTCTCAGGATGCAGTTTCCTGTGTGGATGTTTTTACATAATGAAATTATATCTTAAAACATATCATTTGTATATTGTGTCATTTGAAACATCAATGTTTCCAAGACAACAGGCCAAAAAGACCCAAACCGTGTTACTTTGTGAAGGATGTGAAGCCACAGGTGAGGGGTGGCTTTCTAGAGCTGGATGTAATGCTCCATGCTCTAAAAACTGGGAGATGGTTTGGAGACAGGAATTTCCCCCCATCTTCTGCAGAGCACTGAAATATATGGATGGTTGACAGTTTGAAAATAGAAAAGTCCTATTTTCTTTATCAGGCACTTCAGGGCGGATGAGACACGAATGATCAGGAGCTCTGGAGACTCCAAAGCTTCAGCCTTGAGAAGAAGAAGGCATATGTGGTGCTGGAATGTTGTTACCTGTTTGTCATCATGGAATTGCAGCATGGTTTGGGTTGGAAGGACCTTAAAGCCCATCTTGTTCCAAACCCTGCTAAAGGCAAGGACACCTGCCCAGGGTGTTCCAAGGCCCATTCAGCCTGTCCTGGAACACTTCCAAGGATCCAGAGGCAGCCCCAGCTGGCCCAGGCAATCTGTGCCAGGGCCTCACCATCCTCCCAGCCAGGAATTCCTTCCCAATATCCATCTAACCCTGCCCTCTGGCAGTGGGAAGCCATTTCCCCTTATTCTTGTTCCTCCATCCCTTGTCCCTAGTCCCTCTCCAGCTCCCCTGAAGCCCCTTCAGGCCCTGGCAGGGCCTCTGAGCTCTCCCTGGAGCCTTCTCCCCTCTCTGAGCACCCCCAGCTCTCCCAGCCTGGCTCCAGAGCAGAGGGGCTCCAGCCCTCAAAGCCTCTCCATGGCCACCTCTGGACTCTCTGCAGCAGCTCCAGGTCCTTCCTGTGCTGGACCCAGGGCTGAGGCAGCTCTGCAGTGAGGTTTCACCTGAGTGGAGCAGAGGGACAGAATCCCCCCCCTGCCCTGCTGCCCTTGCTGTGAGTTCAGCCCAGGGCTGGTGGGGTTTGGGGCTGCCAGGGCAGCTCTTCTCCTCTTCTCCTCCACCAACGTCCCAAAATTCCCCCAGGGCTGCTCTCACTCCTTTATTTGCAGCAGTCCTTTATTTAAAGTGAAGGAAGCCAGCAGTGCTCCTGGCACTGTGTGAGGCTGTTGCTAGCAATGGCAGACAGGTTTTATTTGCAGCAGCTGCAGTTTGTGCTGCATCGCTGCACTTGATCCAACTCTGCATAAGGGGATTATGAAAGGTGAGAAGGAAATTGTGATATGGCTTGATGTTGCAATGCATAATGTAACCTGTTATATAGGTTATATCCTCCTCAGTCATCACTTGAAATATATACATTAATGGGTTTTTATCCATTGTCATTCTATCAGTGCTGCTTTGTTCCCACTGCAGCTTGTTTACAGTACTTGTATTGCTGACTGGGGAATGTAAAACCTCCTCCTTTAGCTGTGACTTGTTTCCAAGTGGTCACTTTATTGCTATTGCTGTTTTATTGTCATTAGTTTATGTCTTTATCCTATGAAAAAATCATTTGAAGCAACAATAAGGAGATTTTTCTCAGTCCTGGCACCTGTTGAACACTTGCTGCCTGCATTTGATGGAGTAAAGTTTGTTCTTTGGCTGCAGAATATGAATGTTGGGAGTTGGAGAGACACTGTAATAACACCAAGTTTCCCAACTTCATTTTGAGATGCTTCTTTAAATCCAAAGCTCAACCTAGGATGAAGATTTTTTTCCGCCCAAATATTTGCTGGCCAATGTGTGCAAGTTTGCTGGAAAACACGAGCCTTTGGCTGTTCTTCCCAGGGTTGTCCACCCTGCTCACAAAAACATGAATGTCTGAGCAGAGGAGCAGGAATGTCTGCCAGACCGTAGGGATTTGGCAGCCTCTGCCTCCAGGATCCATTGTACAGACATTGTTGGTGACTGCCAGCTCAGATGGGTTTTTTTCCCATTATTTCCCTTGCGTAGGAAAACTGTCCCTGTTTGGGAAGAGGGCTTAGGTCAGAGGCTTTGGTTGGGTTTTGAGGTTTTGTTTTCTTGCATTGTGATTTCATGGCAATTCCTTTTTTTCCACAGCATCATTTCAAAGGAAGAAGCTGCAGTGGTCTGATCCTGTGCTTAAACATGGGAAAAGGAGGAATATTCTGCCAACACTGAAGTGTTTGCCAGGAATGCAGACACTAAATCCTATTTCTTACATAGCTGGTAGAGCCTCTGCATCACATCTCCCAAACAACAGTGTGCTGTTGTGATGTTTATAGGGTTTATCTCAGGTATTTTACCCCATATTGGTGCTCTGGATATTTCCATCACATTGGCACTTCAACTAAATTGACTCCTAAACCTTTTCTAAGTTGCTGCTCTCCCATTTAAAGTCCTTCTCTCCCATATTTGTATTGGGGAGTGCAAACTCGATGTGCACAAGGACACGTGGTCATAACTGAGCCTGGATTTTAAGACAAGTTGTTGCAAAAAATTTGCTGTTTAATTTCTTCAGGCACTGAGCTCTTCTGTGGTAACCAGGGACAGGACCTGAGGGAACAGCTGGAGCTGTGTCAGGAGGAGCTGGGTTGGATATCAGGGAAAGGTTCTTCCCACAGAACAGGTTCAGGCACTCAACAGGCTCCCCAGGGAATGGTCACGGCCCCAAGGCTCCCAAAGCCCCAGCAGTGTGGACAGGGCTCTCAGGGAAAGGGGATTATTGTGGTGTCCTGTGCAGGGACAGCAGTTGGACTCGATGGTCCCTGTGGAAGATATTCTGTGATTCCATGATTCTCCATTCCAGGATGCTGACATGATTCCCCAGAGGGGGAAGGTGCTATCCTTGAATAATCTCAGTTTTCACCCCAGGTAGGGTCAGTGCAAGTGTCTTACCATGACAAGACATTTTTAATTGGCATAAACTGTCTGTAATGAGAAAAAAAAAAAATTTAAAAGATGTTTTATAGTTTGTACCATGAGAGTTGTATTTTACACATCAGTTTAATTACAAGAGGGTTTGTCTGTTAATGGGTAGAACTCACTTGGCTGCTGTTCAGTAATTGTAATTATGGAATGAAGGATTTAGTGTGTTTTTTATTGGAAGAATCCCACTGAGTTTAATTCCATGGAGTGGTGGCTGCACTGTCATTGACAGTGAAGTGTCAGTGAAGGGATGAAGAGCATTTTTAACTTCATAAATGCAACAAATTGAATGTTTGCTTGGTGTGGGGAGGTCCCTTAAATAAGGTCTTGGCCCTTTGGGCAGTCTTTGCAAGCCAAATGGACCTGTTCTCCATGTCCTCCATAGGGGCAGGAGGGAGAGGAAGGGTCTCATCAGCACTTCCCAGGTGTCTTTATCCTCCAGACTTTCCCCATCTGAAGTATCTGCAGGTCACGCATATAAAAGATTCTTTTGTGGGTGGTGAAGAGCAGGGACAGGACAGGCACCTTTTGGTTGCTGCACATGCTTAAAAATTGAGTATTGATTTTATGGGAAAAAGCAGGAAACTCCATGGGTTTGAGAAGCTCATAAGTAAAAAATTCAGCTACCACAGGAAGCAAACACCACCAAGGAGATGTTCTGCTGTGTTTGCTGTCAAAGACTGATGTAGGATTAGGTTCTGTTCATGTCCACAGCCAGGACATGCTTGCTCTAAAGGGTTGGAGACAAATATCACCGATTTTTAAACAAACAACAAAAAAAAGGTATTTTGTCATTAAACACCTTGAATTTAAGTTGCTTTGTCATGTTTTGGTTTGAGGGTTCAGAGAAGGCCACAGAGATGCTCCAAGGCCTGGAGCCCCTCTGCTCTGGAGCCAGGCTGGGAGAGCTAGGGGTGCTCACCTGGACAGGAGAAGGCTCTGGGGGCTCCAGGAGAGCTGGAGAGGGACATGGGACAGGGGATGGAGTGACAGAACAAGGGTGGAACAGTTTTAAACTAAAAAGGAGAGATTTAGATTGGATATTAGGAAGAATTTCTTGCCTGTGAGGCTGGAGAGGCCCTGGCACAGGCTGGCCAGAGCAGCTGTGGCTGCCCCTGGATCCCTGGAAACGTTACAGGCCAGGTTGGATGGGGCTTGGAGCAGCCTGGGATGATGGAAGGTGTCCCTGGCCATGGCAGGGGGTGGGTCTGGATGATGTTCCAGGTCCTTTCCAGCCCAAAGCACCCTGTGGTTCTGTGTTCTGTGAAATGGAAATCCCGTGTTTGCTCTTCAAGGCGCTGCGGTGACCCCTTGAAGCAAAGAGCAGGGAGGTAGGAACATTTGCAGGCCTTTAAAGGTCAGTGTGTGGCAGCTCAGGGCTGCAGGGCAGGCTCAGGCCCTGCTCAGGCCCTGCAGCACAAACACTATAAATAATCTGTGGTTTTTGATTTTGACCACAAAAGCACCACTGGCCTCATCCGTCAGTGTGGGACACGGAGCCACAGCCGAGAGAGCAAAACCTGAGGTGTTGGCTCTTCAAGTTGCATTTAGCTGCTGTAAATTAGATTTTCTGTATTACTGTTGAACCACAGCTTGGGGGGGTTCCCATAAAAGCTGTTTTTCTTTGCAGCCATTCAAGTTGGACCTTATACCTTTCGTCTTTGGTGCTTCCTTAGGGGCCGTGATCTCTCTGCATCGAAGTGGCTCCTCGTGGAAATTGAAAGTCGGAAAGATCCGTCAAAATAGGGTTGTTTTAGCAGAGCAATTTGGGCTGGAAGATTTTATCAGGAGGTGGGAGCTGCAGGTTTAAAAGCTCTTCCCAGAGCAGGAGCAATAATGGGAAGGGATTTAGCACAGTTCTAACTTAAGCCGTGTACGTGCAGTTTATGTTCTGGGCATAATTCAATACAGTTATGTTAAAAAGCAATATAATAGGGCAAGAAGAGTGCTGAGAGCTTGGTTTTGGGTGGAATGAAAACTAGGCAAAATTTATCATCCTGCTGTATATGTTTCAGGAGGAGGAAGAAGTTTGTGAATGCCCTGGACACAAAAAAGATATTGTATTTCAGAAATTCCAATATATTTTTTTTCTTCCCTGTGTGTTTTTTTCATTTGGAATAAAGGTGTTTATGGATTTTTTTTTTTTTTTCAAGCATAATGTATAGGATTTAGGTATAAACAGCCCTCAGATCTGGAAATAAATTACAGGGGATGTTTGAAACCACCACTCTTTGTGGATGCACACGTTGGGTTTCTCCAACAGAAGCTGTGGGAATGCACATCTGATGTGCATCATGGAATCCTGGGAGGGTTAAGGTGGGAAAAGGCCTTTAAGATTTTCAATACAACAATCACCCAGCACCACCACCACGTTCATCACCAAGCCATGCCCCATGCAGTCTTTATCTGAGCACTTCCCAGGATGGGGACTCTAGCACATCCCTGGGCAGTCTGTTCCAATGCTTTACAACCCTTCATGTGGTGGTTTTTTTCCTAATATCCCACCTAAACTTCCCCTGGCACTGCTTGATGCCATTTCCTCTCATCCTGTCCCTGTTCCCTGGGAGCAGAGCCTGACCTCCCCAGCTGCCCCCTCCTGTCTGGCAGAACCAGAAGGTCCCTCCTGAGCCTCCTTTTCTCCAGGCTCAGCCCCTTTCCCAGCTCCCTCAGCTGCTCCTGCTGCTCCAGCCCCTTCTGTATTTATGTTACTTGGTGGGAAATAGATTTTAGCAAAGCTGTTCCCAACGTGTTCACACAGTTTCAAGTCATTCATACTTTTATGAATACATTTGATTAATGAACTCCCAGTTTCACAGTAAACCAGGGAATACAAATCTTCCAGCACTGTCTTGTCTGATATTAACCTGTTTCTTCTCCCTGGCATTAATGAGCTTGATGGAATTTTGCTCCCAGTCCCTTCTGTGCCCCTCTATGGAATATAATTATTAATATAAGTATTCCACAATGGCAGTTTAAGCAGTTGACTTGCTTTTCTCTTGGTATATTCATGATACGGCTTTCTAAAAAATTCAATTTGTGTTTCAGGTTAATGGGGAGCCATTTAAAAACTCTTGTCTATTAATATATTTCTTATCCTGCACAGCAAAGAGAAGATGATGTTTTTATGTTTCCCTCTAAGGGTGAGGACTAAAGGCTCCTCTTAGGGCCGGGGACCTAAAATATGTTGGCAAAGGCCTGTATTTCCACTTGTTCTTTCACCACAGAAGCTGCTATTCCATAAGGGAATGCAGCTGTTATTCTGTAGGAGAATATTACTGTTATTCTATGGAGGAATAACATTCAGTTTGGATGATCTATAGAACAGTGTTTTATTGCCAGGTAAGAACAAGTCACCATGGTGTTTTCCCGGTTGCTGAGGTTTGGAAAGTAACCTTTTTTCAGGAAAGACATTAAAATAATCCTTATTCTGACTGTAATCTGGAATTAATCCAGATTGCATCAATATTCAGTCGAGAACAAGGAGGCTGCAAGCCTCTGGCATCAGGAGGAACGTGGAGCATGTAGGCAGGAAACTGTTAATCCCTTTTTTTCCCTAGTCCTGATAGGCATCTCTTTGTGCAGGAGGGCTGGAGGAGGAGGAATGGAGCTGCTCTCTCCAACCTTCTCCAAACTGCTGGATCACCCTCCGAGTCCAGAGGGACTCCCAGCTCCTACAGAGGAACATATTGAATTTTGTTTCCTTCCAAATGTTGAGCCCTGGCCAGTAAAAGCTTTGGTCTCCCCAAGAATCCTCGGAATGCTGTTATGGAGTTTTGTCCATTGAGCTGCTCAGCAGCCTCGAATCAATGAGTCAGTAAAGGGCAATCAAATGAACAGAAGATAATTTGTTTTAGAGAAGTTAAAAGTTGTTTTCTGAGGTTGAACTATTATATTCTGCCCCGCTTCCAGGGGACAGGGTGTTCTGGTCGGGTCTGTATGGATTAGACACGTATAAATTGAATTAATAGCATTTTTTTATAGCCCAACAGTCCTGCTAAAGAAACCCTGTGAGTAAAGCAAACAAAAATGTATTAAGTTGTCTCAAATCAAACACCAGACGTTTCTCCAGCTACTTGTTGGCCTGTTCCCAGCGTGCCAGACCTGGAGAGTCACCCAAAGTTTGCACAAGAAGGGATCCAAAGACCTTTCTCATTTATATCAGCATGAAAGAAAAATGCATGAAAGAGGGACATTATGGGCTGTGATTTCTGGAGACATTTGGGTTATAACATATCATGTGGTCTGTCACATTCATCCCCAAAAAAGCTCATAAAATAAGAGGAATCTTGCTGTTCCCCACTCCTATATTTGAAATGTTTTCCCCTAAATTTCCTTGCTACAGAATAAGAAAGATTGATCCCTGAGTAAGGCTCTTCCCAAAGAAATCTTAATAAATGCACTTTGTCTCTGTGAGCATTTACTTAGGGTAGAATTACAGGGAATTGAACTAGAAGATCTTAATATTGTTCTTTGCTTAAATTCTTTATTAAATTTTATGAAAATTTATTATATGAGATTGTATAAAACTCTACTGCCTCCTCTTTGGTCTGTTCAGGTTCATCTTGCTGCTTCTCTAACAAGCAATGTTAATTAGGTGTATAGAAATTTTATCTCATTGCTTTAAGATGGTTTCTTAGAACATGAGTGATCCCATAGCAGAGAAATGCTCATAACCTAATTAACACAATTTAAAACTAATACCTAAATATAAGGTGATGCACTTGCATGTCCTGAATATTCTGCTTAAAAGCTTCTTGCTGTGTCTCTGCTCGCTGAAGTACCTGGAGGTTAATCCTTTGGAAATCTTAAACACCATCCTGTCTTTTAATACCAAAATTCCTGGTTTGGGGAGAGGATGACTGGATTTTCCAGGGGAGATTTGGAGCTTCAGGGGAGGTGTGGGTGCCTTCGGTGTCCTCTGCAGGGTGAGTTGAGGGGGGATGCTGGGTGCAGGGAGGATTTTTGGAGCAAATAATCAAGAAAGAAGTGTGAACAGCCTGAAAAGATGTGAATTCTCTGCAGGGCTCCTGAGCTGCAGCTCTGGAATCATCATTCCAGAATAACCTGTTTGCTCGGCAGGTTTCGGCTCTCCCAGAACCTGCTTCAGTCAACTAAAGCAGATCCATATGCAGTAGTTGGAGTTTAAACAAATCCCTGTATTCATATAGGGGGGAAAATCTCGTTGTTATTCCATGGCAAACCTCAGTGGGTTCTTAAATCATTAAATCTGAGCAAATTGGGAAATAAATCAGCCTGGGAAGGGAACTGGCTCATGCACGGACAGGATGTGTCCAATGCCCTTTCTCCAAGGTCTCATTTTGTTTGGCCTTTATATTCTGCTTTTAGTTGGGAAGTTTAATCCACAAAGGTCATTTGAAAAGCTTCAGATTATAGATGGAAAGCCTTTTTAATCTTTTCTAATAAATAGCTGAGCAGGGAATAAATCTATTGGGACCTGAGCTCTGATGTTAAGCCTCAGCACAAAATGCCCAGACGTGAGCAACACTTGGAAATTATCTCTGAAATTATTACCTTAAATAAATTTGACTTAGAAGAAGAGGTGTGTGGTTATGAAAACTGGTTTAATAAATGAAGCATTAATTGGATCTGGTGGCTTGGCAGATTCTGTCACCGTGGTCCAGATGATTAAGAAAGTGATTTAGGCACAACTGCAAACAGCAGTTTCAGTTCAGAGATTCTTTTAAATGGCAAAAAGGACTCTCTCCAGTCAGTGCTTTGGTAAGGCAGGGCTGGAATAAAAGCTTTGCATAATAAAGACTTAAAAGCATTTTGATTTTTGAAAAGCAACAGCAGCAAATGGAAACAAGGGTGTCTGAAATGCTGAAAATACTCTGGGTTATGCCAGTGCTGTGTATGACATTGTCTAACATCTGAGTAGCCTTCAAAGCATTTTCCCTCCTAATTCCACATATAATTAAAAAGCAGCTTCCTCTAGCTCATTAAAATGTAGAGTCTTGTTGGAGCAGGGTACTTGTATATTTATTTAAATGAATAAAGCACAGCTTTAATGCAGACTGCAATAACTTCAAACATTAAATCTCTTCTGCACAGCTCACACTTTATTTTTAACCAGTGTTTAGTTTCTCTTTATGAGCACCAGCTTTCAAAGGAACATGGTCCCCAGCAGCTCGTTGGATTATTTTGTGAACCACTTAAAAAACTTTCCCCGTCCCCTTTTTTTTGATGTGAAATGATAGGAAAATCCCCCAAGTTCAGTTGTGAGTGACACCCATGGAAATCAGGTGAGGCTTTTTCAGCATAATGATGGCATCTTCGTCTTTTCACAGGCATTTGGAAATGCAAAAACAGCCCATAACAACAACTCCAGTCGCTTTGGCAAATTCATCCAGGTGAATTACCAGGAGACGGGCACCGTGCGGGGGTAAGTGGTGCTGGGTGTACCCAAACCTAAACAGGCTGCAGGGGGCTGTTCGGTGCTTCGGCCAGTGTCTTTCCCAAAATTGGAATAGGAAATAAAAATTCATAGGTTTTAGCTTATTCAAATCCACTGTTATGGAAATATTGGTGCATCCAAGGTGGGTGCTAAGGTGTGGATACACCTGAGCTGCCTTCAAGCCAGCTGAGCTCTCCTTAATCCTGATGTCAAACTTTTAATGAACCTGAAAAGCAACATCTCTTCAGACAGGAGTTAAGTCAGGAAAGGGGAACATTTTAGCTGGGATGGGGTGGGGGCTGAGCAGTAGATGTGGAGTGAAAGGTTTGCCTCAGGCTCAGGAGCCAAGGGGAGGTTTTAGTCTATGGCTGGGAGTTCTGGAGGCTGTTGAGCCACACTCTTGCTCACTGCATGATTCCCCCCTGGCTCTCCCTGTGTCTCCTTAACTCAGCCACTGACCATTGGAGGCCTCTTTTTCCTCTCAGGTCATTGCAAGGAGATCCTTGTCTCCACTGTGCTTCTCAATTTATTTCAGTGTTGGAAATTTGAGAGCAGATCTGAGGAGAAGAATTTTGAGGTAGTGATTGATGAGAATCTCATGGAAATGTGTACTGGGAATCCAGAAACCCCCCATGGCCTGGGCTGATCCCTCAGCATGGGCAGCAGGAAAGGGGGGAATTCTGCCCCTCTCTCCCCTCAGGTGAGAGCCCACCTGCAGAGCTGCCCCAGCACAGGGAGGAGCTGGAGCTGCTGCAGAGAGTCCAGAGGAGCCACGGAGCTGCTCCAGGGCTGGAGCCCCTCTGCTCTGGAGCCAGGCTGGGAGAGCTGGGGGTGCTCAGAGAGGGGAGAAGGCTCCAGGGAGAGCTCAGAGCCCCTGCCAGGGCCTGAAGGGACTCCAGGAGAGCTGGAGAGGGACTTTGGAGGGACAGGACAAGGGGGCAATGGATTCCCACTGCCAGAGGGCAGGGATGGATGGGATATTGGGAAAAAAAAGGTTGTGAGGGTGTTGAGGCCCTGGCACAGGTACCCAGAGCAGCTGTGGCTGCCCCTGCATCCCTGGCAGTGTCCAGGGCCAGGCTGGATGGGCCTTGGAGCAGCCTGGGACAGTGGAAGTGTCCCTGTCCATGGCAGGGATGAAATTACCTAAACCCAGCTTTCTCTCTGGCTTTAAATAGTTTCCATGGCGTCCCTTCCAAGGAGCTGTAAATGAGCAGGGCTTCATTAACTCTCCTTTTTGTCCAGGTTAACTGAGTCAGTTGGAAAAATGAGGAGTAGAAGCATACAGCACGGGCTGTATAATTTCTACAGCTGGCTAAGAGACCTCTTGCTGGGACTTTTGTTATTATTTTAGAGAATTGCTTTTAAAAATTTTTGCTTTCTTATTTTCCAGCAGAACAGTATCACACAAAGAACTGCCATTAATTTTTCAGTGAGCTTGGGTACTCCACGTCCTTTCCCACTGGTTTTGCATCCTACATCAAACCTGAAGCTCTTTTTTCCCCCTTATTTAATTCTGGTGCACAGTTCTATTAAAAGGATAAACCTCATTTTTTAATACCTCCTGGGTAACAAGTACCAAACAAATGCTTTAACTATGTATTATCTTGGCATGATGTAGCAGTGCTGTGGTTGTGGCCTCTATTTTTATTTGGCAGAGATGTGCAAATAACATGATAATCATGTATTCTAGTTCATAAAATAGGAGGAATTTTCTTTGCTTTTTAAAAAATGATTGTTCTTGGTCTTTGGTTGCACAGTGTGATGTGACTGTACTCTGCTGTGAGCTTGCAGGGAATAGAAAAGATGTTTAAAGAAAAATATAAACATTTTAAAACCAAAAAGTTTATGTGGCACACAAGCACATTTTTTTTCCCTGTGAAAAATTTTTGTAAAAGTTTAGCCTATACTACATTTGCACAGCCGAAATCAATTATCACCCTGTGTTCTGCATATCAGTATCTTTGGTAATGGAGCTATAAATTGCAGCTCTGAATCAGAGTTTTCCTCCCTTCAGAGGTTGAAAATAGCAGTTGAATATTTGCTTACAACCCCTCTGAGTATAACCCAAAACCTGAAGAGAGGGAACAGGCAGGAGGTTGAGCAGGACCCAACCCCACGCCATGAGATGTAATATTGGATGGTCTCTCAGACTGATGGAACAGGAGCAGTGCTGCAGTTCAGGGCATTCCCAGGAGGCTTCCTTAATTTTGGGCACCCTGGTCCATGATAAACCAGGCCTGGAGGAAGATCTTTGCAACCTGTTCTGTCCCCATGAATTGATCAAAAGCCTTGACACCTGACATGATCCATGGAATGGCAGAAGAGCCAGAGAGGAGAGGCTTTGGAGCCAGCTAGGAGGGGTTTAAATTAAAGCCCTGTGAAATGCAGCCTCTCTGTGCTTAAATCAGTGTTTTACACAAGATCATTCCTTTCCTTTGCTCTTAAAGGTAGAACTGATATAGCTGACAATGGTAAATAAAAAGAAATTTGGAGACATCAACTTTTTAAGTTGGTTTTCCTGCTCACTCTCCTGTTACAAGTGGGGACAGATGTTATTCTTGGGACATGGATTCATTGTGACCTTTGCATTAATCAAGGGAGCATTTTACTAAAATAGCATTGTAATTTCTGCATCTATTAAAAAAAATATAAAATAAAATTTTAAAAATATAAACTTCTTAAAATTAACATTTAAATAAATAAATTTAATTCTACTGATTGAAATAATGTTTGGGACCTCCAGAAGACCTTTCTGATCTAAATTATTGCTTAAGAATGATTTTTGGGGTTGTTTATAATCCGAGCAGAAATTACAGGGGTGGGGATGAATGCCAAGGGCATGGACATGTTGCAGGTTGTTGTACAGCAGTGTCTGAGCCATTATCCAGTGGGATCTCATCAGTGGGATCTGGGATGCTCTCATTCATGTGTTCTCTGACCCTGCCATGAATTCATGGCTTGGGAAAGAAAAATTGGGTTCAGGTTAGAAAGGGAACATAAAAACCCCATCAAACTATGTGAGAAATATCCATTGACTGTTCCCAGCTTCCTCCCAGGGAATAAACAGGAATACAGCTTTGCTGTCTGTCTTCCTTTACTCCTCCTGTCCAGCAAGATCATCCCATGGGGAGCTGGATTTGCTACTTGTAGTAGCCTCTCCCTGGAGTTACCGTAAGAATTTTCACAAATCCTCTGCATCTGTCCAAATGATTTATATTTTAGTTTTTATGGAAGGAAGGGAGAAAGTTGTGCTGAAGGTAATAATTAGATCTGGATTTCCCATCTATGGTGGAGGAGCCAGTGTGGAAGCACCTCCTTTTGTCCCACCATGCCCAAGGTTTATTGGGTTTCCCAGCTCCTACATAGCTCCGACTGTCAGTGCCACGTCACTGGGCATCTGTCAGCAGAAACACACAGCTCCATCATCCAAATGGCCACTTAGAACTCCAGCTTCTAAATCCCTGTCATTACTGGTTAGGTTTGTTTGGAAGAAAAAAACCTGGGGAAGTTTTGTTTAACTCGACAAACCTGAAAAAAATATTTAATATGTAGATTGAGCGTGTTTGTTGTGGAGGCTCTTAGGAGAAAATGTAAACTGCAGTGCTTTCACAATTGTTTATTTTTTTTTTGACTGGAGCCAGAAGTTAATAACCCAAATTTCTGCTGAGAGGTTCCTCTTCTGGAAGAGGGAAATGGGATTTGGGGGCTGATTCTGCAGCTCAGTGGCATCTTGCACACTTCCACACGTAGATGTATTTGTAAATGTGCGCAGCTCCAGGGCTGCAGGCAATGGGATTTTGCTGGCTTTGGATGAAATGGGGATCCGAGCTCCTTCCTTGCAGACAACATTTCTCTTGCCCATAGGCTGAGGCATCTGAGATCATGTTTTTCAGATCCAAGTTAGTTTTGGCTTGGTATCAAACCAAAAAAACCTCAAAAGCCAAACATAATATTGGGCTTGTTCTGCCGAGGAAGAAATTTATATAAGTAAGTGAAACAAGGCTGAAACTTCTTTGTGTGGGTACCAAGGCTGAAGCCCCTGATAAAGCTGTGCTCATTGAAGCTGAGTATCAGGTCAATGAATGATGCTTTGATTTTTCCCTTGCAGAGCTTATGTTGAAAAATACCTCCTGGAGAAGTCCCGACTGGTCTATCAGGAGCACAACGAGCGGTGGGTGCCTCTGTTTCGCCCAAGGCTTGGGTTTAACTCCTGTATGTGGCACAGATAACGTAAATCCCTGTGGAGCTGGCACAGGGGATAAGGATTTTCACGCTCTTAACCCTGTGCTGCAGATTAATGATGCATTTTATATTTGAATGTTTTGTTTAGGGAGAAATGTGCTAATGGAGGGAATAAAGTCCCTTATTTTATCAAGGTTTGTCTTTGATTTACCAAGGAATCATAGAATGGGTTGTATTGGAAGGGACCCTTAAAGATCATCTTGTTCCAACCCTTGCCATGAGCAGAGGACCTTCCATATTGTTACGTTTAATTTAATTTTCGTTGTCTTTATGGCAGATAGATTATGGTGTGCTACTTCATTCTTGTGCAACTTTGCGAACTGCTTAATATGCCATTTTAGGAGAGAAACATGGTATTTTCATTCTTCTTTGCGGTTCACTGAAGCCTTCAGAGGGACCTCTAGAAAGAACCAAAATTATATAAGAATGAACTTACGTGAAGTGTTCTTTCCTAATTTGCTGCATGTTCTTTGTTGCATATTCCTCTCCTCTCCCAGTAATTATTATGCCACTTTTAAATAATTTTGCTGCCTTTAGTTGTCTTTCAACTCTTGGCACTTCTGGCTGTGTTTCCCTTTGGAGACAGATGTGTGAGTTTTCTGGAATGCTCCAGGGCTGTTCCTGGAGTTAAAGAGCATCTACAGCCTTGACAAACATCCTCTTGGGTGTTGCGAGATGATTAAACTTGGGTCCTCTTGGAAAACATCCAACATAAAAGCACAGTTTTAATTTTAGAAAGAAATAGTGTTAATCTCTGTTAGAGTCATCTGGAAGCAGAATAGATGAGTGTCCCTTGGGCTGGGTTTAGCATTAGTGGTATTCAGGTATTTTGAATATTTGAGTTTTTGAATACTTGAAGATTTTTCAGTCATGTTTCATGGAATTGCAACTGCAAAGTCATTGCCTTTTTAATAGTAATAAGGTATGAAAAATTATAATTTCTGCATTGCAAGGAAATACGTTGTGATTCTAAGAAAGGAGATCGGGCTCTAATAAAGGAGCTGGGGACGGTCGGGCTCTGCTCCCAGGGAACAAGGGACAGGACAAGGGGAAACAGCCTCAAGCTGTGCCAGGGGAGGCTCAGGCTGGACATCAGCAGGAATTTCTTCTAGGACAGCGTGGTCAGGCATTGGAAGGGGCCACCCAGGGATGTTTGGAGTCCCCATCCCTGGAGGTGTCCAAGGAATTCCTGGACGTGGCACGAAGTGCTCTGGCCTGGGACTGAGGTGGGGTTTGGGCACAGGTTGGACTCCATGGGCTGGGAGCTCTTTTCCCACCTAAGTAATTATGGGATTCTGTGAAATATGTAGGTCTTGCACATGGTTCTGAAGGAAAACCCAGCTAGATCATCCCAGCTAGAAATTATTCAAGTAGATTCTAGAGCAGTGTCTGTCCTTGGATGGAGAAGAGGGATCTCATTCTCCATTGCATAATTGAATCTGTTCCATCCCTGCACAGCAGGAACGGAGCAGCTCTAAATGGTGTCAGGCCTGAGCTTGGGAGCTGGAAAATCAGGTTGGGAGGTTTCCATGTGCCTCTGCTCAGTGCTGCTGCTCATTTTCGAGTCTAACAGCTTTTGTTTTTCATTTGTCACCAGGAACTACCATGTATTTTATTACCTCCTGGCAGGAGCGAGCGAGGAGGAGAGATCAGCATTTCACCTGAAGCAGCCAGAGGAATATCATTACCTTAACCAGGTGGGAGCACTATACAGGAATACAATCTATGGTCTTGCCTTTTCTTCTGCTGATACTTAATGCTAATAAAGAAGAGGTGTGGAGTAGTAAAAGTTGGTTTTTATAGTTTCTAGGAAGTCTTCCATCACTGAAATAATTCTGCATTAGCAATCTGAGCACCTGGTAGTGTTTCAGGGAAAAAATAATCAGTGTTTTCTGTGCCTGGGATATGTTAAATATATTGAGTTTTTGATTGCTGGAGGGAGAAACAGTCAGAATATCCTGCTCTGTGTGAATGTCATTTACTCATTAATATCTGTCTCCTGAGCAGGAGAAAAAGGGAAAATGTGGCATACTGGGATATAACATCTTGCATGAGGAAGTCCTAATTCTGTAGCTTCTGGCTGGCTTCTAGCACAACCCTTTGAATTTAACAATAGAACAACTCTAATATAACTAAACCACAGCAGCCATTGAAAACCTGGGAACTAATGATGGATGAAGTGTTACCAACAGCCTAACAAACTCAGTTTACATGATGATAATTTTATAATAAACTGATTTACTTTAGGTATTTAGGCAGTTATCCAGTGACTCTTGGAAGTAGGGACTTCAAAAAGACCAACAAGAGGAGGAATAAATGGAAGAGGAGTTAAGTTACATGTTGATTTTAACCAATTGCAATTTTCTTGGTGCAGAAACATGAGGAGCAATAAAGAGTTATTTAACCCCAAACTGGAGAGAAACTTGGACCCACAGCCCAACCTAAACTGCCTTTAGTCTTTTTAGAAGTATAACTTCACTCAGGAATAGCTCTCAATTACCAGGGACTTTTAAAGCATGCTTTGAAAGCAGGCAATCAACACCAAAATCCATTGTATATTAACGACTCCCACACACCCATCACAGGATTGGGAAATATTCCCAAGCGAGGAGCACTCCGAGGGCTGGAGGCTCTTTGCTGGAGTCTCTGTGCCTCAGGCGTTGGCTGGAGAACGTGCTGTGATCTCCAGCACCATCTGTGCCACACTTTTGCAGTGGGAAGATGCCAACATGGAATGTTTTGTTGGATTCCCAAGTTCTGTTGGGCCATCCAGTTACTTTCTGTTAGTTGAAAACATTGCTTTTAATTACAGTCCTTTTCTTTTACATTGCAGTTTAAGAGCATTTATATTTAAAGGAAAATTAGAACTCTAATGGCACATAATGTGAGGAACCAGTAGCAATATTATAATTTAGGGTGAAATGTTTATTTTAATCTAAAATAAGGTACTGTGGGGCAAGCAAGCTGGAGAAGGCTGCTAAGATCAGTCCAGTCGATCAGGGAAGCAGATTCTGGACTTCCCTGAACACAGTGTATGGACAGTAGTGACACTCTGAGTTTTTGGCAGGTTTTTAAATAATTTTTTAATAGTTAGGATTAGAGTTAACACTGACAACTATGGAAAAGCAGCACTTTTAGGTGTGGTCTGGGCATGGTTTCACATGAAGACCATCTGATAGTGCAGTAGCAGCTTTTCCCTGCCCTGCAGGAGAAAGGAAAAGGAAAATAAAGAGAAAAGGGAGAAAAGAGATAGTGGAGAAATGGAAAAAGAAACTTTGGAAACATTTAAGAGAAAAATTATAAAATTACCCTTGAACATTTGCAGTCTCTTCTTAAGTGTGTCCTGGAGAAGACCCTGCCTTTTTAAAAGGAAAAAGAACCAGCTCAGACATGAACTGAAGTGTTTTACAGAAAATTAAATATTCATGTAGAGAAGCCATAAAATATTGAACCAGGCCCCTGAAGTGAAGGAGTGACTCAGTCCTGAGTCAGGCTTTACTTTCCTCCTACCAGGTTCTTCGGATCTTGTTGTGTTACACAGAATAAATTGGGAGTTTGTTTTGCAGATGGGACATAATCTATTCAGATACTTCACCAAAATCTGCTCTGTAAATACAGGAACCAGATTGAAAATAAAGATTTCAATTTATTTTTAAATGCAAATTTACTGAAAGTTATCCCCTGAATACCGGGGACTTTTCCATCTCTTCCCCAGTGGCAAGGTGCACCCACCCCTGTGTACCCTGCAGCTCACTGAATATTTTCTGTGCTGGTTGTTAACTTTTATCCATTTTGAAATCAGTCATTTGCAGGTTTAGATCCTTATTTTCAGCTCCTCAGGATCTGTCTCTCCCTCTTGGGGCTGGTCACTGGCACATGCTTTGACTTCCCTCTACTCCATCTCTGTCTGATTGGAAAAAGACACAAATTCCTAAAAAGCTTTGGAGTATTGCTTGGAAGAATCTCACTTTTGCTTCACTTGTATTTGTCTGGAGCAGAGGTTGAGAGTAGATACAAACCAAATCAGTTCTTCAGTGGGATTTTGGCATCAGTGGCTCTTCAACTCCAGGTAAACCAAGGGTTTCCCCAACTCTGTAAGAGAAGGAAAGGTTTTAGTATCCATTAGAATTATCGATGAGAGGGCCTCACTGATGCACTGCAAGCAGGAACCAGCACCAGGAATGCAAAAACATCATAAATCTTCCCTTAAAACAAATAAAAACTAGGGAGTGACTCTGCAGAACAGCAACAACTATTTTCCCAGTTAGGGAGCAGGTGGTCGGGGTGATTTGGGGTGGGAACACCACTTAACCCGCTCTGCCTTGCTTTCAGATGACAAAGAAACCCCTCAGACAGAGCTGGGATGATTATTGCTATGACTCGGAGCCGGTCAGTACAAGAACCCGCCTCTTCCGTGGTGTTGCTGGTGCAGGGCTGCTCTCATTTGAGTGTTTTAGGGAATGAAAAGAAGGCCAAATCCAATGAAGTTTAACCCATTAACCACCCTTGGTCCTGCAGTGGTGTTGTTTGTGACAGTACAGCCCTTTTATGGTTCCTTCCATCTGGAAAGCTTCTTCAGCAGTTGGAGATGGTCAGCTCCTTACAGTCATCTCAGTTTTAGAAAACTAAGGGGGTTTTCATTCCTTCCTGATAGAATACGTGATGATTTATGGAAATTGGGATGTGGCAGCAATGTGAAAATTGAAATTCCATCCCAATAAAACAGCAAATCAGTGTCTTGAAGCCCCAGGAGATGCTTCGGTACGTGCTGGTTGTAGTGGTGTATCTGCTCTCCAGCTTCCAGGAAAAAACAGGCAAACCCAAAAACATCCCCCCAGCCATCTGTGACAAAATCAAATCCTGATATTGTTCAGAGTGCAGAAACAATAATTCTCCTAAAATACTTCTGCTGACATAATCATCCTTTCCAAATGGATCGCCCCAAAAAAGGGAATGGTGAAGCTTCTCCCCCTTCCCCACCGACATGCTCTGGGTGTCTGTGTGTCCCGTGCTGCTCCCCACGGGTGTGTCCTGCATGTGGAAGCATGTTTGGCATCAGCTGCTTGTCCTTCCTGCTGCCTTTCCCATGTGCTTGATGACTGCATAAGTCTTGCTGGTGCATCTCAAAGAGTAAGAGGTGGTCTGGGAAGGAGCTGGGATTCACTGGGGCTAAACAAGTGTCTTAACAGCAACATTTCCCTGCAAATCCTTAGCAGGGGAGGAGGGAATTTCCCTTACAAGGTTAAAAATATTGAATTAAGGTTGGCATCCTTAATCCACCAGCTTTCTTAGGGGTCCTTCAGGAGCAGGGAGTGATGAGCAGATGCTGTTCTAGACCTTAATACCCTTTATAAATTGGAAAGCCCTTAATTGCTTTAGGAATGGGTTGGGACAATTTGCTGAAGGAATTAAAATTAAAACAACCCTGAAATTTGTTACTTCTCCTGGCATGACCAAGAACACCCTGCCAGCCTGGGGGCTGCCACGTCTGTGTCCTTATCCTGCGCAACAAAACCACGTCATTACCATTTGGCTGTTGATTTGCTAATTTGTTCAGGACAATTTTATTTGGGATCATTTTCTGTCACAGTCCTGGTAAATCAACTGGCTTCAGTTGATGATTCACTCTTAAGCCTACACTGGGCTTCTCCCCATACCCATGGACACAACCTGCTGCAGACCCCAAGTTTATAAAGAAACTCTGTTTTATCCTCTTCAAATTTTTCATGGAAATCCATGGATCGCTTCAATGTGACTGTAGGAAGCAGGGGGACTCACTTTTGCTGGGAAACTAATTGCTCTGGCAGGATATTAACGGCAAGTTAGGTCTGTGGGGATGGACTTTGTGCCGCTTGTCTGCTCCAATATCAAGGACACTCCTCTATTTTATAATTATCCTTCATTTATCATCCATTAGGAAGCGGTCCTGTGCTGGAACACTGCAGAGAGCATCCGCTTTTAAGTAGAGAATTTGTCTTTCCATGCGGATTAATGAGTCGGGCAATTGTTATGTAAATCGTTAATTAAATTGCCTTCGGCATAGATTGTGCTACTTCGGAGTTGTCCGGGGTATTTTGCTGTTGACTCGTGACTTAATTTTGGAGGAATGATGCCAGAAAATGAAAATGTCTCCTGGAATGTGGAGTGCCACTAAAAGCACTTGGTGTATTTAAAAAAAGCTTTAAACCAGCCTAATTTCAGGATTTGTGGGGGTGGTGTTGTCCTGCCAAGTCCAGGTCCTGCCAGAACAAGGGTGGGAAGTTGTGCTGAGTTCTCAGTGGAAGGGCAGTGATGAGGAAACCAGGGTTGGAGCTCAGGAGAGTCAAGGTCTTATCCTGAGGTTTTATGGTGGGAGCAATCAGTGCCTGTGGTGTCCCTGCTCTTGGTGATGTCATTGTTGTGTTCCTTTGGAGAGCTCTGGAGCAGGGTCGTTTCAGATCACTTCCTAATGGAAGGTGGAAATGCACTTTTCTAATGACTATTTCCTAAAATAGTCTGGTCTTTTCTTCTGGAATTTCAATCCCTGCCTTCATCGATGCTATGCATGGTTTTAAATGGTTTTACTGTTCAACAGCTCCAAAATCACTTTGCCCATGGAGCATTAACTTATCTCTGAGGACAATTGATAAAAAAATTTCGATTTTGTTGTCCAACTGCACTTCTCTGGCTTTTAGTGCAGTTGTGTGGGAGTCTCCTATGTTGCAATAAATATTTAAAATATGTAAACAATACAATAAATAATAATATCAGCATTTAAATATATAAATAATACAAATAAATCTATATCTTAAGTAAAGGTTTTCCACTCTAATTATAACTATGGCTGTAATGATGCTCTGGAGTGGGATGAAGAACTTTGTTGATACGGTTGTGAGACTTTAAATGCTGTAAAACACAAAGCTGATATTATAAAATAACTTAATTCTGTATATTCTGTATTTATAATTCATTTTCTGTACTCTCAGTGAGTACAAGTAATGCAGATTCCTAATTATTTTTGCAAAATTTTTTGCACATTTGCTTGTGTGATAAATAAGATGTTCAGGAGATGACCAAAATAATCTATATGCATTCATCTGCTTAATTAATTCCAACTGCAGCTACAATTTTCATTTGTATTATTCTAATAAACTTTTTATAAAATTTTATAGAATTTTTATTTGTATTTACTTACACTTGGATTAACTTGTTAAAAGTCTCTAATTACTTGTAAAAAGTCTTGATTTAAGCGTTAGCAAAATACTCTAAGGTTTAAAAAAGCACAATACTGTGTGCTACACAATAAATTCATCTTGATGCATAGATGGGTAGTTTTTATAGGCAGCAATGGGTAGAATATTAAATATAGGCTGGAAAGGCAGAGAGAAGAATAAATGATCCATGGGAGGCCTACAGTGAGCCAAAGTGGAAGAAATTTGACATTAATGGTCTATATATTCATTTAAAGAGCATTTCTGTTCCTTAAATATTGGTACAGGACAGCTTTGGGTGGGTCTGGAATGTCACTGGATTTTTCTGAACATGTCAGTGACTGATATCAAGGGAAAAACTCAACTGTTCAGGCATGTGAGCATCCAAAAGTATAAAATATCCTGGATTTCAGATTCTCCCAGTTTTGAAATAACTTCTTGGTAGTTCAAATAAAGTTACTGAAAAATATATTTAAAACTTTGCCTTTCCCACACAAGAAAGGCAAAGCTTTAAATGAAAATCATCCACTGATACCTCTAAACACAAAATGATCCACTGATCATTTACATGAAGTTATCTGAATTCTATTTAAAAACTGATTTTCCCTCTTATAGGACTGAATGTGGAGTAAACTGCCTGTAAATGTGGAACAGATTTCATCTTGTTATTTCCCACCCTTTTTGTGTATGGGGTGTCCCACACTGACCAACTCTCCCCGTACTGTTGGAATGGGGTGACTCTCCTCTTTCCTTAGAGGCCAAACCTGGGAACCAAGGTTGTATCTCCAGAAAATATTAGCCAAAAATGTTGTATTTCCAGTGCCAGGTTGGAAATGTTGCTGATAAAAGACCTGGAGATCACTCAGTGATATTTACAGAGCACTGACTTGGCTGTCTGGACCTGATCTGGTGTTAATTTGTGTCAGTGCTTCCTCTGTGTGTTTAATCCAACAGGATTGTTTCTCCGTGGAAGGGGAGGACCTGAAACACGACTTTGAGCGGCTACAGCTCGCCATGGAGATGGTGGGGTTTCTGCCCAAGACACGCAGACAGTGAGTTTATTTTCCATTTTAATGCCTTGGAGATGATCCTGGTTAACGTCACCTCCACTGGCAGGACATTGTCCAGAGAAACTGTGGCTGCCTCATCCCTGAAGGTGTCCCTGGCTGTGGCAGGATGGAGCCAGATGAGTTTAAGGTCCCTTCCAACACAAACCATTCTGTGATTCCTTGCTCACTGCTCTATTTAACGATTCTCTTCATGCAAATGGAGCGTTGGCAGAAGCTGACATCTTGAAGTATTTCTTAAGTGTTCATGAATAATTACGTCTCACTCTGCATGTCATGAATCCAGAGCCTGGTTTAATCAGAAGTTCTCATTATCCCTCATCAAACTTAACCCTTTGCATGCAATTCTAGGTCTGTAGACTCATTTCCCACTGACCTTTTTCGCTAATTCACTGGACATGCTGGTTTGAAAACTGGACTTCAGCTGGGTTACAGCACCTCTGATACTATGGAATTAGAGGGTTCATAGGGGTCATCTCCAACCAAAACCACAAAATAATCCCTCCTGTGTTGATTTTTGGTTTGAAAGGCTTGAGTAGGCTGGGAAGAACTTGGCATAAAAAATTACCTCAAAGATACTTTCATACAACTGAGACTTTTCAGAAGCTCGTCCTTTATCCCTCACTTGTAACAAATCAATTATGAAATCAAAACTGCTTTTTCTCTGTCTTCCCCACACACATTGATAAAGCCAAGGACCCAGAGTTGTGTGAATATGTTCTGTGTCAGAGGCTGCTTTATCAGGTTTCAGGACGAGGTTTGTCTAAAGCCTGTTGAGTGGTTTAATTGCCTGAGCAAAGCAATCAGGAAGTGTCAGGACTGAGCAGAGTCGGGTGATGCAGTAAATTCTCACTTCTGATTTGCTGTGCAATGATTTTTCTTGGCACACAAGTTGCTCCTGGTGAATTTTGCGTGTCAAAAATAAAGTGGATTTTTCACGAGCAGATTTATTTTGCTTGGTGTTACACAACTGCAGCACAAATAAGGAACCACCTTCAGCTGAGATATAGGAAAGATGTTTTAAGTACTACTATACTTTAAAAAGTAATTTCCTTATAGCAGAACATTGGGGTTTCACCTTTGTGGAAACAGAAATTTTTATAAAATTCGCAACAGGGGAGTCAGTATCCCTGGTTTGGACATAAGGGAGGACTTGGAGAGGTGAAGCTGTGTTGTCCAGACAGGCTGTTGGCATAGCTAGGAATCACATTTGGGTTTATTCATTTTTAGCTCCCAAGAGAGTGTAGAAATAGAGACAAACAGGGTTTATAGCTGAAGTCAGCCATGGCTCAGGAGTTGGGCTTGATGAACCTTGTGGATCCCTTCCAACCCAGGATATTCTTTGAGTGTCTGATCCTGCGGTTTTCTGGAGGGGGAGATAACTTCCAAATGACCAAATTCCCTCTAAAACAGAAAAATTGGTTGGATAAATTTACTTGAAGTGTAATAGTTTTTCTTTGTCTCAGTTGCTTAGATATTATAAAAGCATTTATGCTGTTTTAGACAGTCTTTTGTTCCTGGCTGGGACTAGATACAAGAAGGTGACAAAAACACGTGTCCCAGAGGACTGAGAGATATCACCTGCATGGCTACGCCCAGTCTACCCCTTAATTTATGCAATTGTATGATAAATATTTAATCTGGATATCAAGATTACTGAAGGATTTCTATTTTTCTTACATGGGCTGTAATTTTGTAACTGTGTGTTTGATGTGTTAAAGAATTTTCAAGGAAACTGTATGAATGCAAGTTTGGTGCTTGACTAAATAAAAATCTTTTGACATGAGCCAAAGTGGATGCTTTGGATTGAAAATTAGAAGAATGAGCCACAGAGGGACGTGGCCCTTGGGGGTGAAATTTGCTTCTTTGTTCACTTTATGAAAAACCCAAGTGAAAATTAATTCTGTCTGTTCAGGATTTTCTCTCTGCTGTCGGCAATCCTGCACCTGGGGAACATCCGGTACAAGAAGAAGACGTACCGGGATGACTCCATCGATATCTGCAACCCTGAAATACTTCCTGTTGTGTCAGAGCTGCTGGAGGTAAGGCTCTGCTTTCCCTCCTGAAACTGTCACACCAAACAAGCCACCTCTGATTTAGGACCCAAAACATGTGCAGTTTATTTCCAGTTTTATTAAAAATTAAGTTCTTGTGTGTTTCCATGCCGATGGGCTGTTCATGTTTGTCAGGGAAAAGGTACAGGAACTTTTTTAAAGAGGATTTTCATGTAGGGTTTTTGCCCCTGCTTTTCACCTTCAGGTTTCATTGGCTGAAAATCCTGTTTCTGTGATCAAATGTGAAAGGTTGCAGGGTGCAGATGTGAAGCAAACCTGCTGTCCAGCACGGCATGTCTTCAATTGCCAGCCATCAGCTGGTGCTCCTCAAATGTGTTCCAAAGTCTGTCTGAGGAACTCGAGCTGTGGTACAACCACAGCCCCGTGTTTTGGTTCTCTGCTGGCTGTAGGAGGTGCTGGGCTCCCTCACTGTGTTTTTTGTCTGTTATTACCTGCCAGATTCCACAAGGGTTGGGTTTGGGATGCTGGAGATCCATCTCATCCCTCTAGTCCCTATTTAAGGGCCTGTTATGGAGTTCTTTGGTGCATCTCTTGTTTTTTTGCTGTTCAGGACCTGGTACCTTGGCCTTTGTGAGCCACTGCTGTGCTGGCATCCCTTGGGAAGGGTTTGTAGGTCTGGCTTAGGCCATGTCCAGCTCTGCAAATCAGTGCAAAAGCATTAAATAAGTTCTTGGGAGATCTGCTCTGTCAGCCCAAGCAGGTTATGGAGCTGTGTTACTTCTTTTCATGAGAAAAGTCTTGAATGAGCCAACTTGTCCTGCTGGCCTTCAGCCTTCAAGAGCTGAGCTCAAAAACCTCCTGACATGAATTGAGGTTGTCAGAAGCTCCCCTTGCTGTCTCACTTCACTTGAAATGCCCTAAACCTCTTGCAACTGAAATGTTTTTATTGTAGTTGATTATAGCAACAATTATCTTTACCCTTTTGTACATGATGGGTGGTCTGGAAGGTGAATTTGTGCTGATTTTACGGTAGAATCAGAAGGCAGCTTGTTCTTTGGTGTACACGTGGTGCTCTTCCCATTTATTCCATTAAATAACTGTTGTGTTATCTCCCTGCCTACAGAACTTGGGAACTGGCTCTCAGGGATTTTCATGGCACTTCATTAATGCTTTGAAATTAGGGAGGGGAAAGCTTCTGTAAAATATGGTCTGAGCAGCTGGATGCTCTTTGCATCTTGGCCTTGGAGATTGCAGAAATAAACAGGAAGAAAATATAAGTGGGGAGGAGAATGTTGTGGATTTACTCTGTCAAATGTGGCCAAGTCAGTTAAGTAATTGTTTTTAAAAAAAGTTTTGAGTAAGAGAGCGACTTAGAGATCTGAAAAAGTTCCAGGCTTTGGGTCTTTGCCTTTGCAAACAAACCCTTTTGCAACATCTGCACGTGGGGAGGTCGTGGGGTGGTTTTTACACATAATTCTGTGAAATGAGACATTGGCTGAGCCATGTCAATCCAACAGTGCCTTAATGCCATGGGCTGGAACAGCACCTGCAGGCAGTGTGAACAAGATGTAAAAGTAAATATTTGTTTTTCACCATTTGGGAAAAAAACAAACAAACCAAACCACTGGGATCTGATGTAGCTGAGCAAATTGATAGATTGCTGTTCATCTTGGTAATTCTTTTTGCAAATTAAATGACCATCTAGAACATAAAATACTTGTTAATTAGATCAGGACAATGCTTGCTGCATTGAAGTGGGATCTGATGAAATGCACCACTGGCTTTGGGTGAGTGGTGTTGTTTGTCCCTGGAACTGGGAACTGGAACTGGAAGGATTTGCTGCCTCCAAGTATAAACCTTTTAATAGACCCACTGAAATAAAGCAAATAATCTCATTTTTAGACTTGATTTTTTGGCATTTATGAAATGCCATGTTTCTCTTTGCAGACCTCAACAGATGTTGCTGCTTATTCAGGTTTGACCCAAAGGAAGAACCAAAGGGTTCAAACAGATGAAACAGATGATTACAAAGAGCAGCCACCACTCTTTAGGGCTACTTACAACTCTCCACATTAAGTTCAATGAGTTCTCCTCAGCCAGAGACCCAAAATACTGGTTAAAACATTTGACACTTTGTATTTTATCTCATTTGGGTAATTATTTTTATTACATTCTCCTTTTTTGTGGTCACTGAACAGTTTTGCTTTTCCTATTGTTGCTAAAATTACAAATTGGCTTGAAAAGTTGTTAATCCCCTCTCCAGATCTTGGCATTAGACACTAATAACTGAGAAATCATCTAAGAATAAAAGTAAATATAAGTTGACAGAGTTGAGCTTCCTTTCCTATGGTCACTGGCTGTGTGGTGGGACCGTCCAGAGCACAGCAAAAGGATGGAAGAAACTGTGATCTGATACTTCCTTATCTTGGAGGAACTTTTGGGTTGATTTTTATACTCAAATGACTCACTGGATTTGTTCAGTCAAGGTTTGACATGGAAAAGAGAAGGAAAAAATCTGACCAGAGCTGTGTGGGCCATCTCTGAGAGCAGCCAAGAGAGGATGCAGAGGTGCTCCAGCCTGGCTCAATGGGGATATAGCCTCCAAGGGCAGGAGGGGAGCCACCAGCCTGAGTGAAATCAGGAACAGGCAAGATTGCTGTCTTCTCCCACTGTGAAGGGCAATCTGGCCCAAATTCTCATGAGCTGGTTGGTTTATTGTTGGAACCTCTAATGATAACTGGGGGAATTTCCCTGCTGCACCAGTTAATGCAGCACCTCTGCACAACTGTTCTCCCTCTGTGTAATGAGATTTGTGTCCCTATAAAAAGAAGCTAATACAGAGATTTTCTGAAGGAATCTGGGAGGAGATGATGATCTACAATGGATTTGCTTTTTCTTAGATATCAACAACCCCACCCAATCTGTTTTTGCTTTATTAAACCATCCAGAACAGCATTTGTTGAAACTCCAATATAGGATTTTGGCCAGACTCTGCAGATCATTGTTTCATTTACAGTAAAACTCCAATTCCATTTTTTATTTTTTTTTCAGGAATAGACATAGCATGTGGATTATGTGATGCTTTTGGCAGGTTTTTCAGGGCCTTTGTTTAAACTCTGCTGAAATACTGTGCTAAGGAGTGATGTCAAGGCTGCCTGATGGATCAAGCAGACGTGGAGTCCTGTGCAAGCACTGAAAATATCCCAGGGCCTGGGCAGAAGTCATAGAGGGTTGTGTGAAACTGGGTAAACCTTTGTGTTTCTGGGGGAAAAGCTTGGAAAAGTTCATTTGTGGGCTTATTAACAAAAATAATATATTAGAAATTATCTAGTTGACCTTAAAAGAGACTTTTTGTTTTCTGTTGGAAGAGTAGGAACATTTTAATTGTGTGTGTTTACTAAAATGGGAAATCATTTCCATGGATGGAGCATTGAAGAAGGAGATAAATGCTGTCTTTGCTCAGTGGAGCAGTTTTGTATTCAGTTTTTAGGTTTAGGTAACCAGTGCAATACCTAACCTCAGTGCAAATAAAGGTAAATACAAGTTATCAAGTGCCCTAAATTAGTTTTGCCAGATCTCCCAGTGCACATTTGTGTTTGGAGCTAAAGTTGGCCTCTCCAGGAGATTTATGTGCACAAGTTCTTCTTCCACTAAAAAATGGCCTTCAGCTTCCCAGAGGGATCCCACAGGCACTGGGGCTCCTCCTGTGATAAATGTCTTGGAAATTAATTGGGGAGGGGGTGAGGATTATGAAGCAGACAGTGCTTGCTTGCTTCCAGCTTTTTCTTCTGGATTTGTTTTCCAGATGATGTTTTGTAGAATCACAGAATGATTTGGGTTGGAAGTGACCTCCAAAGTTCATCTAGTCCAACATCCCTGCAATGACTAGGGATATCATCATTGGATGCAAAATTTTGAGCCAGAATTAGGGACAGAAAACTTCAGAGAATCACAGAATGTGCTGATTTGGAAGGGATCCACAAATACCATTGAGTGTAACTCCAGGATCTGTGGAGACACAGGCCCTACACAGACACCCCAGCAATCCCACCCTGTGCCTGAGGGCATTGTCCAAACACTCCCTGAGCTCTGGCAGCCTTGGGACCGTGACCATTCCCTGGGGAGCCTGGGCAGTGCCAGCCCCCTCTGAGGGAAGAGCTTCTTCCCAATATCCAACCCAAACCTCCCTAACACAGCTCCAGCTGTTCCCTCAGCTCCAGCTGTTCCCTCACATCCTTTTTAACTCTCTGGTTATTTGAAAGAAAGTCTGAGGAAAAGGTTCAGCTCTTTTCCAAGAAGAGCTGATAGAAATCTGAATTTATTTTCAGCTACTCCACACGAGGCATCTTTAGAGTGAGCACTCAGCACTGTAATCCCTTTCTCAGATATGGAAGGAGAGACAAAACCTGATGTTTTCTTGCTCTCCAGCTGGAAATGGTTCATTTTTCTTCAGCTGCTCTAACATAATACCCCAGAATTACTGGAGAAGCAGTCTGTGCCTGCCTTGGCTCCAGCCCAGCCCTTGCTGGCTCCCTGCTCCCGCTGTGCTCCGCTGACGTTCCCAGCTGTGGTGCTGCTGCTCACCCCTCACTGGCTCATGGAGCTTGAGGTCTCCAGCCCTCTCTGGACCCACTTGTGGCAACAAAGTCTTAAATCTGCATTTTGTCCCTGTAACTAAGATCTAAACTCCTACAGGAGTTGCCGTGTGTAAGAGGGAGAGGAGGCCATGCCCTTTAGCACCAGGAAGCAAAAATCCATGAAATGTGACCCAAGAGTGAAACTCCTAAGGCACAAAGTAAAGGAGTGAGTGGTGTTCTCCGCTGCTCTGCACCAATGGGTGTCCCTATTTTAGTGTTTCATGGAGGAGGAAGTGTAGGATGTGGGGAAGCTGCAAGTATCTCCATGTCCTTAGTCATCGGCACATGCTGAGTTTATCTTTAGAAAGCTCCAGTGGCTCCTCCCTGGCATCAGGAGTCAGCTACTTTCACACTGTGACCTTGAGTGCAGATCAGGATGATTTGGTTGCACCCGTGGTGTTCATCAGAGGCGATGAAGGAATCGAGATCAAGCTCCACTGGGTGGCAATTGCAGGCAGGGGCCTGGGGAGATGCAGGGATTCCTGTCCTTGCCAAGAGTGTTTTTGTACAAGGAGATGCTTCAGTGGGATCTCCCCAGGTCAGGAGGTGAAGGATGCACATCCACAGGTTCCCTCCATCCAGAGAGCAGGGGGAGAAAGAACCGGAGTGACCGTGAGATGGGGATGTGAGGGATGGTGTGGGTAGTTGTTTAAATTGCTTAAAATCCCTGTGTTTGCTGACAAATCTGGGACTTGGAAGTGTTTATGTTGTTGGGGAATATTTCTTTGGACTGTTTTGATTAGGAACCATCTGACACCCCTCTGCCTTATTGCCTTGGATAATTAAAAAAAGCCAGCATGCTGGCTGCAGGTTTGCAGCATCCCTGAAGTGGGATAATGGATGGTGTGAAACTCACTTTTGTTCCAAACTGTGCAGTTGAGGGAGAGCAGCCGATGGTCCCGCAGTCGAGAGCTGCTGGAATAGTGTCTGCAGAGCTGGAAATTACAAAATCACATCATCTGGTGAATGCAGAGGAATAGAAACCAAATGTGAAGTCTTGCTGTGGATCTCTGGATGAACCAGGAGATTCTTTTTTTCCCTGCTTGATTTTGAAAGGTAAAATCAGATTGTAGGAACTGGGGGCTCCTGAGTAGTGCTTATCACTAAAGAAATGAACCTTGAAGTGTCATTTCCAGTGACAGAGACCTTGCTGGCAGGTGACATCATATACAGGTGACTTGATGTATTCTGACTTCCACAGCCACAAGTTCTTGTTGCAGGAAGAATCGGTTATATAAAAACTCCCTGGATTTTATCAGGGAGACTCCCATGTAGCAGTTTTGGCAGAAGTTGATTTTTGTACAGAAGGGCATCATTATTGCTATGGTTTCTGAGATTCCTGACTTTCCACTGCCTTGTTTGCACTTCCTCTTCATTCCTGAATTGAACCCTGAAGTCAAAATATGTACATAGAATTGTTTTGGCTGGAAAAGACCTCTAAGATCGTTGAGTCCAATTGTTAGACCTCTACATTTCCCATTTTCCATGTCAAATCATAAATGCTTTCCCTGTGATAAAAATATGGCTTTGGGTGGCCTCAGGAAAGTGGATTTTGAACAATCAGAGATGTCCAGAGGAGGTCTGGTGCCTGCATGGAGTCCTTCAGGCAGGATAAGCAGTTTGTAGAGACTTCAGTGCAGCTGCTCTGTGTCAATCCACATCCATTATTTCTGAGCTCCATGGTTTTCACCCAGATTCACAATGTCATTTTTGACTTGGAAATTTAGTGAAGATTAGTCAACAATTCAAAGTCTTTAGATGTAAGTGATGTATTCTGTATTCTTCTGAATTCCTCAAAGTAGGAGGGTCTTGAAGCTGATTGGGAAAGTGGCTTTTCCCCAGCAGCCACAGGTATCACTTAATTTGTCGGCACCGTTTCCCTCTTTGCTGAGGTGTCTGTGTTTACACAAATGAGTTCTGTTCTGCAAACCTGTGAGGGCTGATTAGAGACTGTCACCTTGCCAGGAGCTGGGGCTTCAGGGAGTAAACATCCAGTGCCAATAGCAGAGTAAATATCAGGTGCTTTTCCAAGGGTTTCTTCCTCCTTCTGACTCCTCCCCACCCTTAAAAGCGCAAAAAAAAACCTCCTTCACTTGGATATCTCTGAAACTGATGACACTGCTTGGCTTATTCTAGAGTAATTTGTATGATTTCATCTTGACAGCACTAGAAAGTTGACTTACTTTGCCAAGAGAAAGTGTGTGAGGGAGGAGCCACACCAGAAATAAGGAAAGCAGTGGGAAATTGTTACAACCAGGATGCCTGAATGCAGAAAATCAGGTTCCTTTGAATACCCTGGTGTTAGGTTTCTGATGCTGGATTTATGTGCTGAGTTGGCTCCTCCCAATGGCATGTTTTTACCCATTGAATTTAACTCTGCAAGGTCTGGCGAAGTGGTTTAATTTTTTATATTTTTTTTTTAATTAAACTTTGAAATTTGAATGTGTTTGCACTGGATTTTAATTTTTTTTAAAGTTTAAATGTTAGCATTTTTAAAACTGGATTTAAAATAAAATAAAAAAATCACTAGAATAATCATTAACATGTGTACTTTTGTTTTAGGTGAAAGAAGAGATGCTGTTTGAGGCCCTGGTGACCAGGAAGACAGTGACAGTGGGAGAGAAGCTGATCTTGCCATACAAATTGGCAGAGGTCAGTACATGATGTTTGTCATTAAAAGGCAGCTCTTGGAATCGTTTTCAATACTTTAAGATGCACACTCAAAGTTTCTTTCACTTTTTATTTATTTATGTCAAAATAATGGAGGAGAAGCTAATGGGTGTCCTAATCTAGGAAATTATTGACTTTTCTTCTATTCCATTCCTGGAAGGCAGGTTTGTACTTTATTCTGATGGTTTGTAAGTGCTTTAATGACTTGTGGTTGTGTGAAAGTTGTCCAGAGCAGAGCTGGGCATTGTGTGTGTGGGTGCAGGTTCATCTCCAGATGTCATTCCTTAAGCTGGAGCCCTGATGCCACAGCAGAGTGCTGACCCATGACTCCAGGAGATTTTTACTGCCTTCTTGAGTACCTGTGTCAGTGCTGGTTCTTGTATGGCAGGAGCTGCAGATCTCCATAGGAGATTCCCAATAGCTTTTCCTCAGACCCCTCACAACCTGGGACCTTGTGTGATGCTTTGGAGAAGCCACAGCTCCATCAGTTTCTCTCAGACCCTGGTGTAGTTATATGGGATCTAAATGGGATATTCAGGGATTCTGAATTCTATTCTGTGGCTGGTAAAGAGAAACAAATTTTTTCCTCTTACATTCTTCAAAATACATAAGTTCTGTTCTTGTTTTGGCTATTTCTGCCTCTAATATTCTTGTATCCCTCAGATTAGGAACACTGAGCATCGCACCACACTTGGTCCCTCCATTCCCTCTTGTTGTAGGGTTGGGTGAGAATTCACAGCACCTTGAACAGCATCTGAGAGCAGCCTGTTGTGTCACAAATAAGTAAACATATTGTGTTGTCACTGGGGTCAGCTGGAGATATTTTCACTCCTTTTCCAAGGGGGTAAAAAAGTATCTTTTCTCCCATTTTGAGGGTGTGTTTAAGCTCAGTAACCATTACTGAGCTTTAATATTTAGAAGTGAAGCGTTGCCTTTGTGCAAAGGTGAAATGTGCCTTGACAAAGGGCACACGAGGGCTCTCAAAAAATCTCACAAGGGTTTTTGTGATGGACAATTAATCAATGTGGTGTTCCACTTTTCTCCTCTTTCTCCTCTCTCCACTTCCTACTTTTCTCCTTCATCTTGGGAGCAGACATTAAAAGAATGGCTAGAAAAGTTTAAAACTGAGCTATAACTACCCTTTTGCTGGAGGGTTCTTAGAATGATGGTATCATAGAGTGGGCTGGGTTGGTAAGGACCTAAAGCTCCTGCTGTGGGCAGGGACACCTGCCACTGGACCATGTTACTCCAAGCTCTATCCAATCTGGCCTGGAGCACTTCCAGCTGTTGGAGCAGGTTCACTGCTCACAGAGCAGAATTTGAGATGCTTCAACTTGAACCTCCCCATGGTAAGAGGCCTTCTCCTGATCTTTCTCTGGCTCAGGGAGTGGGAGGAGTGACTTAAATTCAGACCTGACTGAACCAAGAAGAAAGAGTGGAATTCATTTGACATTTTGGGACTTCACAATGACTACTGATGGCTGATAATCCCCACTCATGACTCACTGGACTCTTGGGAGTCAGCAGGCTGGTTATTCCTGTGTATTTAACAAAGGAGCATTATAGTTGGCCCCAACGGATGGAGCCATTGAGGGTTTGAGGATTTGCAGACATGGGTCTCCCACCACGACCTCTGTAGCTCATGGGCAGCTGCCTTTCCTGATGGACACAGCAATTCTTTTATTCTTCAGATGCCTGTGGGTTTTTTCATAGCTTGGTACACTGAAAGTTTCAGTGGAGTTTGTCTGGAGCAGACTGTTCCACAGGCTCTCAAAAAAAGGATTGCATAATGTAATTTTGGCATGTCCTTGCTTCTTTACTCCATCAAGAAGAGCAGGTTGGATCTACCAGTCTTCAGGCTGCAAGAGAGGTGATAGATGCTACATCCCTGGAAACGTCCAAGGCCAGGTGGGATGGGGCTTGCCCATGGTAGGAGGTAGGGGATGGATGGAGATGAGCTTTAAGGTCCCTTCCAGCACAAACTGTCTGGGATTCCATGTAAAAAGCTTAAGATTTAAGTTTGGGATAGGTTTTGAGCTTTGATGAGGTTCCCACGTGCGTCCGCTCCATTCTGGAGTGTTTCACTTTCTGTGCTTGGCACAGGGGCTGACATTTCCTGCTCCCTTTCATCAGTGTTGGAGTATGTGGAGATGACAACTCGGTGCAGAAATGCTTTTCATGAGAAGTGAGTGTGATCATTCCATGATCCCAGCCTGGCTCCTGAGAGATCTGTGCCCTCAAGGGCACTGTGATAACTGTCAACCTTCTTAATAGCCTTGAATGGGCAGAGTTGGCCTGAAGGGATCCTTCCCTTTGGTATTTTGGAGGCTTTAGAGCTGAGGCTGGAGTTTTGTTTTCCAAGCCTTTTCTCTTCCCCTTTCCCGGGCTGCAGCCCCGGAGCGCGTGGAGAGACTGCCTTTGTTGGATTTGCAGTGATGTCACATTCCTGGCTGGCTGCATGCTCCTGCCTTCTTCTTGTGTGCTGATTGGAAACACAGTCCTCTGATCTGGGGCTTTTTTTTAAAAACAGTGGTTTGAACGCTTGGCAGCTCACTTGAAACATTCTCCTTCAGTTATGAATTGATATCAGACTGATTGTTCGTGGTTCTGTTCATCTTTGCAATAATTTGGGTAAAACGGCGTCTTTTATTCTGGCATGTTTTGGGTAGAAGGTACTGAAAAGTGGAGACAACTTGTGGATGGACATCATGGAATCACAGATGGGTTTGAGTTAGGAGGGACCTTAAAGCCAGTCTCATTCCACCCCCTGCCATGGGCAGCAACACCCTCCACTATCCCAGGTTGCTCCAAGCACTGTCCAGTCTGGCCTTGGACACTTCCAGGGATCCAGGGGCAGCCACAGCTTCCCTGGTCACCCTGTGCCAGGGCCTCACCTCCCTCACAGGGAAGAATTCCTTCCCAATATCCATCTAAGCCTGCCCTCTGGCAGTGGGAGCCATTCCCCCTTGTCCAAAGTCCCTCCATGCCTTGTCCCCAGTCGCTCTCCAGCTCTTCTGGAACCCCTTTAGGCACTGAAAGGGGCTCTGAGGTCTCCCTGAAACCTTCTCTTCTCCCAGCAGTGTTGAAGAAGCTGCAACTGGCAACCACCTCCTTTCTGTTTATTCACACTGTACTCCCTCCCTTAGGACTTCCTCTTGATGACTTTGCCCCAGGAGTTGAGTTGGGCTTTTCCCTCGGGAATAACGTGCCATTTTAAAGTTTAAAACTCTGTGTTACTCTTAATAAAGTCAAGATTTTTTTATTCTTGTCCCCATATAATTATTCTGCTGGATGATCTTGGCGAATCCAAGAAGAGGATTCCAGTGCCTGAAGGGGGCCTACAAAAAGGCTCTAGAGTGAGTTTTTACAAGGGCCTGGAGTTAATAGGACAAGGGGAAATAGCTTCAGACTGAAAGAGGGCAGGGTCAGATGGGATATTGGGAGGAATTGGATCCCTGTGAGGCTGGTAAGGCCCTGGCACAGGTTGCCCAGGGAAGCTGCAGCTGCCCCATCCCTGGAAGTGTCCAAGGCCAGACTGGAGAGTACTCGGAGCAACCTGGGCTAGTGGAAGGTGTTGCTGCCCGTGCCAGGGGGTGGAATGGGATGGGCTTTAAGATCTCTCCCAACTTAAACGGTCTGTGAATCTTTGATTTAGATCAGGTAATGGGTTAAATGTAACACTGCAGTCCAGTGTGGAGGTAGGATTCCAGCAATTAAAATCACAGCCTCCTGCGTGCCAGCAGTTGCTGGTGCTGTCATCTTCAGCTCAGCAAGTTCTTCTCAACAGAGAGAAGATTACATTTCACTTTATTTTACCCAGGAGCGTTCAAGGTGTGTGGCAGCAGCACCTGCTCGAGCAGAGCCATAGGTAGGAGTAAATAAACAGCTGTGAGCCAAACTTCAGGGTGGGAGTCTTGGTGTGTAGTCAGTGCCCATCCTTGGGATGTTACAGGGATTATGGGATGAGCATGTGGTTTTTCAGAAAGAGCCTACAAAGCATTACGTGCCTTCAGCTTTTCTCATCATTCAGTAAATCATAGTTTATTGTTTAAAGGTTGTGTCTGACCATGCTATTAACACCCCCATGTCGCTGGAGCTACAGCTCTTTCTGAAATTAAGGAGAGGGCAGTCAAGGGGAGGTCTGGTTTTGCAGGGAGAAATCAAGACTATTTTGTTTCGCCTCTCATGGCTATGGCACCATGGCAATCATGGGCTTGATTTGAGACCCTGCAGGGGAACTGCCATCCTCTCTGGCTGCACCTCCAGCACCTCTGGCAATCAACAGCACCACATTCATAAACAAATAATATAAATTCAATATAAATAATGCTTATATTCATCTCTGGCAGCTGCCTCTTATCTCCTGAGCCACACTGGCTCATTTGCCGTGGAGCTGCATCCTGGAACCATCCATTGTTCCTTTTGTAGCACTGAATGGTGTTTTAATGCAGTGCTCGAAACAACTGCGCAGTTTGGGCCAGTGCAAAGCTTTAGAAGCTTTAGGCCATAGATAAACTTTGGAAAAAGGCTGCACAGACATGAAAGGCTGCACCCGTGTGATGAGGTCTTGGCCTGTTGTCCAAAACAGCTGTCAAAGACTTTATCAGGAGCAAGATGGTGCATTAATGGAGCCAGCAGCATTTCATGGGTTTCCAGAGAAATCACAGTGTTGTGTTTGGTAACAGTGAGCTGGAGAATTCCACTTCATTTAGCAATGGGAAGGATCCTTGGAAAAGGCTACAGGAGCAATAGAGCCATCAGTGGTAGTAGTGGAGATTGTACTATTTTCATTCAGATCTGTCTTGAGCATTGAGCATCCCTGCAGCCACAGCTATCTTCTCCTTAATAAGATAAAATGCAGCAGGCACGTAGTTGAAAAAGGGAAAAATGGGATTTTAATGGTGGCAAAGTAACATGCTGTGGGTTGCTGTTGTCCTTCCTGAAGTGCCCCTCAACTCCAGACTTCAGGCGCTTTTTTTATATATTATTGTGTGCTTTTTTGCAGTTATACTGAGGTAGGAAAGTTCCACAAGCCACAGTTCAGGTATTCAAAAAAAACCAAAAAAAGATGTGCTAAATATCCAGTGACTTGACTGATGTTTTGTAGGGAACATGCAGGAGCAGAGCACTTCAGTCACATCTTTGTGAGGAACTTGGGGATTGTTAAAAATCTTTCTCTTGATCCTGTTTGCAATCTGAGTATCATCTTAATCCGTGTGAGGAACTGCCCTCCTGGGCCACTTCTGTCTTCCTGCTGATAAGTAATCCAAGGAGTTCAGGTTTTTTCCATCTCTACTCACTGCAGGTCTCCAAGGCCTTAGAATATGCCTTGACTCATCCACTCATTTAACTCTCTCAAATCCACCTGGCTTGGTGGTTCCATCCCCTTTCCATTGTGCTGGAGACAAGCCTGTGGCTGAGTCCTGTGAGCATCCCTGCCTGGTTTCCATCCCATCTATTCTGTTTGTCAGGCTGGTGTCCAGCACCTGCTTCTCTGTTTTTCACCAGTCTCTGCATTTTTTCCCTGGTCTTCATCTGATGAGACAAAAAATTGTTATCAAAATAAATACATCTGTTAGTGAGTCGTGTTTTTTTTCTCCAGAAAAAAAATTTAAAATTCCATGATGTTTTCAATTCCTTAACTTCATTTAACCAATATGATTGGTATTTCTTAAGCAAGTGACTTTACTAATAGACATTATTTTAACAGATCTTTAGAATTTTAAGCCATTTGTGATCAAGGACATGTTAGAACGTGAATTTATTCACACTTTTGGGAGAATTCTGATGTGAAATTGTGCAACAGAAGGGAAATAAAAGATGTGAGACAACTTTTTGGTCAAAAATTGACCTGATTCTTGCCTTCCTTTAATTGTGGAGAGCTGGTGGGAGCTGGTTGTTTGATGTGATGTCATTATAAGCACACCCTGTATTTACCAGAATATGTGATCAGAATTGTAAGTGGAAAATGGGTGTCTGAAAACTCAGAGGAACTGAAAGGGACTGATTTGTACCTGCAGCAAGGCAGTGCAAACAGCTGTTGGGGAGCAGATGTTGGGCCAGTGGCCCTGAGCTCCCCATAACCTGGGCAGCAGGGAGAGGGGGGATTCTTCCCCTCTGCCCCGCTCAGGTGAGACCTCACCTGCAGAGCTGCCTCTGCCCTGAGGTGTCCAGTATCAGAAGGATGTGGAACTGCTGGAGAGGTCCAGAAAAGACCATGGAGAGGCTTTGAGGGCTGGAGTCCCTCTGCTCTGGAGCCAGGCTGAGAGAGCTGGGGGTGCTCACCTGGAGAGGAGAAGGCTCCAGGGAGAGCTCAGAGCCCCTGCCAGGGCCTGAAGGGGCTCCAGGAGAGCTGCAGAGGGACTGGGGACAAGGAATGGAGGAATAGGACAAGGGGGAACAGCTTCCCGTTGCCACAGGGCAGAGTTAGATAGGATTTTGGGAAGGAATTCTTCCCTGTGAGAGTGGTGAGGCCCTCAGGTTGCCCAGGGCAGCTGTGGCTTCCCCTGGATCCCTGGAAGTGTCCAGGGCCACGTTGTATGGTGCTTGGAGCAAACTGGGCCAGTGGAAGCTGCCCATGGCAGGGAGTAGAGCTGTGGATAACCCTGAAGGTCCCTTCCAAGCCAAACCTGTCTGGCACTCCTTGATCGTGGTCTTCATTCAAATAGCCAGATTCTCTCCAGCAGCTGTGTGCTCCATGCTGTTGTTACGTAGCCGTGGAAGGTCACCATGGAACTGTTCTGTGACTGTGTCCAGAGCACCCAAATTACAATTAAACCTGTGAAATGCTTTTTATTCTGCATAAACAGGTGCAGCTGTAAGTCATGTGAAATCGGCTCATGTTTAGTTAGAAAAGCAGTGATGCAATTCAGGTCAGATTTACAAACCAGAACTTACAGGCTCCTGACAATCTGCGGTGTGCATGATTAGGCAGGGGGGGACAACTCCCTCAAAACCTTGTGTTTTGAGTGCCAGCAAAGCAGGAGAGGAAAGTCCAGGTCTTCTGGAAGCATTTACTGAGGGCTCCACAGCTTTGCTTTCATTGTACTTTCATCCTCTCTTGTTCATTGTCTCTGGGTCTGTGCTGGCTCAGCAGAGCCAGAGAGACTTCTTGGAGTGGGAAGAGAATTGGATTTGTGTCCTTTGGGAGAAGGAGAGAGGAGAGAACCTTTGCCCAGGAGTGGTGGGCCAGGCACATCTTTCTCTTCTGGTGCCACAAAATCATTAGATTTCATTTTTTCACATCACTGAGTGTCACTTTATCTGGACGTTCTTCAGCTGGGATGAATTTTTGCTGAGGAATACAAGACACTTGGAATGACCATCAGAGGATGGTTACTTGGGATGATAAACTCCACAGTGTTAGGGACTTGAAATCGGGGTGAACATCTAGTTATCAGCACAAACACTCAATTTTCAGCCCAGTAACATTTAACTGGCAGAGACACAAGATAGAGAAGCCTTGTGGATTGAACTGTAATGAGGCAAAAAAGTATTTTACTACAGCAAAGAACTGAGTGATGTTTCATTCCCTATATCCTTATAGTGGGACTGGCTGATGCATTTTTCAGCCCATTATAAGGGAGAGGAAATGGAGTTCTAGGGCCAAATGGCAGAACATTACCTAAGATGTTAAAAAAAAAACAAAACACAAAAAAAACAACAAAGGAAAATATCATAGTTGCAATTAATCACAAACCTGAAAATATTCAAGGAGAAAAAACGAGAAGGAGGCAAAATAATTAATAGCATGAAGAAATGAAAATTCTCAGTTCTGAAGTACAAGAATAGGGAGACTTAATGGAATAGAAAGCAGAACTGCTGGAAGCACCTACTTATCCCAAAACCCATTAGCTGAGGAGACTGCTTGTCACCACGGGTTATTAACGTGAGGAGCTCAGCAGGAGCCCTTTGAAGACCTGCTACATTGATGAGTGGATTCAGAATTCACAGAAAAATATTAATGGAATAAAACTGGAACCCCACAAAGCTTTTAAGAGCCAAGCAAATGTCTCCGCTTCAGGACATGAGGGCAACCTGGGAGGCTGGAACTTCAAAAGAAACCTATCTGTGGGATGAGGTTCCTCACTTTTCTCTTGGAAATGCACATCCTCATGTGCAAAAGCTGCTGCAGTCACTCTTCTGCTCCATGCCACCATGGAAATTCCTGTGTGTTAACTGTGTTCCTGCTATTTGTTTGACACTGATATCTGGGAAAACAAGGAACACATTGGGATTCCAAGATTCCTAAACAAAGTCAAAGATCAGGACTTTAGGAAGGGAAATGCTGACTTTCCATGAACTGCTCTGCCTGTAGCCCACTCCAGCTGCCCTTTCAAATCAAATCCATTCTCAGCTCTTTAAAGGATTCTTTTAATTACATCTGATTACTCAAAAGACACTTTAATGTCACAGAGTTCTTGTAGTTACCTAAATTTCTACTAAAATCATGTGAAAAAAATTTCAAGGAATGCAGACAAGCTGTTCCTGGGTTAGTTAGCAAGGGATGTCGTTTTGGAACAGTTGCTTGGAATATGGGATTTTCATGTGTAATCCCAATCTGAATCAATTCAGGTTGATTTTTTTCCTCAGCCCAGAGCTGTTGTTCAGTGGCTGAAGGAAGAGGAGGTGTAGAAATTCCATGGCTGGATAGGGTCTGTTGCACAGACTTTGCCTCTACAGCATTTACTGCTGAGGTGTGATGAGAAATAACTTCTCTTTGGGGGTAAAAATAACCTGGAATGGTGACAATGGTGTACTGGCAGAAAAAGTTAGTCTACACTTGCCCTCTGCTTGGGAAGGACCAATCTAAAGGCAGGATTTGGCTTTTAAAGGCTCAAGGGCTGGTTTTGGTGATTGGTTGGATTCCTTGGTGAGGATCCCAGTAAGCTGTGCCTGTAAATGCTGAGCAAATTTCCCTAAATGTGGCCTCCTCACATCAGGTCACACAACTTCTTCTCGTGGCACAAAGTAATTTATTAATTGGTTTTTGTACTGGTTTCACTGTGGAAACATGGGTGGAGTGGGAGCTCAGTTTGTGCCATTGGCAGAACAGACTCTGGATGCAGGAAGGTGGAGGGAAATACATTTTGTCATCAGTGGACCCTTCAAACTTGGCTGCCTGGTGGCTTCGTTCTCCTGTCGCTCTGTGGTGGGCTCAGGATGGCTCTGTGTGAGCACCTTTCCCTAAGGGATGTTCCATGTGTCTCCTTTCATCATTCTCTCCACAGGAGAAGCAAAAACTGCAGCCTTGTTTAGTGGAAGGGTTTAATTTCAGGAAGAGAGAGGTTTTTTCCTTTCTTTTTCAAAATCAAGTTTTGATTTGTTACAGATGACACTTTCTGACCGCAGCACCCAAATCTCAAGGCTCTGAATGAAACCTTTTTAGGAAGATGATGCTCATAACCACCTGGCTCCGCAGTTGGGACTCAGAGAAAATCTCTAACAAGATTTGTGTTGGATTCCTTTGCTCCTGGCAGTACTTGGGAGCTGTTTCTGAAAAGCATAACCACAGCATGTTGCAATCATCTGCTGCAAAGTGACAATATCAAAGGCTTGAAATCATCTCTAAAAATAAATAGCAGGCTCTGGCCTGGGATGGGGATGGGAATGGGAGTGGTGGGTCTCCCATCTGTCCTTTCCCAAACCTGATTGCCACCAGTGGGGACACAATAGCTAGATCTTCAACACACCCTACACAAAATATGTTCTTGTTGTTCTTATTTGCAGTTTCCCACTTCATTTTCTGTGTGTGCATCCATCTAGTGACAGGAAGGAGTAAGGAGAGGACAGCTGCAGGAACATTCAGATACTTCCTCAGAAACCACAGGAATTCACAGAAGCACACGAACCATTTTAGGGGGAATGGATGTGAGATAGTGTGAGGATCACAGAATCACAGGATGGTTTGGGTTGAAAGGAACCTTAAGGATTGTCTCATTTCACCCCCTGCCATAGACAGCGACATCTTCCACTAGCCCAGGTTGCTCCAAGCCCCATCCAGCCTGGCCTTGGACAGTTCCACAGATCCAGGGGCAGCCACAGCCGTCCTGGGCACCCTGTGCCAGGGCCTCACCACCCTCACATCGAAGAATTCCTTTCCATTGTCCCATCTAACTCTGCCCTGTGACAGTGGGAAGCCATTTCCCCCTTGTCCTGTCACTCCAGGTTCTTGTCCCCAGTTCCTCTCCAGCTCTCCTGGAGCCCCTTCAAGCCCTGGAAGGGGCTCTGAGCTCTCCTGCAGCCTTCTCTGCTCCAGGTGAGCACCCCCATCTCCCCCAGCCTGGCTCCAGCCCTTGGAGCTTCTCCATGGTCTCCTCTGGACTCTCTCCAGCAGCTCCACATCCTTCTGATGTTGGAGACGTCAGGGCTGAGGCAGCTCTGCAGGTGAGGTCTCACCTGAGCAGGGCAGAGAGACAAAATCCCCCTTTCCTGCTGCCCCCAGAGCATGGGAGAGTTTGGGGCTCCCAAAGCACATGCACAGCTCACAATGAGCTTTTCATGACCCAAAACTGATCCACCACTCTGTTCAGCCCCTACAGGGAACAGTGAGTCCCGAGTCACCCATGTGTGTGTGGGGAATTGTGATTTCCTGCTGTTGCACTCCCTTCCCTGCTGTGACCCAGCACATGTGGTTTCCATCCACGTCCTGTGTCTGCGATGGACGGAGCAGCCTTTGGGGCTCCCCCTTGGCTCACAGGCCATGGGCTCAGGCAAGCAGCATTAGGGGTTTTTAAAACAGGGGCTTAACACCCAGAGGAAAGTACTCTTGCAGGATATCAGAGTCAAGTTTAATCCCTGACTTGGAATCCAGGAGTGTTATATCATGCTCGGGCGGGAGAAGTATGATGTCATTTTCCACACTCATATTTTATCTGAACATCTTATTAAAATCTTGTCATTCTCCTGGGTCATTTCCCTAGGAGAACTCGGATCGTCAATGCACCACTCTGGCTTCAGCATGCAAGAAAGGTTTTTTAATGATTTTTAGGTACAGTTAAGGAGAAGGAAAAATATCTTTAAAGGCAACGTTGAAAGAAAAGGAGTGAAAAATGCAATCTTTTCATTTTTGATTACAACAGAAAAGGGGAAAAGCTGGCTTAAAAGTAGTTTGAACATTGTTGTAAAGGTTCATTTTTATACTTTAATTCTATAAAGGTACCTGCAAAGGAAATACTTAAAAAAACCAAACAACAAAGCACTGAAGCTGTGCACTATCTCTGGCTCCCACCCTCCCAGCTGGCTGCCACATCCTGGCAGAAACCTTCCACTATCACCCTGGAGATGGGAGGCCGCAGGTTGTCCTGCCAATGGATTTTATCCAGGAGATGCAAGTGTCAATGATGTTTTCCAGAACTTATGGGTGGATTTTCCAATGAGAAAAAATAGCCTGTAATGTCATTACCATATAACGCTGCATCGTGCCCCAACGTGACACTCAAACACTTCAGGATTTTGTCACTAAATCGGGTGTAAAGTTCTCACATTCAGAGAGGGTTTAGGTATTAGTTTCAAATTTTATGTTACACCTTTTTTCTAATTCTTCTTCTGCTCTCCTTCCTCTTTTCCCAGTTTCTCAGTACCTTCTACGACCACCTTGGGCCAATTGGTACCTTCCCAATCACCTTCCTTGGACAAAGGTCCTTCTCTGACCTGCCAGTCTGCATTAGTCAGAGGCATTTTAAGGGGATTTCCCAAACCATACTAACACCCTTCCCAAAAATCCCAATGGGACAAGTCAATTCAACAAGTTTATCCAGAGAGACAGTTTTCCAGTGTCAGCATGCCATCAGATTGACAAGTCCTTCAAGGCTACTTGCTTACTTGCAGCTCTAGGAGATTATAAACCACTAGTAATTCATTATTTTTAAAAAAGAATTCTTTCTAAAAATAATTTAAAATATTTTAATGTCACAGTGTTCTCATCCTGGATTAGTGTTTTCCTCCTGCTGGCCATGGATGGAGTAGGGCACATGGCATGGGAGAGGATTCTTCCCATCTGCTCTGCCCTCCTGGAGCCCCACTGCAGAGCTGCTCCAGCTTTGGGGTCCCCAACATCAGAAGGACGTGGAGCTGCTGGAGCCAGTCCACAGGAGCCATGGAGCTGCTCCCAGGGCTGGAGCCCCTCTGCTCTGGAGCCAGGCTGGGAGAGCTGGAGAGGGACTGGGGACAAGGGATGGAGGGACAGGACACAGGGAATGGTTTCCCACTGCCAGAGGGCAGGGATGGATGGAATAGTGGGAAGGAATTCCTGGTTGTGAGGGTGTTGAGGCCCTGGCCCAGGTACCCAGAGCAGCTGTGGCTGCCCCTGGATCCCTGGAAGTGCCCAAGGCCAGGTTGAATGAGGCTTGGAGCAACCTGGCCTAGCAGGAGGTTTCCCTGCCCATGGCAGGGGTGGAACTGGATGATCCTTAAGGTTTCTTTCCCACCCAAACCGTGCCAGGATTCTATAATCAAAGCACTAAAAACCTGCTTTTGGACCAGAAGAGGGATTTAGTCCTTGTCTGATTCCATCAACTGAGAGGTTTCTGTCTTTCCTTCAAACCCAGAAATGTTCTCTGGAGCTGTAGATGCTCCAGCAGGTTTTGTGTGTGGTGCTGCTCTCATTCCTCACCATCCTCCTCACTTTCTGCTCTTTCCCTAATTTAGCTCTCACAGCTACTTCTCTCCCTTCCTTAGTTGCTACTCTGTCTCGGCAGAGGAGTGTCAGACCCAGCAAAGCTCCCTCAGCAGTTCTCTCCCTACAGCCACAAACCCAAGCTCCAGCCACTTGCCATGTGGGTTTTTTTCAGCTCTCGTGGAGCAGTAACTGTCAGGGATAAAAACTGGATTTTTATAGTATTTTAGTACATGTGGTCACTGCTCCTCTGACATGAGCACTGGGAGTAGTATCTGGCACCTCTAAGTGCTATTCAAATAAAAGTGTATTTTCAGTTTGCTTTTTTTAATCTCTTAATTAGTAATTCCTGTAGCTCATCATCTCTGAGATGCCCACATGGGCTGTTTTCAATTGTCTGCACATCTAAGGCTCACTGAGAACGGGGGCTTGGCTTCTGTTCCTGGTCATCAGATCCCTTTAGGTGATCCACATCAAGCACATTAGGAGAGCTAGAATTCCTGCTTTTGCTTGTTTTAGTCTTGGGTAAATCTTGTCCCTCTTCACAGTGGCCAAGCATTGTTAATATGTGTATTTTTTAAAAATTGCAAGCGTAAATTTAAATATTTTTTTTCTTAGAATAGAAATTGATTCCTTTAATAATTTATTTGCATGCAGCATGCTTGTGTTGAATAGATACTTTGAAGCAAATAAGAAAACGTGTACAATCTTTTCCTGATTTTTCCCCTACTTGGAAATTAAATAAATCATTTAAACACACAGAAGTGATTGAAGGAGGGAGATTTTCATCTGAAAATCCTAGGTAAATAACATGGGCAAAATTCAGAAGGTTTTAAAATGTGTTTTTTTCCTCTGAGTCATATTGGAATGAGACATTTGTGTTACAGTAAGTACAAATGTAATCATGAAGCCAAATTTCACCTTAGAGAATAAATGGAGGAAAATGGGAATGGCTGATAAGGATTTCAAACCAGACATCAAATGATAATAAAAATCAAATCCTGTGTATGATAATAGCTCACTAAATAATTTCTGTGGTAGCATATCAACAGGTTCCTGGGATTTAGTGCCAAATCCCTGTGAGCAGAAACACTGATTGATTAATCAGAGAGCGTGCTGAAAATTTATTCCACTTATTAAAATAAAAGCAAACAAACGGAGCTGCCACAGAGCCACTAAAACCACATATCCAGATTTGATTTTTGGAGGGATTTCCTGAAGAGGAACAATTCTACTGCTACTTTTTTTTTTTCTTTCCGCTGAACATTTCACTGGAACCACCTTTCATCCTTGTATAGAAATTATAGGAAGCCCATCAAAGGCCCTAAGGGAAAAGGGGATATTTCCTCTCTTCCTGTGTTCAGATCTGATTTCCTGAAGAGGAGAGGAATCTCTGTTTCTTCTCTCCACCAGAAGAAAATGTATTTTGTGGTGCCCAACTTTATTTAAGTAATTGAACAACTGTTCTTTATATTTTATACCAAATCCTGCAAACTTCACACCTGGAAAGGAACATTTCTTATCACCTTGGATTTACTGCAATTGTTCAGTATTTGTTGATAAGAGTCTGGAATGGGAATGTGTTGCTTGTTTTCCTCCTGGAGGGCAGGAAACAGCTGCACATGTGTCCACATGTTCCGGAAGAGTTGGGGGGTCACCAGGAGAGAAAGAATCCATAGGTAGTTCCTATGGCTCTATCAACATCACTCCTATTTTAACAAGTGAATTTTTGGAGCTATTGCAAATTCTTGGGAAAATTACAAAGAGTGTTGCTTGTAAAGCCATATTTTTTGGGATGAATGGGAGTTCTGCATTGGTAGGGAATGCTGGCGCTGGCAGCATGTTTATCCAGCATGAACAAATAGCATTGATAGTGTCCATAATGGGATAGACACACACAGTCTCCAGGGAAAATGCTGGAAAACTGGAGGTAAAAAGGGCCATGACCAGCAATGCAGCAAGTCTCGTGGACTGAACAGCAAAGCACCAAGATGCCTTTGGGGTTAACAAGTCGGGCTGCCTTGTAAAAAGTCTTCTCTTCTAGATCCAAAGAATTTTCCAGAGTTGTGCATGAGAAATGGCATTTAAATATCAGCTTTTACAAGTTCTCATCACTTGTAAAAAGTCTGGAGTGGGTGCATTGACCTTGTCCCCATGTCTGGGATGTCCCTAGTGAACAACTGGGATTTAACAGTGTTACATTGACCAGAATTGTTGAAGGTGCAGTAATGTGTTGAGCAGCTGAGTCTGTCAGCATGTCTTTATGGGTGCTCCCTGGATTTGCATAATGCTGAGAGATGGGATAAGGGCTGTCACAGTTAATTAACTCCAGGGGTGTTTAATCCTCATTAGGCCTTTAAGTCGTTTTGGTGCTCGCACTCACTTTCCAGTTGTACTTAAATCCACTTCTCATTAACTGAGTCTGTGCTCAGGGACTGGGATCTAAACCCCAGCTCTGAGCACTGTGCCCTTCCCAAGGTGCATTTTTCATAGCAGTGACCCAAAATAGATTGTGTGTCCAATGTGTGTGTGTAAAAAGGGCATTTTTTTCTATGAAAAACGAGTTTGGGTTTTTTTGTCTTGCTTCTCCAGAGAGCAGCACATAGTGCCAGCTGTGCTCCAGCAGTTAGTTTCAGTGATGGAGGGAGGCTCAGAAACCCTTGTAGGCAAACTCAGATATATACATGGCTGTGCAAATGTAATATTAAGTTGTGGTTTGATGATCATAAGAGCTGCCCAAACCCAAGTATCCATCCACCACCTTTCTCCTCTGTCCTTGGTCAGGCTATGCTGTCCTCCGTGTTAGTTATGAGGGAAGATGGGCAAACCTCTCAATGAGCTGAGATGTTTGAAGTCTTTAGAGTCTTTTTAGAGACCTGTAGCTGCCTCATAAGTACCACTTTGGAATGACTCTTACTCGGAATTGCTCAGTGCACCAATACCCTGCTCTTCCTAAGTGATGCAAAAGCGACGAGCTTTGCTTTGTTTTGTTCTTCTAATTTGCTGATTGTCTTTGTTGAGCAATGCCCTGAACAGTTCTTCATTTCGGTCTGGCTCTTTCAAAACAAAATGTCAGAGGAAGTATTTATTGCTTACAAGAGCCCTTCATCCATGGGTTTGTTTGGGTCAAAAATGCTTAAAGCTGAACACCAGGGGCCAGTTGCTGTTCCAGATCTTCTGCATGGTTGGGTTGGTTTGATGGAGTCATTGAGGAGAGGGTCTGTCTCTTGCATTTCAGTCCCACTCTGGATCCCACTGTGTTTACTGTGGTCCACACTCCAGAAGATGTTCCTCTTGGCTATGGAAGGCTGTGACTAAAACCACAGAACTTCCAGCAGCATCCTGATGGTTTTATCCACAGAGAATATCTCAAGTTGAAACAGGCCCACAAGGATCGTCGAGTCCAGTTCAGTGGGATCCCTTGGCTTTCTGCTCCCTGGGATATCCAGTCACGAGATACTGCTGTAATTTTTGCTCTTTGCCTTTCAAAGTCCTTCAGCGCTTGCTTTCACCCATTCTCTGTTCTCTGGGCTTTGTTTATTCCCCTTAGTCTGAAAAATGTGTAAATATTTGAGGTTTAGTTCAAATTGAGCTATTGCTGCTGTTGCTCGTGTGTTAGGTTAGTCAGCAGTAAAAACACTGAATCCAAAAGGATCATGGGGGAAACTTCCAACAATATCATGTGAAAATGTCTGTAAAAAGCTAGCTGAGGATCTTGGAATCATGGAATCACTTAGGCTGGAAAAGACCTCTAAGATCATCGAGTCCAACCATTCCCCAACACTGCCAAAGCCACCACTGACCCATGTCCCCAAGTGCCACATCCACAGGGCTTTTAAATCCCTGCAGGGATGGAGACTTCACCATTTCCCTGAGCATCCTGTGCCAGTGCCTGACCAAGCTTTCCACCAACCTGAGACTCCCCTGACACAGGTTTAGGCCATTCCTTCTTGTCCTGTCCCTCATTCCCTGGGAGCAGAGCCTGACTCTCCCCCATGGTACCTCCTCCTGTCAGGGAGCTGTGCAGGGCCAGAAGGTCCCCCCAGAACCTCCTTTTCCCCAGGCTGAGCCCCACCCCAGCTCCTTCAGCTGCTCCAGACCCTTTCCCAGCTCTGTTCTCATCTCTGGCTCCAGCCCTACAGTGTTTCTTGTCGTTTTCCATGTATTTAGCCTTGGTGGGGATTTTAACCCGCCTGCTTTCCCTGGATTTTCTGGGTACCAACAAATATTTTGGATAATTCCAGTTTGAAATTTCAGCCCTCAGCTGAGTGCAGAAGGCCAGGAGTGAGGGATCCTGACTGGACCAGGGGGTGCTGTGGGATGGCAGCAGACAGATTTGCTTAAATATATTTAGTGACTTTGTAATCTCAGTTCTTAAAGAATCTCCTGTGTGTGTACAGATGTGTTTTACAGAGACTTTTAATTTGAGCAAACTTGGGTTCCTGAGATTACATCTTTTCCAGCCTCTAAAACATAGGCTGCTGGTGCTGGAACTGTAAGTCCTTGTTCCAAAGCACTTCAAAAGCAGATTTTAATTCCTAAGCCTGTCTTCCCCTTGTTCCTTTTGACAGAAGATATTTCCAGAAGTTTATCTGTTTTTAAGGTGGCCTGAATCTGATCATGACAACTTTCAGAACAATTAATTTGGCAATGAAATCTTACCAAAAAATCAAACATTATATCAGGATCTTAACAAAAGTTGGTCAACCCAAAAAGTGGAGTTTCTGGCATATAATAAATAATATATAGGTCCTTTCTAACTTGATAAGCAGAAAACTATTGATTAAAACCTTGTCTGTAGCTTATTTCCTGACTCGCCGAGTCAAAGCACGTTTGATCTGTCTCAGTGTGGAATCAGCAGTATTTTTGTGTGGGTGCAATATGTCCCGCTCCCTTTGATCCCCAGAGATTTGTTTTGGCATTGCAGCAGCTATTTTTATTTTGCTTTGTGAGGGAAATCAAAATGGTTTGATGAGTATCCCTGTGTTCCAGATCTGCCCAAATGTCACGTAAGGAGACTTGTGGAAGAGACCAGAAGCTGTAGGTGTTGACCTGAAGACAAGCTGTATGTGATGTATGGGATATAGTTCAGAGACTAGAATTAATTTATGTAGGATAGTACAGAAATAAATTATTTCTCATTAAATAAAGCATAAAACCTTATTTTAAATGCTCTGCTGCAGCTCCTGAATTTGAAAAGAAATAATATTCCCTGATGGTCTTTAGATTGGGTAGTTTTGGAATCTGTTTAGGATAGTGAGGGGCTTTATTTAAAATGTGATGTCAGTGAAGAGCTAGTCTAAAAAGTAAGTATTTTATTGAAATTAAATTTAAAAATTCAAAGAAAGCCCCCCCTCTAAACCCTGAGTCATTTAAAATAGATTCATTTCAGTGCAGGTATTTTTTAAATGGATGAAAGCAAAGTTCTCCATCCACCTTGTATTCTCGACATGTTGCTTTGCCAGGAGTTTCCTTCCTGTTCTTAGGTTTCAACTATCACTTCTAAAAGTAGCTGTTGAACACTTTGGGGTCTGGGCCACTGATTGTGGGATCCAAGCATAGCAAGGAAATCACCTCTTCAGGGGCTTCCCAGCTTTTCATGTAGTTGAGACCACCTTGGGGACAAGAGCAGTGGCTCGTCCCCCACCTGCACTTTCTGGAGGAAACTGGGCAGTGCTGGTGTCAGGGAAACTTCCCCGCCTGAGCATTCAAGAGACTCGTGGCAGTCACACTCCCAGCATTCCTCAGCCCTGCAGTGCTGCAGGCTTAATGAGAAACTCGTTTATTTTGGAAAAAAGAAACAAACAGGGACATTCAGGGGTGAAGTCCTGCACATCCCTGTAGCCTCTAATGAAAGGTAATGAAAAGCATTGCGACATAAACCCGTATGTGATGCTGTAGGAGAAACAACAACGTTCTTTTTGGCTTCAAATAGAGATGGAGTTTGTTTTCAGTTGCACGTTGGAACAATTATTTGGGCTGGTTTATGCCAGGACAAAGCGTTAGGGCAGTGAGAGGCATTCCTGGATCTTGGCCTTCGTCTTTCCCCAGAGACTGATTTCTCTGGTGTGACAGTGGCACTGATTGTCTTCCAGCTTAAGCAAAAAAGTGTAGCTGTAAGGTAGGGATAGAAAATTTGCCTTGAATTTTCTATTAATGATGGAAATACTTTCTCACATCAGAGGAAATTTTAAAAAAAATAAAATTAGACAGCAACCTCCCCCACCAAAAACAACCCGTGTTGCTTTTAATAAAAACAGTCAAAAAGCCTTCCCCAAACCCTTTTCATCAGTAAAGGGAAGAAAAAGCACTTAGTGGGAACTAGAGCTCTTTGTGTTGGAAATGCCGGCTGCTTTCCAGCCCTTGTTGGAGAACTCAGGCATTTCAAGAGCTCACTCTTTAAAAGTGCTGTTTTGGTCTGAGCTGCACCAAAACCCTGTCAGTCCTGTTGCTCACCTGTTTGCATCACACGCTTGGTTTTGGTTGTTTTTTGGGTGAGGAATCCCTCGCTAATTGTGGCCATATTTTGTAGTTACCTTGTGATGTCGCTTTTTATTGCCACTGTGTTATGGTCAGCAGTGTACAGAAGCTGTGAGCGTACTCAGTCATGGAATCATGGAATTGTTCAGGTGGGAAAAGCCCTCTGAGCCCATCCAGTCCAACCATCCCCCAGCAGTGCCCAGGCCACCACTAACCCATGTCCCCAAGTTCCACATCCACACATCTGTTAAATTCCTCCAAGGGATGGGGACTCCACCCCTGCCATGGGCAGCTGTTCCAATGCCTGACAACCCTTTCCATGAATAAACTTTTCCTGACATCCAACCTAAACCTCCCCTGGCATGGACAGTGTTAATCCCTTCTCCTGTTCCAGCTGGACAGGGAGAGGAAGTAAGACCATGTGCTTAATTGCATTTTAAGAGCAAAACATTGGCAGAATGGCTTGTGGTCACGCTGAATGCTGCTATCTCAAAAAATCAAGGAAAAAAGAGGTGGGAATAAGCTGATGGAAGACAAACTATGCTTTATTCCTTCAGCTGGGGTCAGTGACATGAGGCCACTCAGATGATGTTCCTCGAAGGGAGCATTGGTGAGAAGGATTTCAAGGCAATGTGTGACGAGCCACTGATTTCAGGGTTTAATTGAGATAATTATGTGGGAATTTTCTGGTTCCTTTTTTATTCTGCTGCTGTGGCTAAAATGAACTAAAATGTAGCAACCATGGCTGGTGCCATAAGTTTTTAGGTGATTAATATGTACCAAAGCTCTACTCAAGGTGATAACTGAAGCCGAGGAGAGAACCTCAAGCAGCAAGAACAAAGATAATCTTTAAATAGGAATTCCTGCTTTCTGGGTCTCTAGGTAGGTGCCTGTCCAAAAGCCCAGGGATCTTCCTTTGATCTCAGCTTTCATCCCATCAAGCAGAAACTCTTTGATCCTGGCTGTGCTGAGGATGACCCTTCCTCGGTGCTGTTTTTCCTCTCTCTGGGAGAGCTGCTGGAGGAGCGCTGAACCTGCCTGCTGTGATTTGCAGCTCCCACTGGTGGTACCTGGAAAACTTCAAGTTTTCAGGAACCCTCAGATTTACTAGAGGGGTTTTTAGCCTTCCCATTTGTAGCCTTTCTGCTGCCTGTCCCGGCCTGTGCTTTCACATTGCTTGCTGTTGCTCCTGTGCAGTATCCACCCTTCTCTTTCCTTCTCCCCCAGGAAACCTTTTAAGGATCTTGGTGAATTTATTATATTTCTGTTTAATGTATGTATTTATTTTCTTTCTTTTCACCATTGGTGATGGGATTTGTGGTGTATATCATGTGTGATCCACTCAAATGCATGAGAGAAACCAAGCCAAAGTCAGGGGTACATCCCACAGCCCTGGGATTACACCACATTCCCAGTGCTGTCAGGACCATTGGCATAACGTGGCATAAATTAAAATAGCAGACAAAAGCTTTGGCAAGGGAGAAATTTTATGTTGGATGTGGGAGCTCGAGATGCAAAAGCCATTTTAGTGCAGAGCAGGAATAATTTCCAGTCACATTTTTTTCTCTATTTCAGGCTGTGACCGTGCGGAATTCCATGGCCAAGTCATTGTACAGCGCCCTGTTTGACTGGATCGTGTTCAGGATCAACCACGCTCTCCTCAACTCCAAGGACATGGAGGAAAGCACCAAGGTAACATCTCAGCAGCTCTTTTGGCTCCTCTCTTGGGTTTTTTAAATAGATAACTGAGTGGTAAAACATTACCCAGGCATGCTGCTTAACATGAAGTTAATTTTTCCTCGGATCATAACTGAGTGCATCATTATTCAAAGTGGTGCTTGCTGAGCTGAGAAGGATGAAGCACCTTAAGTATTATAAGCTCAAAGCAAGCAGGGAAGAGATTTTGCTGTAGCCACAAAAGCCAGTTCCCCCACCCACTCCAGGAGCAATGGCAAATAATTTTCCTCTTTATGTGTAAAACTTGAGGACTATGTATAATTGAGGGGGGGGAAAAGGGAATTCTTGTTACTGCATTTTGATGAAGTTGCTCCCTGATGAAGTAATGAACAAGCTGGGTGCCTGTAAGTATTGAGGCAGTACAGCAGAAAAATTAATTTAAAGAAAAAAGGTCATGATGGGAAGAGTGGAACTGGTGCAATCCAAACTGAATTGATGGAAGGAATGATGTGAAGTTTCCTGCAATAGCAGGGTTTGGATGCTGTGACCTAGCACATCCTCCTTAACCCTCTTGTGTCCACACTCCTCGTGGCTGGGGGATTCTGACCCCAAAATCTGTGTCCATGCACACAGGCACTTCCAGCTCTCCAGTTACCCTTGGCTTGGGAATCTGAGACATGGTCCAGCAGCATGTGGGGTTTTTTTGGGGGGTTGTGCATCCAAACTAAAGTCAAAGCTGCCAAAAGGAGGATTTTTGCTAAGCACTGACATTTGGATTGTGCTGTAGGACTGAAGTTGAAGTCTTCATTGCTCTCTCAGTGTGGTCACTCCTTTATTTAATTCCAAAAAATGCTTGTGGAGCATAATTGTGGACTGGAAATGAAAACATGCTTATGAAATCTGGTTATATGCTTTTCTGACAAAGAAGGGTTGTTACAGTGATAACATCCAGCAAGGCTTCTGACTGCACATGCTGCCTCTCCCTCTGTTTAATATTTTACAGAAATGTTGTATTCTTTCCTGATTTTTTCTGAAGTCATCAAAAGTTTTGTCTGGGCTGTCAGGAAAAAACAAACCACACTGTTTACATATTTGGTGAAGCAGAAAAGTGGATTTGTTTTGACAAGGAAATGCATCTCAAATGCTAATTATTTTTTATAAATGACCCAATGATTTTTTAAAATTATTGTCTGTTCTGTAATATTTAAATACAAATCAGTCTAGGACACTCTTGTGTGCTTAGTCAGCATGGCTGTTAAAGTGAGGCACCACGGTAGCTGTTTATGGGCTATTAAACTTTTGTTCCCAACCTCAAATCTCAGCAGGTAAGAGCCAGAACAGCCCAAATTCCTGCTTTTTTCCAGCATTGCTGCTGCACATTAACCCTCTGCTTCCTCCAGCCATGACTCCCATGGAGTGTAAACACCTTCCTCCTTGCCCACCTCCATGTGTCATTCCATGAATTCACAATTCACACGTTTCTGACCCTTTTTTTTTGCCCCAAATCGTAACGATAATATCCAGGTCAGGCAGCAGGAGCTGGGAGTGGTGTTGCCCCTGTGGCAGAGCAGATCCACCCACGGTGGCAAATGCCCAGGACCCAGAGCTGCAGGAATGTGCTCGTGCCCAGATCCAGGGAGACAATCCTGGGCTGTACTTGGGCCCCAGTTTCTGAAGCAGAAAGGCAGCACACAAAATACCAAGAAATATCTGCTGCTTTAGCAGTTTGTCTTCAGAGTCCTCTATGAATTGGATTGATTCTCACAGATCCCCCAGAAATCATGAAAATGCACAAATCCTCCCCATTTTAGGGGTGGAGATGGTGAAGAAGAGATTTATGTGCATTTCAGAGCAGCTTCGTTAAGCATCGACCGGCCAATTTTCCCTTGAGCAGTCCTACCACGTCACCTCCTCAGCCCTATTTTTAGCCCCCAGTTTGGGTTGTTTGAGCACAGAGGGAGGAGAAATGTCTCCCTGGACTGGGCAGGGCTGGGAATATCTGCTCCTTTGCCCTCGAGGAATAACATTGCTGCCAACAAGTGTCTGAGGGCATCCTGGGCTCTGCAGCTGCCATTGAGGCACCAACCAGGAATCACCACAGCAGAGAAATGGAGCCAATGACCTGGTTCTTCCTACCACTTCCCAATCCTCCTGAAATCCTTTTCAGCTCATTCTTGGAGAAACCCCAGATGAGGATACAGGTTCTTCTTACCCTCACGTATGTTGTTTTGAGGTTGGGCAACACCAGTGAGTAACTGGGAGATAGACTGGGAGCATCTCCAAACCCAGGGAATGCCTCCTTGCTGTAAGGCAATACCTTGGCACTTAGGTGACACCTCCTTACTGGCATCTACCAGCCAAAAAAATACCTTTAACACACTAAGTCTATGATTTATGGGAGCAAAATACAGCCTTGCACCTCAGAAATTCCTGAGTGTGCGGTGGGTGAATAATATGTGACTCACACAGCAGCAAATGTCCCAGATTAATCCCAGCCCATGCTTGACACTAATATTCCTCTGACTTTGAAGATACATTTTGAAACAATCCTGTAGGTTCTGAAGGTTCAGAAAATGTCAGATGATGGATTTGGGGCACAGAGCTTTCTTTAATAATAATCACATTATGCAGAGGTAAAACAAGACTCAAAACCATCTCAATTCAGAGTGTGTTTGGAAGAAATTGAGGAGAAAAATTAATACAGAAGTTTCTTCATGAGTGTAGATTTGATTTTAGTGACACAATGGGAACTGAGATCATTTTCAGATCCCAATATGTGTTTATTTGATATCAGCAGTAAGGAGAAGATCAAAAGATGAAACTGGGCAAAGAAAAATAAACACTCAGCCGTTGTTCTTCCATATTGTCCAGCAAATATTTGGAAGATGTAAATCAGAGCTTTGATATCCAAATTTAGTTAAAATGTACAGTGAAATATTTTGGGAAAACACAGTGGGATTTGGCTTATCTTGCTTGGTAACAGGATTTCTAGCATATTATTTCTGACCCAAGTTGTGAGTAAGTTATTTGATACCTCCTGGGTTATGGTAATGGCAGAGCTGCCATGGGTCAGATTTGCTCTGACTCCCTTTTCCTTCATCTTCTCTCAATTCCTTTTAGTTCCTTTTATGTTCTCATGATTCCCTACAAATTGTCTGAAATATAACCTTTATTAATGAGGTCAGAGACTTTTCCTTCTCTTGAGAATGAGATTACTAAACCTCCCAGAGCCTCTTATTGAATTCCCCTTCCATAAATCAGGTTAGGAATTGCTGGAAGTCCATCTCACTTCTTAAAACAATGATAGAATGGAGACTGTGGTGGATCAAAAGGCATTTCCAAGGGTGTTTTTAATCTTTTCCCATTTGGTTCTTGTGAAGTGTCTTAATTTCTTCTCAAATCACCCTGCTGCCGTTTTCGGATGACGTGCCACATATGCGGGGATGATGGTGAGCTCATGGCTGTGAAGAATATTAAAATTAATGGCCATGAAGAAAAATTCATGGTTGAACACATGAAGAACTCATGGCCATGAAGAAAATTCATTATAATTAATGGCCATGAAGAAAAATTTGTGGTTGAATTCATGGAGGATTCATGGTCATGAAGAAAATCCATTTAAATTCAACCAACCAGTTAATTGTTGGCTTTTTGACCTGAAGCAGAGGAAGAATTGCTGAACATGCAGTGTGTTTAGAGTGCATCAGTTCATTAATTTTAGATCCCATCTTCCAAGTTTGTAGCAAATCACTGCCTTTCACTTTATTTAATAGGTCATGGTATATATTGGGGTGATGTAGGCTGGAGTGGTCCTCTTGGATGAAGTGGTGATGGATTTTGGGGCTGTTTTGGGGAGAGATTTTTTTACAGTATCAGCTTTGGAATATTATAAATTAAAAGAAATTACTAAAATGAAAAGAGATAAAAAATTTAAAAATAGTAATGAACAGGATTTCTCCCCTGAATTAGAAACAAACGTATTTGTTTGATTGCCAAAATGTACCTCCATGGTGGAATTACATCACCAGCGTGCATTTGGGGCAGCATAAATCAGCTCCAGTGATCCCTATTTATTGGCACTTTGGGAATTGGAGAGCACACAGCTTCAAGGCCATCATTTGCCAAAAGCCCTTAAAACTCATGCTCTGTGTTTAAATGTCATGGCTGAGACATTTTAAGAAAAGCATGAGGTCATTTTTCATCATTTCAAGCAGAAAGTGCTCACTGACCCAGGGTTCACCCAAATTTTAAAAATCCTCACAGACATGCACTTTTAATCACAAGAATTTTGATATGCTAATTAATACAGTCACACTTTTTAATTTTATATGTTAGTTTCGATAAAGAAACAGCATTAACACACAAACTAGACTTAGTCAAGGTCTAAATTATCTTTGTGTGATTTCCTTATGGCACCTATTCAAAGGATGAATTTGAATCTGAAGATTTAAAAGATTTATAAATGTTAAACTCCTGTGATTTTTTTTTTAAATACTGAGCTGCAAATTTCATCCTAAACCCACCCAGATTACACACTTTTTACAGGCAGTTTAGCAAAATTAATTCCTGTATATGTCAATGGAAATGGTATTTTTTCGCCTTGCTACAATAATTGATTCTGTACTAGTACATTTGTGGTCCTTTATCAGGGACAGAGAGCAGAAAAATAGCCATAAATTCCAAATTTCTCAGGTTTTAAAGTTTTCCCAAGTGGCATCCACTGGCCTTGTTCTTTTGGGAGCATCGTAGCAGAGGAAAAACGACTGTTTCACTGCAGAGCTCTGCCTGGATTTCTCTGACATGAAACTGCAAAATACCACACAGTTTAAAATCTGTATTCTGGAGGAGTTCAGGAGTTACAAACACAGGGATGTGAGAAAAATGCTGTTTTACTCTGTATAAAAACCATGGCAGAATTAACTATCCTCCTCTTGGACGTGTGGTTTGATACCTGCAGTGGTTTTGTGAAATGCAGATTATTTTTATAGTTCTGTGTGTGTTTAATTTTAGGTGTCAGCAAAAAAATTATAAAAACACGGCTTTAAAATATAATATTTCCATAAGATTCTTTTATATCTGACAGGGCTATTTTTTGCTATATATGACTGTTCTGTTTTGCTTTATAAGTGTATTTCCATGCCCACATTGAAATATATTTGGTCACAGTTTCAATGCAATAAATGAACCAGGATTAGAAAAAAGAGAGAAGGTTTTTGTGCTCGGTTATTTTGTATTAAATTAAGTTTGTGAGATCTTAAAGACCTTGTTCAGGTTAAAGACTTCACTCGTGGCAGGGGCTTAACTATTTCCACAGGGCATCAACACGATGCTTTTGAAAGCTGATGTCAGTAAATCCACGAGTAGTCTGGAAGTGGGAGCATTTTATCTTCCAAGTCTTGTTTGGATATGGTGGAATAGAGACTTTCATGTGGGGGAAATTTTTGGAACTGTTGTGGATTGCAGGGATGAGCTTCAACAGCAGGGGGGTGGTCGGGGTCAGGATTTGCAATGGTGATGTGAAGGGAGATGAGAAAAGTCACTTTGTCCTGTTTCCATCATCAATTTTTCCATGGATAATGTAAATAAAATATGATCCATCAATCATACAGAGAGTTTAAGAAGAATTCCTCCTGAGGAATTTTAAAAAAGGATGAGGCAGATTTCTGCTCAGTGAACAAAGGGGTTGGCCACATCCATTGGAACAAGCAGGAGCAGATGCTGGACCTTGGGAATCAGTGGCTGAGAGTGAATCCCTCTGCCAGCCTCAGTCCTTGGTCCAGTGGTTCCCCATTTCCATCTTCTGCTCAAAGAGCTGTTTCTCATGGGTGTTTCGCCAAGTGATGCAAACTTCTGGGAAAGTGGCCAAGGGCCTTCATCCTTGTCATGGCATCAGGGAGGTAGAGGCTGTCTGGCCCTGGAATAGGGAGAAAAGCCTGGACAAAAGATGAAGTAGTCAATGAGCTCTTGGAAAATGGGTTAGAGACTTATCTTTGTGCTTAAATGCTTTTTTTGTTTTGTTTTTGCTTGTCCCAGTGGCCAGAGTCCAGGTCAGACAAAGCTCCAACTCACAGCCGAGGGGCCACTCTGCCCACGGCAGCCATGCCTGTTCCAGCCGTAGGTGGTTCCCTGGTCAGGAGTCGGGCACAGAAGGAATATTTTCCTCCCACATTATGTGATGCATTGCAAGTGGACAAAAAGCAGTGTGGACAGTCTGGTTTATATTTCTGGCAGTGGAATTAAGCCAGTCTTAGCAAGGAAGTCTTAGAAAATCCAGAGTGCAGGTAACACCAGTAGAATGAGAATCAGGGTACTTGGCAGCTTTCAGGTCCTTTGAGGTAGAGGGGAGTGGATATTTCTCCTCCCTACTTGAGGTTTGGCTCACTTGACCAGTGCTAATGCTATTACCTCTCATATTAGTTATTTAATTAATTGTAACAGGTGAACGGAGTATTTGCGTAAGGTGGCTTTGGTTGGATCCCAGAGCATGGTGCTCTAACAAGCTGCTGGTGGAGCTCTCCCCATATGTGTCCTTCAGGCTCTTCTCTCCTTTTCTGATGATAGCAGCCTTTCTGGGTGGGCACAGTAGGAGTTTTATTTATAACTAATTGTGAATTAGGTGTTTAACACAACAGTCATGTACAGGCTTGGAAGCTGCAGCAGAAGCTCTATCTTGAGTTTGTTTTTCAGCCTGGCTCCCTCTGTGGATGAGGATTATTTGCTGACACATCCCCATGTCCTCCCTCCTCCGGGTTTCCCAAATCCATCTGACTGGCAGAAGGCTCAAGTTTTATGAAAGCCAGTACCTACACAAAGGAGAAAGTTCCACTTTTCTACTCCCATCAAGGGTGGGAAGCACAGTCTGAGCCAGGAGGTGATGGATTGCACTCGCCTGTGGGCCAGCATACGCCTGGCCAGAGGTCCACTGCCTCTCCTTACCTGGCTGGTTTGGGGAGGGGAGGGGGACAGGAGGGTGCAAAGCTGGGAATTCACTGCAGCATGGACCTCCTTTGCCAGCACAGGAAACCTTGGTGAACCCACATCTTGATGAGCATCTCAAGAGGTAATTGTAGGTTAGAGACCAAACAGACATTGGCTCTTCAGTTTGGGGAAAAGCTTGGAGTGAGATATGACTGAGGTTCACAAAATCATCAAAGTGATGGGAAAAAACGCTATTTAGAACTGTAACTCACCAAATCCTGCAATTTACATTATGAATTATGGATTTAATAAAAGAAAAAAACTTGCCTATTGTGAACTTCTGGAAGTTAGTTAGAGAGAATGTAGGGCTCATAGTGCCAATGGGTTCCAAAAAAAAATTGTGGTAGGTCCCTCTTTACACCTCTCTTGCCCATGAACTGAAGAGAGTAAAGAGACACAGAGGTGTCTCCTCTTTTCCCTCATCCCACACTGCCAGGAGCTGGTGGGAAAAGGTGCCAGAGTGCAGAAGAGCCATGTGGAAACAGCCAGGTGTCACAGGGGAAGATCATGTGGGCAGGGATGGGCCAGCAGTTGGGGCCAGGTGTTAGTCAGGGCTTTGGGCTCCCTTTTTCAGCAGCATTATTATTTTTGCATTAATTCCCCCCTTTCAGTGAGGCAAGAGCGACTCGGTGCTCCCAAACATCAGTCCATCATCTGATCCCTCTGACAAACAAGGTGGATGCTTTATTTGTGATGCCATTTTAATTTTCACCAGGAGAACTAAAGATTATTTCCATGGGGAGCCCCAATGTGTGGGAATTTCTTCTTGAATTTTGCAGCTGGAGCAGGTTTGCTTGGACAATGCACTCACCTTGGTTGTCTTCACCGTGCAAGCCTTTGTTTCCCAAGCCTATCCTCATTTTGCCCTTCTGAAGATCAATACTCTTAAATCCAATAGAATAACTTGGAACAGAGTTGAGGTTTCTTCAAAGATGGCCATTTGTTTGTAAATAAGAAAAAAATTACAAAGGGTCTTTTCTCTTAGAACAAGCCTTTTTGTCCAGATATCTAAAGTTACGTGTTGTCTCTGTGGTTTGGAGGAGCCTTACAGATGGTACAATATCAACAATTCCAGTAAAATTCCTGCTATTTGGTATATTGATTTCTGCCTGTGTGCTTTTGATTATGTACTATGTTCAGATAATCCTCTTTATGTGATTTTATTCTAATCCTCACTCTTACTTTCCTTGCAGACTTTATCCATTGGGGTGCTTGATATTTTTGGGTTTGAAGACTATGAAAACAATAGCTTTGAACAATTCTGCATTAACTTTGCCAACGAGCGCTTGCAGCACTACTTTAACCAACACATCTTTAAACTGGAACAGGTAAGTCCAGAAATGTTTACTCTCTGATGCCAGTGAGTGTTGACATGACTTTGTGGCCCTGATAAAGTTCTGAAATTGTCCCTTTAATTCTGTTTTGTTAAGGAGTGTACACTGAATTATTCAAATTTAACTTCTAATTGACTTTATGACCAACTTCCACCTGTAAAATAAAATCCAGCCAGACATTTGCTGGTTTAAAATAAACATTTTGGCTTACAAAAACATCATGAAGACCTTAACCACTGCTCTGTTGTTTCCTTGATACGTGCTCAGAGGGCTCATCAAGGAATGAGCAATTCCTTCCTTGCCTTTTCCTGGACATGCTGTCATGCCATTTGGTATCACATAAAAGTTATTTTTTGTTGTCTAGAGAAAAAGCCACCCCAATCTCACAGTGTTTTTTGCCTTCCAGTGTTGATTTGTGGGGAGGGAGGGGAAATGTCACTCTGATGTGTTCCCCAAGGTCAGACTTGAGAGCATTATGACCTTCAATAGCCCTGGCAGATTAGGAAAGGCTGAACTTTAAGCTTTGCTTTAGGTTTATTAAGACAGGGTGTTGCTTTCCAGCCACAAATTAATGCACCTAAGAGAGATAACAAAAACACAGACTGCAATCCAGCAGGTAACACACACAAAATGGTTTAGATGGGTGGAGGCTTCTTCTCCATTCGTTATCCAACCAGCAGGACAAGAAGACTGGAAGTTTCTTTTCAACATCTGTGTGTTGTTTCATGGATGGACAATTATTATTGGGCTGTATAATATAGGAGATACGTTAGAGACCTTCTAAATGCCTTTTTTTTAACATGACAGTCTGCATGTCCTCTCTCCAGGTGAAATCCTTCTTGGGGGAGGCCAAGGGGAACCCTCCCTATAGTCATTGCAGAATTAACCCAGCCCTTCCCAGAAATCCTGATAGTTTCATTTTGGGCTTCTCCAGTGTTCTCAGAGACTGGAAAATGCAGAAGAAAAAGCTGCCTTGAATATGAGGATGTTCTAAAAACAAGTAATATATCCCTGAGTGTGTCACTTAGGGATTGTTTGCTTATGAGTTGGATGGTTTAATCTCTTTGATTTTGATCAATAAGGTGGAGCAGAGCTTCTCAAAGCCATTTAATTTGAGGTTTTTAAGTGGCCTTTGTATGCAGGTGCACCCTACTCAATAGGTGCACCAAGAATTGGAAGACCTATCTATTCCTAAGGACAGGTTTATTTTCCCATTGTCCACCATAAAAATGCAAATTTTGAGACTATCACAAAGTCAAACCAGCTGTATTTTTTATAAATGCTGCCACACACTTCCTAGAAGAGACTCAGGGAGGGAGGATCCTTCCTGAAAGCTGGGGACGGACAATTCCTCCATGAGGTGGAGTTTCAGGAGCCTCCTCCAAGATGCCATCATCCATGAGGGAATTCCTGTTATTGGGCTGGGATTTCTGAGCAGGTCAATGCTCCCCCAAACCTGGGAGATATACAGAGGTCCTGAGCATAGCAATCCGTAATTCTTCTTGGAGCAGCTTCAGAGATAATTAGCTTTCTCCTGGGAATCTGTCAAGCATGTGAAGTCACTGGAGTCCGTGTTTGCTGTATGGATATGAGGAGCAGTTGTGGAGCCATCAAACTGCAAAGGGCCCATTCCAGTTCTTAATGCCAGAGCACGTCATCCTCCTGGATCCTGGCTGGAGCACTGCGAGCTCTGCTGCTGGAAAATTCAGGCATCTTGGCATAGATTGAGTCTATAAATACGTGTAATCTGTGCAGCTGCACGAGCGCTGATCCTTGAGTGAATTAACTGGATAATTTAACCATTTATTTTCCCTGGAGCTCTGGCTGCATGTGGAGGAGTGGATTTGGTGGAAAGAAAACTCAAGGACACATACTCAGATCCTGGGTCTTCTTCCTTCCTTCCTCACTGGCCCAAAGGTTTTTTAGTGATGATCACGAGTCTACAAATGAAGACCAGGGAGTTAATAATGTGTTTCTAGGGAGTAAAATAGTTCAGTTACTTCAAAATGTGAATTTATCTGAGGTATTTGTGTCTTTATAAAGGTTTGTTTCATGTCTTGGTGATGGGGATCTGAAATGGAGAGATCCTTCTCTGAATCCTCTGCTGTCCAAAGTTTGTAGGAGGCTGAAGAGAGATTGCTGAGATACCCAGACGCTTCTGCCAAAAAAATTAGTGACAAAATTAAATAGTCACTAAGGATTTTTCTTGAAATCCTAATAGAATTTGTCTGCCAGAACTGCATTTAGCCATGATGGAATTGTTGCCATGACATGCTGTTGATGTTATGGAAACCAAAATACCCACCACAGTCCTCTAGGAGAACCATAGGATTATTTTTACCTTTATTCCCCCTTTTTTCCCATGGTGAAATCTAATATAATGTGTCTGGTGAATCTTTTTTTAAACCTTCTGTCTGAAGATGACACTATTTCCAGTGGTTTGCAAACAGCCACCAAGGCATCCTCGATCTTCAGCCTGGTGTCTCCCAAAAATACAGCAGCTCTTGTGCTGTGGCTGAGGGGCTGCAAAGGTTTTTGCAGGAGCAACCTCCTCTCCTGCAGCTGACCACAAGATAAGGGTAAGGACTTTATGAATCCTGCTCTACTCCCAGATCCAGATCCGTGATCATCCATTTATTAATGTAGAAAGGTGGCTATGGCAGGGTTGTGACCTTCCCCCATCACGGAGCAAAGGTGGTTTTCTCCTCCTCCCCAGGTATCTCACAGGTTCCTGTGGGGAGGTTGGGTGAGAGGGGCTGTAGCTGGTGGCTTCAGCTGCTGCCTCATTGCTCTGGGCAGCACGGGGATGGGGAGTCCTCTGCCATTCCTCCTTCAGGCTGGTGGCTTCAGGTGACACATCCCTGTTGCTCTGGGACACACTGGGCATTGTCAGAGCATCACCTTGGCAGCGATTCTCTGTCCCCAGGCCCAGCTCCATCTCTGTGCCCTCAAGTGGCCTCCTGTGCACAGCAGATAAGCCCAGAGCAGAGCCCTGAAAATCAGAGAACACCCAGGTGCTTCTGGGAGAGGAAAACAGCATTTTTGCATTGCACCTTGCCTTTTGTTCAGTTTTTTTTCTAGGGCATTGCATGGATGAAGATTTAGTTTGGAGGTCACCAGTACCATACCACCCATGATGAGTTTCCTCCAAGTTTCCAGGTCTTTGGCAGTTTAAGGGCCTGGAGTATGAGTTTTTATTTCTTTATATATCCCATTCTCCAAACTTTGTCATCTTCGTCCTCACCAATCTTCCCCCATCCCTGCTAAGGCTCATCTGGTTCTCTCCACCTCACCCACCTTTCCCTGTTCCAGCTGATGCTTTGCAAAGGTTGAGGACTCATCCTGCAGCTTTTCATCCCACAGGTCTTTGCTGTTCAAGTTCTTTCCTACCTCTTTTTCCAGCTTTTGCTTACCCACCAAACCTCAGTTTCAAGGGCATGGTTTTGTTGTTTTAAAAAATCGATAAATAACCAAGGTTGGGGCTGAAAAAACCTACAGAATTTGGAATACAATCAACTGGCAGGAGCTCAGGTATTCAGTGAAGTCTATTTTCTGGTGGGGTCCCTTGTGAGCTTGATGTCCCAGCCAGCAAATCTCAGCCTGCTCAGCCTGAAAAACAGAATTTCATCAGGATAATGCATCCTATGGAATGTTTGCTCAGCCATCCAAAGCTCCATTAATAGTTACGGAAGTCTGTAGGGTTTACTGGTCCTGTGCAGTAGGTGGAGAAATCCAACAGTCTGGACTAAGTCATGGTGGTGTTTGGTTGAAGGTGTGATTTGATGGTCTTGGAGGTTGGTCACTACCTCCAGCCACCTCTGAGTTTCACCTCATGATTCTGAGGAGCAACAGCCTCGAGGGAACATGACACTCCAAAATGAGTTTAGATATCTTACTTAAATATTACATTTAGAAATTAATGTTGGAGTGAATTAATTTTAAAAAGCATTTGAAAAATCTAAAATATTTAAATTTAAAATAACCTGTGAAAAAGGGTCTCTCTTCTACTGCTTGGAACACTCATCCTTTCCTTCCAGCCAGAGTTTTTTCTGTATCTCATCACTGGTTAGGCGTTAACACCTCTTTATTGCCTCTGAAGGCCAAAGCCAACCATCAGAAGTCAACCATTGAGGCCTGGGAGGCTCGGTTCAAATTTCTGTTTTCCTTGGAGATGGGAGAGCAGCTGTCCTCTGAGAAATGTTGCTGTCAGCTGCAGGCCACATGACCCGTGGAGAAAGAACAAGCTGCACAAGTTATTGATTTATTATTTGGCGGAACGCCATCGAATGCAACTCACGTTTGGGGGAAGAGGACGATGTTTGGAGCACATAAATTTTATTAATAAAAATCAGGATGCCGAGAGCTGTTTAAATGGTGTCTGCAGGGTAGGAAGAGTTCGAAGCACATTAGTGAAATGAAAGACTGCTCTGATCAGAGCTGTGCCAGGGTGGGTTCAGGTCATCACATCAGGAGGAATTTCTTCATGGAGAGGGTGGTCAGGCACTGGAACTGCCCAGGAGGTGGAACCCCCATCCCTGGAGATGTGCAAAGAATGCCTGGACGTGGCACTCAGTGCTCTGGGCTGGTGATGAGGTGGGGATCAAACACAAGTTGGTCTGGGAGGTCTTTTCCAAGCTCAGTGATTCTGGGATCCATTGTCAGTCCCCCAGAGCTTTGTCTTGTGTCCTCCCAGCATCCTTGAGTCCATGAACGTTGCATGGCTGGGACTGGGGCTGAGGGGCTTCATTTGCCACACACTTGTTTCTGGGTTTCTCCAGATGATGAGCAGTAACTATATAAATATATATATAATGTACAACGTGTGAGAGGATATATCCTAATCTGTTACATTGTTTGTATATCCTCTGATCCCATGGGTTAGATTGAGTTGGAAGGGACCTGAAAAATCATCCAGTTTCAACTCTCCTCACATGTAATTTCCTAACCTTTAATTTAATCCCGGTGCAGGGAAGTGCTGCATCTGGCAAACCCATCCCTCACCCCATGCTCCTTGTAACTCTCCAAGTCACAGGTGCTTTCTCCCAGTGCCCTTATCCCTCTTCCAAGTCACCATGATCCCTTGAGCTTTTTTCCTCTCCTCTGAGCTGGTTCCTTCCTTTTTCCAGGTAGATGATGTTTTCTGCTGATTGTGGTTCCTACTCAGATGTATTGGCTAAATAAATTCACAGACTGTACCAGGATTAAAAAAAAATATTTTTTAATGGTACAAAAAGGGTTTGGAGTGCCAGAACAAGGGGGAATGGCTTCCCAGTGCCAGAGGGCAGGGTCAGATGGGATATTGGGAAGAAACTCTTCCCTGTAAGGGTGGTGAGGCCCTAGAAGAGGACCCAGAGCATCTGTGGCTGCCCCATCCCTGGAAGTGTTGAAGGACAGGTCAGACAGGGCTTGGAGCAGTCTGGGATAGTGGAAGATGTCCCACAAGATCTTGGAAACAGAAGATCTTTAAGGTCTCTTCCAACTCAACCATTCTGTGTTTCTGTTCATGGGTTTTCATACAGTTGTGCAATGTGACCTCTTAAGTAAGATGATGAACAAGAAATCTTCAAAAGCCTCTAAAATACTTCAACCAACCTAAAAATTGTCTTACTGTGGCAGGACTGGGATTGGGAGTGTGTTAATTGACACAAGTGTGGAGTGGGACTGGAAAGGGGAGGAGATGTTCAGTGTCAGAGACCAGTCTGGTGCTCACCATGACTACTCCGGAGGTTCCTTCACATCTCCTAACTCTCATCCATCTTTCAAGGTGCCAACAGATGCAGATACAGATATTTATTTTCCTCTTTAGTTTTGATCACAAGAAATTAAAGGAATTGATCCAGCAGCAGATCACACAGCAGTGTTAAGCTTGTGCTTCTCCTGGCTGTGTAAGGGCAGCTTGGGAAGAAGATGTTTCCACAGAGGGAGCCCATTGGATCGTGGCAATGTGTGTGCTGCCAGCTGAACCATGCAAACCCAATTCTGCCCATTCTGAGAGCAAAATAGAATTTATGATTGAAACCCTGTTGCCACTGAAGTTCAGGGAGCTTGATTTGAGCTCAGAGATGGATTGTGTGGAGCTGGCACATGATTTTCTGGGCTGAACCTGCTGGTTTAAAACACTTTCATGATGGAGAGTCCAAATTCCAGTAAATTCAAATCTGCCTAAATACAGCAGGGGGGAGGTTATCAGGGTGAGTGAAGAATCAGCCTCAGAATAAAACCAAATTCACGTGGCATTTGCTGAGGTGCTGCTGAAATAATCACATGGAAGAAGACGATTTCAAGGAGGACCTTGGCTTCAAGGGAAGGCTGATCAGCTCCCCTGAACTGCCTCATGTTATCATGGACAGAGGGGGCCTTAAAAACCTGTTTATAAATCATGTGTTCATAGAGAATATGGTTAAGTATTTATACTTGTTGTGTCTGTGAGCACATGGTTAAAATATATATATCTGTTATATATTTATATTTATGTCTGTGTCTATAAATTCTTTTTCTACTGAAATTGAGAACAAACATAAAAATCCTCATTCCTAAATGAAACCATCGGGCTCAGCATCTTTTCCTGGAGGGATGTCGGGAACTCGTGGCATCCACCCTGTCTGCAGCACAGGCAGACTAAGGACCAGACATATGTCTCACTAATTTAGGAACTTTCCACATCCCATGGATTTATCATATCAAACTCATTTTAATCATCAGTTGATGCCTGGATGATTCTGCTGGGCCTGGCTCACAGTGCCCACTTGTAGAACAAGTGATTAATCCTCCATGGGATGGATTAATCCTTAGGGGAGAGGTTCTCTCACACCTTAGTGCCATTTCCAGCTGTGAACAAATTCTCCCAGGCTCCCCAGGATGGATTTTAGGATGCAAATGTGTCCATACATAGCCTGAAAAAAGCTTTTTTGAGCTTTAGCTCCTTAAATTTTTCATATAACAACGACCCTTTTAAACGTACGATACAAAAATATTTTGGAATTATTTTAAACTGGGGAGTTCATCTAGGAATAGTGAGGGATGTGGAAGGGGGTTAATTCCTAGTTTCTCACTTTGCAAAGAAGCCTGAAGCTGAAGCAGATGGTGTTCAAGGCAAGAAGAGAGGAATTTCACACCCTTCTGTTTAGTCGGGAATTTTTATGCCAAATATATACATTTAGACATCCAAAAGTAGCTGCCTGTTGATCATATGGATCTGGATTACAGGAGCTTTTATGACAGGAGAGCGATGGGAAATGTTCCCACGTGGAGTTACGCTGGGAAAAGGGATTTTTCAGTTGATTTCTCACTTTAATCTGGGAATTTTCATTGTGTAAACAAGGTTTTCCTATGCCTCGGTAGGGAAAGGCTGGAGTAGATAAGCTCCTGGATCTGGTCTAGCTCTGCCTGGGAGGAGGAGAATGAGCTGGTGGAGGTTTCTGCTGCTCTTGGGGTTTGTGAATCTTATTTTAGGGGCTGTTTCTCAGTTCTCACTGTGACTAATGGCAGTATCCCTGTGGGATGAGACATCTTCCTCCAGGGTGCTGAAACACTGAGGGATTTTCAGGGCTTTTGGCTTGCAGGATGTGTGGATGGATGCCCAAAGCCCTCCAGACCTCTTTAAATCATGGGAAAATTTTTATCTTTGATATCCCATGATAGGGCAACAAATGTCACATATCATGGTAAAACTTTTGTCTTTAGATGAGGCTTTTCACCACCTTTTGATTTCACTTTCCTGAGCCCTGACTTTTGTGCTTTTAGACAGAGAGGGAATTTATTATGATTTTTAGTTTGTATTTTTATCATGTCTCCAGTTTCATTTAATCTCTGCATTTCCTCTTCTCTGAAGTTTTTCAAGCCCCTGGTCTCTCCCTCCCCACCTCTGAATTTTACCACATGATTTTGGGTAGCAGCAGCACCCAGGAACCATGATACTCCAAAGGGAGCTTAGATATCTTACTTAGATACCATATTTATCACAGATGCCATGTCTAGATAAGTGTGAGTCTAAAAATAATTTTTAACTTTTTCTCCCCTAGTTACACTTTCTAGTGTTTGTGTTTATTTAGTGATGACTGTGGCTGGGTACAGAGTAATTGATGATCACATGTGGAGGTGTAAAGACATTTTCCAGCATCTCCAAGGTTTTGTTGGGCTTGTGGGTGTTTTCTCCCACTCAGGATAAAGAAATCTCTAATTCTGCCCTGGATTAGAGTGTTTTGGTTTGGTTTAGCACCAAAATAAAGTCCTGATAACAGAAGTGGTCCAACACTCCTGTAGAGATAACAGGACTTGGTTCTCAACAACTCCAACTATAAAATTACAGGATATTTCTGTTCCTAGCAGGAGGGTTTCCATCAGGCCTTGCAGCCCAGTTGGGAAGGCTTTTCCTGATGCTCAGCATGTGTGTTTTAATTTTAAATTCATTATTCTGTGCCATGGGCAGCATTCGTGCTCTGGGTCAGTGTAGGCAGGCAGAGTTTCTCTTTAACAGAGTTTTAACAGCTTCCCCTTTCCTAGAGTTCCAGTAATTTTCCTACTTAAAAATGCTGGATATTCTGCCCCACTCTGTTTGGTACCCCAAATTTTACATGCTGCCTTTCCTCAGCTAACACTGCATGAGAGTAAAGATTTACTCTCATATTCCACGTGCATTTCAAAGTCTGCATCCCCACTTTATATCTTTTCTTAATATATTTGAACATCATAAACTGTGTTTTATTCAGATCCTTTCAGTGACCCTGTGCTGACATACTGCCAAGGTCTCTCTCCATGCTTAGGGCAGCAAAGCTGTTTCTGAATTCACACTTGGGAAGCAGGAATTTCCTCATGGGGTCCATAGAGGTCACCTGGAGAACAATCTGTAGCATCTCACCCAATAATTAAATGAAAATATGGAACTGCTGGACACTGAAAAAACCCCTAATGTCTTTTTTCAGTTCTTTGCTCCATTTCTTTTGCCAAGTTTGGGAGCTCAGTGCTCTTCTCTCCAGTGAACTTGCATCACTTCACTTTCCAGCAGATCAGGTTTCAGGTATCCAGGGATGGGAGGAGTAAATCCTTAAGTTTTTATTGCAAGAAAGGATGCCAAAAGTGGGGGTCTGTGGACTTCACTGCACTAGAAACTTTTGCAGATAGTGGCAATGTCAACAATTTGGTTCTTAATGTAAAGATGATCTTCCAGGAATAGGACATTTGAATGTGTGCCTAAACAAAACTTAGTTTTAAATCAAGGTATGCATTTAAGGTGATTTTTAATCAACCTCTGGCTTGAGGGTGTTTTTGGTTTTGTTTTTTTATTGGACTGAAAGTGTTTCATGTTGTTTTTGTCTTGTTAAATGGAAACCTCATGTTGTTTGAATGGAATTCCTTAATATTCCAGTGCTCCAGGACCCTGCATCCATCAAAGGATGGCAGGGGCTTTGTTGTCATACTCACAGATGAAGGAATGTTTTGGAGGTAGCTTGTAAGGATATCTCCTGAATTCTGCAGGAAGGTGGTCATTGGAAAACAAATATAGGAATCATATGGAATATTAACTACTGCAGTTTAATTAAGTTAAATAGACAGCAATGATTTTATTCTCTAGCTTCTTGTCTTTTTGTGGACAGTGTGCAGGGTGTTCTGCAGAAATTACATCAGGCCATCCCAAAGCCATAGTTGTATCCCTTGAGCTGAGATTCTGAAGGCAATCCCAAATGAAAAACTGGGAAAATGCTAGGAAAAAAGGAGTAAGGGGAATTTATCTTCATTTAAGCTTTGGAGCAGTTGCTCTGGAATAGTTCCTGCTGCCTGTCTTGAAACGAGAGCAAATCTCTGAATTATTGTGGAAAAGGTTGTTTGTTGATGACTTGAATCCCTCTTCCCATTTGGCCAGAGTGGGAACAGGTTGTGTGGGGGATGGAAGGGAGGGGAGAACCCCAGAGCCTGGGAGTGAGTGTTTCTGACCCAGCTCAGAGAAAAAAGGAGCAGAGGAGGGAGAATTAGCCAAAATCCCACAGCTGAAGGGAATGAAGCCAGGAGGGACCTGATGACTGACCATCAGGTCTGGGGAACCGCTGAAAATTAGTCCAGAGAAGTAGAGACCTTGGACTCTGGTCTTTTTTGGTCATTTACTAGACTATTTCTAAAAACTCCATATCTGGCATTGCTGATTAGTGCTTTTGCACTGATCCCAGCAGCAGTGTAAGTTTTTTGTGTGGCCAGAGGAGTTTCACAGCACATTTGCTGTGCAGCTGCTGAGTGTCCCGTGTGGAATTGTGGGTGTCTGGAGGCCTTCTAGAGCAATGGTTTCTCAGCTTAGATGTGTGGAGATGTAAAACTCTACATGATTTATGGGGTTTCGGGGGGCAAAATATGTAAAGCCCCCCAACAAGAACTTCAACAAAGAGTTGTGATAATAAATATAAAACCTGCTAACACCCTCCTGCCACCACTGAAATAATGCTGCTCTTGGCTCATCGCACCAAGGTTTTATTGCTCACCACATGCTCCTGAGCAGTCCTGAGCTGGCAAAGCTGGGCCTAATGGACCCTGCACTCCATTAAGGGGCTGTTGGAAGTAGGCAGTTGATGGATGGTGCTGAATCCCAGTGACTCTCTGGGAAATCCCTCGGGAGCAGCTCATGCCTGCTCTGAAATACGCAGCCTGCGATTGCTGCATAGAAGCTTTTTCCTGGCTTGCCCTGGAAGTGCCATGAGTTATAATCCAATCTGTGATTTTTCATTGCCTGTAGTTCAGCAGGGACTTGAGAGTGTTGTTGTGAGGTTCTGCTGTGTCCTGGTTGCTTGGCAAGAGCTGAAGGTAAAAGATTAAAAAATAAAAGGAGAAAACAAAATTCATAATGCAGAGCCATTCCTTATTTTCTGGATTTTTTTTCCCAATGGGATGTTGTATATTTTGTAATCCCAAAGGCTTTAGGGACGTTAGAAATTCCTCCTAAGGTAGCACACGCATCTGTATTTGTCTGTATTGTTGTTGTAAGATTATACAATGTCTCCAATACTGAAATCAAGACATTCTAGGGGTTATTTTAGCAAAAATTTCCTTGTGAAATGTCTCAAAGCTCTTCAGGCTCTTTATTTCTAAGAATATCTGTGGAGTTCATGTTAATTTTGGATGAGGATGGGCATACTTCTTTTAAAGTTGTTTGTTCATATTAAAAATAAAGACAGAGGCAGCAATTATAATGAATCTGATTATTGTTAGAAAGATGCAGCCTATTAGGATTTTGAAACCGGTTTCCTTTTTATCTTCAATTCTGACATCAAAATGTCCTGTGATAGAGAAGTAAAAAGGCAGCTGGATCAGTAGGACTTTGTCCAACACGTGGAGTAAGATGCATGTTAGACATTGGGTCACAAGTCCTCAAACATATGATAAAAAATATTATTTTTAAACTCTACTTTCATTTAGATGCCCTAAAATAATTCTGCATAAGACTTCTTGAAGTAATCTGTTGCAAGCATGTTCAGGGGAGATAACCTTTGTAGGAGAGGAAGGGTTAGAACTATTTTGGTGGAAATTAAGAGCTTTTTTTGCCTGAGCTTGAAAAAGAGGGCAGATCCTCACTTTTATTGTAGAGGGTGGTGGTTCTGCTGGTCTTGGAGCAGTGGCTTTGGCTATCTGGGGGTCTCTTTGTTAGCCCAGACAGCAGCAGCCATGAATAGCGGGAGATACGGAAGTAGGAAAGGGAGCTTTGCTGCTTTTTCTGTGTAATTACTGTGTTGTAGCACAATTTTCTTCCAGCAACTGAATACTAAATATTAATTGATGCAAATTGTGTGACACTTTGATGGGTGGGAAGTTCCACATGACTCAGCCACAATCACTGAGAACCCCAAAACCCCTCAGATCCCAAAGCATGGGAAGGAGAATCTGCCCTTGTGCCCCCCTCAGGTGAAACCTCACCTGCAGAGCTCCCTCCAGCCCTGGGATCCAGCATCAAAAGGATGTGGAGCTGCTGGAGAGAATCCAGAGGGGGCCATGGAGATGCTCCAAGGGCTGGAGCCCCTCTGCTCTGGACCCAGGCTGGGAGAGCTGGGGGGGCTCACCTGGAGAGGAGAAGGCTCCAGGGAGAGCTCAGAGCCCCTGCCAGGGCCTGAAGGGGCTCCAGGAGAGCTGGGAAGGGACTGGGGACAAGGAATGGAGGGACAGGACAAGGGAGAATGGTACCAGAGGGCAGGGTTAGATGGGATATTGGGAAGAAATTGATCCCTGTGAGGGAGGTGAGGGCCTGGCACAGGGTGCCCAGAGAAGCTACAGCTGCCCCATCCCTGGAAGTGTTCCAGGCCAGGTTGGACAGGGCTTGGGGTAGTGAAAGTTGCTGCTGTCCATGGCAGGGGGGGAACGAGAAGAGCTTTAAGGTCTCTTCCAGCCCAAACTGTGCTGTGATTAAGAGGCAATACAGGAAAAGGAAAGGGGGAGTCCACACACGCTGGATGTTCTTGGCAGGCTTGGACCCCCACACAGCCACCCCATGTCCAAAGAAACTTCTGGTGCACCTGAAATTGGGAAATGCTCTGTGCTTTGTTTTGTTTCAGGTTGCTCCAGAGGTTATATTTTTCTTTGGAATCACAGGAAGCATTGATGCATTATTTACAGGATGTCTGTTTTGGTAAATGGTGTATCAGTTTTCACAAAACCCTTTGGATTTTTTCTTTTGTTTTTGCTTACACCAAATCATCATTATGTCATCTGTGGGGCTTTGGGGTTTTTTTAGGAGGAATATAGAGCAGAAGGAATTAGCTGGCACAACATCGACTACATAGACAACTCCAGCTGCATCAACCTGATCAGCAAGAAGCCAACAGGGCTGCTCCATCTGCTGGATGAGGAAAGCAAGTGAGTAGGAAAATGCTGGCTTTGGAAATTAAATTTGGTTTTTCAGTTAAAATGTGTTTATTCTTCAGCTTTCTGGGAAAAAACAACTTCCCAGAAAGGTGCTAATAGCTCTCTGGGCTGATTGGTGTTTCTAGTGTTGTTTTTGAGGTGGCAACACACAGAGTGGAGAATCAGCCAGCTGAGCTAAAAGCCTTAAAAAATAATAATTAAAATTCCTTTCCAGAATTTATTCGATTAAAAGGAAGAAAAAAGGTTTCCTTTGCTTCTCTCTTCATTTCTTTCCCTATGGGGTGTGACAGCGTGAAGGTACTGAACCCAAGACCATGAGTTGAAGCAGGATGTGTAGGTGCTGTTATTGAGATATAAGGTGGATTTATCAATTTACTGGTAAAAATTGAACCAGAGTGAAGTGAGGTCACTTGTCCATAGGGGCTGCATTTCCACAGGGTTTTATGGGCATCAGGGACTTGGCTCAGGTTTGCATCCTTGGTTGAATCCATCTGTCTCGGGAGAAGTTCTTGGGTGAACATGTGGCTTCTGGGGCTGCCTTGGTGTGGAAACTTTGGAGCAGAACCTTTCTCCCATCAGATGCTCTTGCCAGTTTCCTCCCTGGGAAAGGCAGGGAAAGGCCAGGTGGTTTTGCTGAGGTCTCCTCAGATACACATGGCCAGGGGCATGAGGTCTTCTCCCACCATTTGCCTTTGCAGGTTTATCTCCCACTTCTTGTCTCTTTGACAGGAGAGCAGCAGTGATGCTCTCCCAGTGATACTGTTCTGGGATAAATCAACTTCAGTTGGGTAAAGTTGTGAAATACATTCCCATGCAGCAGGTTTCCATGAAGTTTGAGGATGGAGGGTTGGCTTTCTCTTACCAAGAGGCTCTGCTGAAGCAGACTGAGAAGTGGAAGCTCAGAATGTCTCTGTTTTCCCTTTTGTGGCCAAGAAAGAAGTGGAAAAGTTTTCCCGTTGGGTTTACAGTTTCTTCCTTTCAATTCTCTCCACTCAGTTTTCCTCAAGCCACAAACCAGACACTGCTGGACAAATTCAAGCGTCAACACGAAGGGAACTCCTACATTGAATTCCCAGCAGTGATGGAGCCAGCTTTCATCATCAGACACTACGCGGGCAAAGTGAAGTACGGAGTCAAGGTCTGTCCCCCAGCTGTTCCCTGGCAGTTGCTTTCATCTAAATCAGGGATTGGGAAGGGAAGCCCCAGAGGCTCCACAGAGATGTTTTGGAGAGGACTTGGCCCAAGAAGATGGGATGGTCAGGAGAGAAGTTTTTGGGGAAATGAAAATGTGACAGGATCTTCCCGTTTTCCTCCACGTGAGCATTTCGGGAAGAATTTAGGGATACGCAGTGAGCTCAGTGCTACACCTGAATGACAAGTTGAACTTGGGTGTCTGGTGGCCTTTCTGGGCTTGGTTTGTCTAGAAAACCCAGTGTTTTCCTCTTCATTAGCCACTTTTAATACAGGTTATATGTGCTTAGGTCTCAGCATCCCACTGCCACAGATACTTTCTGGAATCCCACATGAATGATTCCAAAGTTGACTCTTTCTATTCATGCCAGTTATTAGCAGAAGGAATTCTGGTGGTCAGATGAGCCTGTGTGAGAAAAAGCCTCAGGATTTGTAGCCGTAAATCTCTCATCCTGTTTCTGATGCAAGAAATGCACGTGATAAGCATCAGAGCTGATGGTCATCAAGAGCTATCTGATATGGGAGCTGGAGAGAAAAAAGAAACAGGATTCAATAGTTGTGCTGGCCCAGAGATAGCCCAGAAGATCCTACCTGGAGTACTGTGTGGATATTGTTTATTTTCCTCTTTCCTCCTCCTCCTTCCCTAGGATTTCCGAGAGAAGAACACGGATCACATGCGCCCAGACATCGTTGCTCTCCTGCGGAGCAGCAAGAACGCCTTTATCTGTGGGATGATCGGGATTGATCCCGTGGCTGTTTTCCGCTGGGCCGTCCTGAGGGCCTTTTTCAGGGCTATGGTTGCCTTTAGGGAGGCTGGAAAACGATACGTGGAGAAGAAAACTGGTACGTGTGCTCATCACCTGGTCTGGAGCCTGTTCTCCACTGGCAGTTTGGGTTTAATGTGTTATTACTGTGTTTTAAGTAGCCTGACTTAATAGGAGCTCTGAATCTATTAGAAAACTCGTTGAAATAACAGGTAGGTTTCTTGTGGAAGTCACATTTAAAGGTACCATTTGGATTTTAACATATCATAAGGAAATATTTTCATTTTACTGCTGCTTTAATTTTTCCTTTTTGTAGGATGCATGGATAGAAAAACCCAAGTCATTCAAACAGAGACAAATAAATTATCCAGCAAAAAAAGCAAATTATTTTTATAATAATTCTTGAACTGTTGGTTACATCTGGAAACAAAAAAAGGCAATAAATCTTCCTGTCATTTTCCAAGCTGTTCACATTTTCAGCTGCAGGAGAGCATATCTCTTGTCTAGCAAAATTCATTCCTTTGCAGCCATCCAGAACCACGGATCACAGGGGCATTAAATTAAAGGAAAGTGATGGTGCATCATCATGCTGTGGCAGGCAAGACCTGACTGTGCCTTTAGACCATTTCTCTGCATAAAGCAATTTCGGAAAGACGGGTACAAGCTATTACTGTTCATTTCTGGGCACAAGAGGGCTTGAAATCCGTGATGGAATTAGAGCCTCAGCAGGGAAAATGTCAGCTGGGTTAAAATTAAACGCAGAGCTGCATCATGAATTACTTTGTAATCAGTGAGGTTTGCATCGTGGAGTGTGAGGGAGCCTGGGACAAAGAGCATAGGGATGCAAACTCTTCAAGCAGAATTAAAATTTTCTTGGGAGCAAATCCCAAGAAGAGCAGGAGGCAAAAAAATCAGCTTTCAGCACTTGGGGTTCTTTCTCTGACACCTCTTGGATGCAGCATAAGAGCCGATTCTCTTGAGCCTGGGTCTGTCTGGCACATCAAGGCAGCATTTTTGGACACAGTAACCGAAGAGGGAGATGGCAAAGATGTTTGGCGTTGGGAGAAAGGCCACTCCAAAGAGGTGGTTTCCAAAATCCATCTTTGCATTTTCATCTTGAATAAACCCCAGGCTGAACTCAAATGAGGTAATCTGGAAGATAAGAAAAAATCATTCAATCTCAGGAACTAAGAGCTGATTTCAAGCCCTGCTTCACTTCTGTATCTCTGGCAACTGGTCCTGCACACTGCCGTGCTCATCTCCTCACTCTCACTTCTCAGTCCAGAGTTTGTAGTGGTAACTTGCTTATATCTATCTATATCAATAGATATAATAGATATGATCCTACGTACATGATTATAGATATATAGATATAACTGGATGAGTCCAGGAGGTCTTGAAACAATTCTGAGACTCAGTTCTTGCATCACCTTCTCTTTCTGTACCAAAATTAAACAATACATGGTTATGGCTGAATTTCTAAACCTTTTCATGGTGCTGCTCCATTATCTGTCCATGTCCTTTAGCCTGTATTCAAATGGCTTTGTGCTTTGTACTCTCTGGGTTTTGAGTCAAAGAAAAACAAGCCCCTCAGAAAGCTGGATAAGGTTTGTCTTAAACTTACCAGCAATCCTCAGGTCATTTATACCCTGAGCTTCCATGTGCATCAAACTGGGAAAAAGTCATGAGAAAGTCTCCATTATGCAGGCAGCACTAGTGGGATTACCTAAATCTGAATTCCATACTGAGGTATACCTTATCTGTGGAGAAAACTTAGCCTACAGGCAGTGGCAGAGCTGGGATCACTGTCCTTGCCCTCTTGGAGAGCTATCCACCATGTCCAAGCATGACAGGCCTCAGAGCGACCTGTAGTGGAGGGTGTCCCTGCTCATGGCACGGGGTGGGACTGGATGATTTTTAAGGTCCCTTCCAACTCAAAACCATTCTGGGATTCTACTTTGCCCAGGTCACACTTAGCAAGCTGAGATCAGTAGCAGTGTTTTCAGTGTTTTGTTGCTGGTGTGACCTTACAGCCATTGGTGTGGAACATCCCCTGTTCCATTGTCCTCCTCCAAAATCCGGTCACCAAAGCCGGTGGCTGAGGAAGAGGTAGACACGGGCAGAGGGCTCAGCCAGTGTCAGGACAGTGTGATGGGCTGGTGTGGCAAGATGCATCCACTGCCAGATGCTGGAATTCCCCTTCTTCTCTCCAAAATAATGCAGAAAAGACCCAAAGTGATGCTTTGCCTCTATGGCAGAAAACATTTGTGAGTTTATTAAAGTATCAGTAAAATTCTCTCATCTTGATAAACAGAACAAGAGAACCAAAGGCAGCACATGTTGGAGGTTTATTTTGTTTTTTATCAAACCTTGATGGCTTTAATTAGCCAGATTTGAGCATCTACCTCCCCACAGATGTGGAGCTTCTGACAAAATGATGGTAGAGTAAGAAGAGCCTCTCTCACACAGTCATCCACATGAACACACTTAATATTTGTACAGATATTTTTTCAAGATGTGCTGCCTCTTCTTGGTTTCTGAGGTCCTTTCCCCATCCATCAGGCAGGTGAAGTGAGGGAGCAGGGAAATACCCAAAACATGCTTATTTTAATTAAAGGTTCTTTGCACTCTTTGTCTGAGCTCCAACTGGATCTCTTGTGCTTTACGCTTGCAATACCCAGTAGGGATTTTCTGGAAAAATCCCTTGCTTATGTCTAAGCAGCTGTGCGAATTTTTGCTCTGCTTCCTTTCCACATCATCCTTTCGGTTGTCTCCTCCATGCCAAGCAGATGCTTCTGGAAGGATAATCAGCATTTCTTTCTTGCTGGCTTTTTGGACTCTTCTTTTCTCGTACTCCTGATACCCTCCTAGTGCAGCTTTTGGTGATTGTGTGATTGTCCTCGTTAGCTTGAAGGTGAAGAGCAGCAAAGTGGTGTCACTGTGAATTTTCTTTGGTACCTTTGTGTTCTGCCTGAGTGCCTTCTTACAGTGCTGCCAACGCTCCTCAAATGAAGGAAGCCAGGATCAGGCAAGCTGTACTTAGCTGAAGGGTGGAACTCTTCAATAATTTGATTTTTAATTCTTCTTATCACTAAGTTTATCAATGAGGATTGAAATGGTCCAATAGAACTGCGTGTTAGAACTGGATTTGTTTGTGAACTTGGATTAAAGGAACACTGTCAAGCATTTTAGGAAAGAAAATTGGATGATTGACTTTTTCTGCTGTCATCAATACACATTTATTATGCAAAACCCTCTAATTCTTAGCAATAATGGAAAATTAATGGAAAATTAATGGAAAAAATGGTGCTGTTCATACAAACTATGCTGCAGAGACTTGGTTTTGCTGGACCTATATCCTTGCTCTGATGAAGGTTTTGTGGTCTTGAGGCTGTGCCTGTCCTCAATGGGCTCTGCAGTTGGATTTGGCCAACAAGCGTTGTTCCTTGGATAATTCCTGCTTAAAAATAATCCCACTGGCTTCTGCAGATTTATTCCTGAAGTTGATCACAAAAAGAAACACCTACTGCCCTCAAAATAATCAATAAAAAAGGCTGCATTTGCCAAATGAAGGTGACAGCAACCAAAAGCTTGGTGTTTGAGGTCTCACTGGTGTTAAGGTGAGGAAGACACTCCTTGACCGTGTTCCTGCAGAAGATGCAGACCAGTCCTTTCCGATGGTTTGATGTGTTGATATGAAATGCTGCCGTAGATGCTGGCACAAAGTGACTCCATGGTGACCTCCCCACACCTCCCTGGGAGTGTGGCACATCCTGGGCTTGGCCAACAATGGCAGAGAGGCTCTGTGTGTTGGTACATTGTCACTGGCGTCACCTCTCCGCCACCCTGTTGCTCACAGCTGGGCATCAGAAATCCTCCTGGCCACACATCGGTGGTTTCTTCCAACCCAAACCCATCCTGCCGATCTCCAGACACTGTGTTCTCTGCCCTCAGGGAATATGGAAATGGTGCTTAATGCAAATAATTTCTATTTTTCCTTTTAATTGCCAAAATGTAGCGCTGAGATGCAAAATGAGAATTCCAGGTGGTTGTGTCACGGAGCATCTGGACAGGGATTTGTGGGTAACACCAGGCAGAGGCATGGAAAGGACTTTAAAAATAAGTTAATAAAAGTAAAGATTTATCTAATAATCCTCTTTTTACCCATATGATCTTGGAGTGATTATTAAGTGCTTATGCTCTGTCTAATGAGGATTATAATTGGGACTGGGATGTAGTCCAGCCCATTGCTCCCGTGCCACAGCTCAGTGCGGAGGAAACCACAGTTAAATTGTGTCAAGCGCAAAAACGCACGACCCTCGAGCTCCTTCGGGCTTGTTCCTTCCCCCTCTCCTGATCTCTGCTTATAAAATCTTTCTCTTCTCTCCATTATTTTTTGTTTTTATTTTGCTTCCCAAGGGCATGATGATGCAGTGCCATGTGCGGTTTTGAAAAGTGTGGATAGTTTTAGCTTTCTCCACCACCCAGTTCATCAGAGGAGCTTAGAGATCCTGCAGAGGTGCAAGGAGGAGAAGTACAGTAAGGCTCCACCACCCGCCCTCCCCTCTGATACCACACTCACACGTCCAGAAATGGAAACCAGGTGCATTCCATGTAGAAAGGATAAAAAACAGGCCTGAGGAGTGCTCCATGATCAAACCAGCTGCCTTAGAGCAGTTTTGAGCCTATTGGGAAATATTAGGTAGAGTTGGAAGAGTCAAATTAAAAGCAAACCCATATCTCTTGAGATCTGACAAAAATCATTTTGTTGGCAATTTCCCCATTTACTCGCTGACATTAATAAAGAATATTCCTGATACAAGGCTGGTACAGCTGGAATTCAATTTAATTTGGATTTCATTGGATTTCAGAAATATCTTTAGCTTGTGAAAATAATGTCTCCCAGGGCTTTTACTTAAAACAGAGGCATTGTCAATGTTATTTTACAGAATGATGCACTTGGTCTCCATTTCTTCATCTTCACTCCTCTGTCATGTAATAAACTCATCCTGCATGACAAAATGGACATTCTTGCCTGCACTATACTATTTCATTTTTATATTTAAATAGATATTTGGTGCTCTCATGTTTAGATATATTATTTTCCTACCATTACTCTCTTCCTTCATGTTGTGTGTTAAAGCTGACAGAAATAGAGCTTCTCTGCATGGGCAAAGCTTCAGCCCAACTTGCTTAAACTTCATGAAATTTAGGTGTAAGTGGAAACTACCTTCTTTTTTGTAGAGCTGAGCATGGTAAGTACAGTAGGTGCATGTTAAATCTTCATAAATATGGGTTTCCTGTTAGAAACCTTCTGTCAGATGTCTGTGCTTCCTGCAGCATGTGGGGTTGGGGGAGCAATGGTGGTTTAGGTCTTAATTTAGGCTTTCATTCTTAATTTAACTACATTATTTTACCCTACTAGTTCCCAATGCTGCTGTAAGAAAATAAAAAGGAGTGATGCTAAATTTTATTTGATTTTAGATTTTATTAAGTGGTGTCGTGCTAAGTGACGTTACTGATACTACTAAGAAACGATTGGAAAGGAAAGTGGTTATCAGCAGAGTAATTTTACTTGCAATTAATGAATCAATTTAATTCTTAGGTTGGCTCAACAATATGGGCAATTTTGAGGGGTTTAGTTTGCAGTTCCTTAGGTGGGAAAAAGGAAATTCATACAACTCAAGCGATACTTAGAGCTTTATTTTAGTGGGAAGCAGGAAGTTGAGCTCAATGTTGAGCTCAACACCTCAAAACCTCACTAACACAGACTAGTTCACACAATTTGAGATCTCTTAGGATAAATCCAACCAATGGGTCTAAGAAGAAGAGCATCGCCGCAGTTTGTGAATTAGCATCTGACCAGGCAAATGAGTAATTCATGTTCTGCATTCAGAGATCCTTCCACCTTCCCATGGGGTGTGCTCCTGCTTCCCCAGGCTCCCAGCCTTGGAAAGCTGAGGTGGGCTTGGAGCGTGCGTAACGTTCCGGTTCAGAATCCACCCACAGGCAAGCTTGGCCCCGGGGACTCAGCTTTTCCCACAGGTCAGGTGAGCTTATACATCCACATCATCCTTGAGACAGGAACCAGGGTCATCTCCTTGTCTTGAACTGTGCAATTAGTTCTGAACAAAGAGAGAAACAAATTGGTTTGATGAGTTTACTGAGATTCCCTGTAGGTCCCTTGGTATTCAGCTTCTGGAGCCAACTGGTCGCCCTTCCCTTACCGTCAGCTGCTTCCCTGGAGCCATGGAGCCCACCAGTCCCTCCAGAGCAAGGCACTGGGTTTAGACACCTCTGATTCAAGACTGGAGCTCTGCTGGTTGACATTCACCCATAGGGAGTAGACAGGGCTTATCCAAAACTCTTCTCAACAAGAGCAAAGGCCTGTTTGATAAATCAGTCTGTCTTGCTGAAACACTCCGGCTGAAGGATGGGGAATATGCTTGAAAAATCAGAATCATTTTCTGCCTGAAGTGTAAAGCAGGTCAGGCTGTATCTGAGTTGGATGAAGGGAGTGAGAGGTTGTTGCCATTCACACGTTGTTCTTTCCTGCTATCAATTCCTGCAATTTAATGGCCCATATTCACCATACACAATCCTCAAGGCCGGGTGCGACTCACCAGCTGAAGTCTAAGACCTTTTTACCTTCTATTTATAAAAATCCCCTTTATTTCCCAGAAATAAGAAACATGACAGCTTTTTTGGCTGTATTGCTTCTTTAAAGAGCCAAGTGATGGCACAAGGTAGAAAAGTCTTTATACTTGGTGTATCTAAAGCAATTCTCTTTAACCCAACTTGTGCACTGTGACCTTTGTCAATCAACAAATCACTTAAGGTGCTGAGCTGGCAGAACCATGATGCAGTTTAAATGCAGCTGTTACCTGAAAGCCTGAAATAGAAATTCCCTTTTCCTGGGCAATGCAAGGATGCAGGGATAAGTTGATACAACCTTGTCTTCATCACTTCAGCTTGACTTGTTGGGTTGGAAAGTGTTTTGGACCTTTCCTTTGGTGGGGAGTGCAGGGAATGGTAGGAAGACAGATTTTGCTCCAAAAAGATATTCTAAGAAATCTTGGAAATACCAGTGAAATCCCATTTTCTATGGACTCTTTTAGACAAGAAAAGCCTTCTGGGCCTTAACAGGGGAGTATCCAAGCATATTAAAATATATTAATCTATATTAAAAATAGATCCAGCTAGACATTAGATGCTTTCTTAGTCTAGAACTAGCTACACAAATTACTAATGCAACATTTTAAGCAGACTCCTGGTTATTCCCATTTTTCCCTTTTTACAGTTGAGTTTCTGTGCTCTAAATCAGGACTTTGGACACAGAAATGCCAGTCTTGAAAGAGGTACAAGAACACTCCTAGGACAAGAAATGTAAACCAAGAATGGCTTAAATGGCAAAAAGCAGAATTGAAAAGGATTTTGAGCTTGGGTGTTGTTAAGCACTCGGATGCATTTCCTGCCGTGCTTTCCGAAAACCTCCAGTGCTGGAGATGCCAGAACTCAGCAGGAGTGATTTGGTTGGTCTTGCTTTGGACCACAGGCTGGGTTCAAAGATGACCTGGGGCAGCACACCCTCAAATCTTCTTTTGTTGGCATTTCCATGTCCAGAATATTTGGGCACCTTTAGATGCAAAAACTTAATCAGGTGGACCATCAGCCTTTTCAGGGATCTCCTGCCCACTTCAAGATGAACTGCTTCTCCTGTTCATCTTCAAGATGAGCTGTTACAACACCTTAACAGGGCAAGGAGGGCAGTAAATGTCCTGTTGACTTTGGTAGGAGTTCAGCTTCTCCTCAGGAATTCCAGGCTCAGAGCAGCAGGACGGGCTCAGCTCTCAGAGTATTTGCTTTGTGTTCATCTTTCGGAATAACAAATCGCCAGGACATCTTTCAGCTCAGCACCTGGGCTGCATGAAATAGTGGAATTATAAATATGGGGAGGAGGGGATATGCCATTGCTTCCTCCTGTCCTGCTACAAACCCTAGTTTAGACTTTTTTCTTTTTAGAAAGCATTATTTTCCCTGTTTTTTCCCACTGTAGATGTCTCAGGGTAGAATAAAACACCTTTTCCCCATGCTGAGGTGAGAGCTGTGATTTTTCCTGTCTCACAGCAGTGATTTTGAGACAGTTATAAAATTGCTCAGCTGTTTTCATGTCAAACTCCACATTATCAGATCTTTACATTTCTGTGGTTTGGTGACTTGAAGTGTTTTGTTGTCTACAAAAATTGTCTTCATAAGTGCTTGGTTACAAAACATTTCCACTTCGGGGAAGACAACAGCTGCTACTGTAAGCATGTGTGGCATCTTCCTTGTCTGAATATAAAATAGATACTTTATTTAATATATTGTTTTATTAGACATATTTTATTACAAATAAATTATTCCAGGTATCAAAGTATATAGGCTCAATTGGCAATCAAGCCTTTGTGAAATAGTGTATAAAGTATTTCCTACTTGCTACACATGTCCATATATTTGGAGGGAGGGAGAGAAGTGTCTAAGGAGTAAATGCCCATTTTTTCAAGTATTCTAATTATGTCCAGGTGTTTTGCCCGTGCAGCTGGGTTATCCCATGCACAGTGGAAAGCTTGGGAATCTCTTGGACACGAAGAATATGAGTGGCTGCTCCCCCCCATTAGCTCCTTCCCTCACCCCATTTTCTGGCAGGGACAGCGTGCCCCTGAAGCACCCCATGTGTGTGTGGGAGGGGAATTAGAGGCTGGAGCAAACAGTGTTACTCAAAGGGTGATGACTCTGGCAGGGAGGTGGCACTGGGGAGCGATGGCATCCCTGGCACCCGGCTGTGCCCGGCATGTGCCAGGACACGTCCGCGCCACAGTCAGGGCTCAGCTATGGCTCTGCTAATTGTCTGTGGGGATGGCTCTGCTAATTGTCTGTTGGCTATGAGCCAGCTGGAAACGTCTTCTTCATGTGCTGCTTCAGGTATCACTCGGAAGAGCCCGCGGACACCGCTCTCAGACCTCCAGGGAGTCAACACCATCAACGAGAGGAGCCCGCGGTAAGGCTTCTGCTTTCACCTTGGCATGGCCGGGAATCTGGGGTGGGAGGGCACCGTCTGTACCTAAAAATGGCTGTATTGACATTTCTCCCATCTCGCCTTTCAATCTTCTCTTCGTTCTTTCTCTGCCATATGATGGGATCTAAACACCTTTCCCGACTGAACAGCAGTCAGGGAAAGCAAGTTCCCTGTGTCAGAGGCAGCAGTTGGTGGTGGTGGGTGTACTACGAGGGGAGAAGAAGCTTAAAAAAATGAATTAATGTGCCAATATCAAGGAAATAGTAATTTAAGGAGGACAGGTTTGGGTGCAGAACTGCATGCAGCATGTGGTGGCTCTAGGCACCCTGGAATGTGGAAAACCTGGAAGGTACGGGTTTGAGATGGTACTTTGCCAAATGCTTGCTTGCTTTCAAGAGGAAAAAAAAAGCACATTTGCTTCAAAATTGATTGATTTTTACAGATTTTATGTATGTTTTTATTTTTAATTCCTTCCTTGAAGTTTCTGACCATTTAAGCAGCTACTGAACGAGACTCAGATCTACACTTGAGATACAGATCTGTGCCTCTTCTGCAAAGCCTTTTTCATTCCCATTCCAGAATTAACTTGCTTGTGAAGCCAAAGTCTTCATTTCCAAGGCATGTCTGGGCACTGATCCTTTTCTCAGCTACTCTTGTGCTATTCCTCCACAGGAATCCCAGGAGGTCTGATTTTCCTAATACCCCTCTGAAGGCATAGGGTGCCTCTCTGCTTCCCTCTGAGCTGGGGAAGGAGCACCCTCAGCTCCTGCAACCACTGCTTGGGGCTGCAGATATTCCAGTGTGTCTTTATGAGAAGTCCAGAACAAGTCAAGAGGAGTCCGAGTCTTGTCTCCTGAAATGTGTCCATTAGATCAGTCCTTGCATCCCACAAAATTAAATATCCTTCGAGGATGTTATGAAGGCTCATTTTTAATGGCTTTAATGCCAAATAGCCACAACAAAAATTAGATACACATAGTTCCTTTTTTTCTAGAAGAATGTCCTTCCTCTTCCGAATTCCACCCCTTTGAGAGAGGCAGTGGCACCCTCCTGAAGGAGAACTGAATGTTCTCACATCATTACAAGTCCATTTCAGTGGTTAGAGAGAATGGGATTTACTTAAAATGGTGGGATTGAATTCATAAATTTGTGCCACTTCTTGAGTTTGAGCAGAAATCCACAAGCAGTGTCACCCTGTCCTGGGAAGGAACCTGACTGTCCTCACCTCAGTCTTTGCCACCTTCCTTTCCTTTCTGTAATGCTGCAGCTGCTGGGGCTCTGCTGGGTTGGGTTGTGATGACACTCGGTGCTTGGTAACACTCGAAGCAGGGAAGGTTGGTGTCTCCAGAGGTGACATTCCCTGCTTCCAGCACCTCTGATTGTGCAAGTTTCCCTCAAGATAACGTAATGTGAAACTTTGTCCCTTTGGAGATCTTCCCTTGTAGATAAGAGGATTCCTGCAGTTTCTCTATCCAACCTTTGTCACATGAAGAACATCTGTGAACTGGGACAGGGCTTTTCTTTACTGCCCAACTCCGGCTTTGGAGGCACTTTAGGAGTCTAAAAGGAGCTTGGGTTGCCAACATTTTTGTAGCTCAAAATATTTCAATTATCTCAGCAAAGGGACATTCTAAAAGCAGGGAAACTCCTCCTGACCCAGGCAAAGAGGAGGATGTGTTTATTTACTGTGGAGTTCAGCGTGTGGTCAGCTCTGCTTATGTGACTTAACCCATGCCAGCACAGCAGACAAGTCAGCCTAAACAGCCAGAATTGAGGAACTGTGTTTTCCTTCCTCATCCTCAGCAGCTGTGTCCTATCAGCAGCCTTAATCTGAGCCTTTATTTGCAGAAAATGGGCTTTTGGAATCATCCTAACTCCTGTGTTCCTCCTCCTGTGGTGCCTCAGTAGCGTGGTCCATGATCTTCACTTCCCTTGGGCATCATCAGTAATGGATTCCCAAATGTCTCCTTTTCCCCATCCTTCTGGAAGTACAAACCAGGTTTCTCAGAAGATTTCCAAGGTCCAGCTGGGCTTTCAGAGTAGGCAGGTGATTTTGATCCCTTTCATTGTAGCTGCTCTTGGTCTGGAGAGTTGTGTCCCACTTGATGAACATTGGTATTTCAGGTAAATGGCACTTGTTGAGCAGGAGGAGGTGAGCACAGGAGTGCAGGTAACACATCTGGAAGAGAGATTGGCTTTAGCAGCTTCCCAGCAGATCAACTGGCAAGCAATTACGGCTCCAAATTAAACAGGAATTCCTTTCAAAGACATCTCATGATCATGTGGTTGCTGATAAGTCTTGTCATGCATCCATCCTACAGGATAGCTCAAGGCCTGTTTCTAAAAGCAATTTTGAGGCATGACATCACTCAGGAAGTCTCTGTGGAGGCTTTAGGAAGCCAAGTGCTCTCCTCTGATCTCAGAAAAAAGTGGACAGGTGGTTTGCACATGCTGGGTGGGAAACCAGGCTTCAGCAGAGTGTTCCAAGTGCCTTCCCCAACTGCTGAGAAATGAAGGCCAGGCCATGCCTAACCAAAACCACTTGGGCTGGTTGGGATCCTGCTGGTTTGTGCTCACCAGTGACACTTTCATGTGCAGGGGTGTCTGAGCAAGTGTTGGTCTGGAAACAGCTGGCTGGGCTCAGTGAGGTGTGATTGACCCTGAAGTACCAAAAGCCTGCATCTGTTGGCATGTGAACATATCCATCCTAAAGCATCCACAACCATCAGAGCTGTCATTGGGTGTCTCTTGGGTTTTTCAAAACCACATGGGAATTTCTAGGGTTTTCCAGAGAGGTTGGCCAGGATTAATGGTATTGTACATCCCAAAGGTGGCTGTTGAGCTTTAGTGGTTCCCATCAACTGGTGGGTTTTTTTTCCCCACCTGCAGACAGGAGGGTTTTGGTGGATGGATGTAAAGAGAAAAAAGGTGAACAGGAGGGATCACTTGGATATTCAAACTTCTCTCTGACAATCTGTGAATGGAATGCTTAAGAAAGCAGGTCCTGGAGCACTTAGCCAGGGGTTTTTCTTTGCTGTGATCAATCCTTCCTTATAATAGTGGTCCATGTCAAAATGCTGATTTAATAGGATCAGCAAGGAATTTGGGAAGTGCTCAGATGAGGCAGTGAGGTGACGTTGCTCTGAGGATCTGGCTCCAGGCTTTGAGCTGGCTGAACATACAGCTTTACATCCTTTATTTTTTAATTTCCATGTGGCACTTGAGATTTGCCTTTCCTCCAAATCAAAGGACTGCCTTGTTGTCAGACCTCAGAAGTAGCCGGTGCCTGAGGCCACGTTTAAAGCACCGTGTCCTTCAGCATCCTCATGACCTGGTGCAGCCTGGAGTCTCCTCCTGTTCCTTTTCCTCCTGTCTGAGATAACTTGGGGGCAGGCAGGGATGGGCATTCCAGGCCCCACATCCTTCCTTAGATTGCTTTTATTTTGTATGATGATTTCTACAAGACTGATAAAAAAATTTAGAATTTAAAAACCCCCAACAAACCACTAAAAACACACCAAGACAAAAGTATTTTGTTTGAGTGCTGTCAATAAGGGGCTTCATGTCCCCCAGACACCACTGGAATGCTCCTTATCTCTGGAAATTGCTTGTCCTTATGTGTAGTTTGGTCAAGTATCTGTTTCCATCCCTCCAAGAGAGGATTTTGCTTCCTCTACTCCTTCCCTTTAGCCCTTCTGAAGCCAGGTGAGCATTTCTGGAGACCACAGCAGTTATGCTCCATGGCAGCAGGAGCCAAATTGAGTGACTGATCTGTACTCAGGTCCCAGAGAATGATTCTGGGTCAACCAATCCATCCATCTGGGGCTGACATCCATCTTTGTGGCAAATAAGGAGTTTATTGCGAATTAGATTTGCTTTTTCTTTTCCTAATGGAATGATTGTGTGAATTTGAGGAGACAGAGTCAGCACCAGATATCATGGCCTCATGTCCTTCAGACCACCAAAGGTATCTAGAGATATCTGCATACTCAAGGTTTCTGTGTGGGAGAGCTGGAAGCTGTTATTGTCCTGCTGATAATTTGTTCCTTTTGTGACTATTTGATCTTTGAGAGGTGCTTTAGTAAACAATGGCTGTCTGGCACCAGGGACTCATCCCATGGGAGTGAATAAAAACTGGAAAGAAAAAAGCAGCACCTCGTTTTCTACCAGTGGGTTATTTTATGATCTCTTTTTTTCATAGAACCGTGTTTTTCTCTCTTCCTAACGCTGTCTGGTGTTTCAGGGATGCCTATGCAGTTGGCTGGAATGGCCGGATGGGGATGAGGCACAACAGGCTTGCCAGCCCTGGCACCTTCCTGGACAAAGATGGGATATTCGTCAACGCAACCAACAGCAAACTGCTGGAGAGGGCCCATGGCATCCTCATGTCAGTACCCAGGAGGGGATCTGGGCTTGCTCCTGGAGCATAATGAGCAGCATGGGAAGTTAGGGGAATGTAAATAGCCAGGAGATAAAACTCTAAGGGCACCAAGTAGACTTGGAGGTGTTTCCCAGTTGGGTCAAAGCAACCCCAGTACATTTGACATGTCTGATTTAACTTGTCTCATTCATTCAGAATGACAGACAAAGGAAGGAAGAGAAGGAACAAACCTGCTGGTCACACCAGTCTGGAGTTACAGCAGCCATGTAATGTAGTCACACCTTTAACATCATATCAAAGTTTCCATTGTAAATTACCTGGGCAGGTGATGTTGATGATTCACACTGCAGCCTCTTAGACGGTTCAGGGAGCATCCCAGGGTGGCTGGAATGAACATGGAGATTGGAAAGCAGGAGCCTGGTCAGTCATTTTGTGACTTGCTTCTTTGCTCTTCCCAAATTCCCAGCGTGCCATCACTTCCAGTGTAACCATTCCCATGACCTGGATCCATTTCCTCTCAGTCTGCAATATGCAGGAGCAGCCCCATTTCAGTGCCAGCTAGGGGCAGCAGCTGCCAGTGGGGTTTGGAGGGGCTGGTCTCATAAACTCCTCCATTCCACAACTGCACTGTGGATTAACCTGAGCCGTTTGTTATCTCCCCAGGCGAAATAAGAACTTCAAATCCAAACCCAGTCTCCCAAAGGTGAGTGAGAAGCAGCCTTTTCCCCCTTGTGGTCTGTGGGTTAAGGCTGTAGCACAGTGATGTGATGCTGCTGAATATGAAGAAGACCATTGTGTCTACATCAAGACTTTGGTCAACTCAGCTCTGTTCAGGGCTCTTTAATTCATATAAACCCAAAGGTTTTCGGCCCTGATTTCTGCTGGGAAAGAGAGATAAGAGCACTTACATCCTCTTTGAAGCTGCTCTGGCTCCTTTTACCTCCTGAGGAGTACATACATGCTGGTGAAATTTAATAACCAAATCTCGAAACTAAAATGAGCAAGTAAGTGATGCAGGAGAGCTGATCACTTCCTGATAGACAACATAGATACTGATAGACAACAACCTTCTTACTTTCCCTCTGTCTTGGCTACATTTATTATATTTTTAGAGGTACCAGGAGATCTGCTGTCCCTAAAAGAACAATGCTTTTTGTGGTCCTCGCTGGTGCTGCATCTGGTCAGGAGCAGAGCACCAGGAAAGGACCATACATTTTTTACTCCTCTCTATGTCCATCTTGTACCTGGAGAGACACCAAAGCGATTAATCAATGAACTGCTCATTAACAGTGAGGAGAATCATAAAATAATGGAATGGTTTTTGTTGGAAAGGACCTTAAAGGTCATTCATTTCTTCCCCCTGCCATGGGCAGGGACACCATCCACTGTCCCAGGGTGATCCAAGCCCCATCCAGCCTGGCCTTGGACAGTTCCAGGGATCCAGAGGCAGCCACAGCTTCTCTGGGCCCAGGCCTGCCCACCCTCACAGGGAAGCCATCCTTCAGCGTTCCCTGTTGAGATTACATCAGCTAATCTCCCTGTGAGGGTAAAGGAAGGATGTAGCAGATGGTGTGATGGTAACATCTGGGTTTTCTATGGATTCTCTCTTTTTTCCGCAGCACTTGCTGGATGTGAAGTCCCTGAAGCACCTCACAAACCTGACGCTGCACGACCGCATTACCAAATCTCTCCTCCACCTCCATAAGAAGAAAAAACCACCCAGCATCAGTGCCCAGTTCCAGGTGAGCCCTTTCCTTTGATGGAGAGAGGGGAACCAGCTGCTCTAGGGACAGTCCTGCCCCATCTCCTGCAGCATTTAGGCCATGAATCCCACTGAGGGCTTGAGGGAACTGGGAGACACAGCAGTATTTAAAGGGTGCAAATGGAGAGAAATAAGAGTGAGGATGGGGATCATAGGTGGGACATGAGGATGAGCTGCAGAGGGAGATGTTGGTGCATCCCTGTCCTCTGGTACCTCGTATTGTGGAGCTTTTTCTCCAAATCCAGAAACCGCAAAATCACCAAACCACGTTTTTTGCAGTCTTTTTACTCTCATGCAGCATAATCTGTTCTGAGACAGAATGGGAGTTCTAATAGGGGCAGAAAGGTCAGATGAAAGGTCAGAACCCTGCATTATCTCCAGGCAAGCAGGTGAATTCAGAGGAGGATCTTGTGTTGTCGGTGCAGTGTGCCAGTCAGCAATCCCTAGGTTTGGTGCAGGGAAAATAATTCTCCAATGGCTTGGCAGTGCTGGGCTCACAGTTGGACTCAATGATCTTAAAGGTCTTTTCCAGCCTAAATGTGATTGTTCTATATGTGCATCACGGCTTGGAAACGGCTACAAGACATGTGCACGAGCAGGTGGTGATAATAGAAGGCAGCTTTTCACTTAGAATCTGGGTTCTATGCAAGTCTGGGTTGGTTTTGACTTGTAATTTTGACTGCTCTGTGGTTTTTTTTGGAGATGTGGTTTATATTTAGAAAGTCTCAGTGTATAGGTGTGGGTAAGATTAAATCATAAAAAATACATGCACACATACATGTGTATATATAATTTGCATAATGCACATCTGTATATTTATATATATATATATATATATATATATTTAGCCTTGCCTGATCTAATGGTATTCTGGTCAAAATTAATTCCTGCAGAATTTAATTCATACCCACGGAGGGTTTGAAACAGGGATGTCTTGGAGAGAAAAGCCTTCCCAAAACCTATTTATGCTCCCTACAAAATTCTGAAAAGCTCTGGGAGGCACAATGGATGTTTTTTGTATACTTTCACAGCGCATTCAAATCAAAGACTCCTAATTTCTTTGAGCACTTGTTAAAGAGAATCATTCTGAGGGATGAAGCAGCAGCATTGCTTTTTTAATCAAGAGCAAACTAATAAAACTGCGGTGCACAGAACTGGGTCACAGGCAGGAAACACAAATGTTTCCTATCATGGTTTTTTTTTGTGATGAAATGCTGCTTTGTGGCTAATGCCTCAACACCAGGTTTGCAGCTGCTCCATCTCCTATGGATTTCCATTATCCCTATACTTAGGGTAATCTATAGGGGAAATAGTGCCTCGGAGTGTGTGCCAGGATGGCTTTCAGGGTGGAGAACTAAAGCATACCAAAACTGTAGAGCTCCCCTTGAACCCACGTGCAGGTGGTGCCCTGGAGACCGGGATGGAACAGTTCCTAAAAGGCTGAGTACAGGTGGAAAAAAAGTGGGTGGCTGGAAAGTTTTGCTGGCAGAGGGACAAAGGAGACGGGCACAGGGTTAATCCAGCGACCTCACGTGTCCTTTGCAGACTCCCAGCCACCAGATGGCAGAGGTGCCTGGACCATCTGCCTCACACAGGATGGGGGAATGGAAATGCCCCCTCCTGTGGCTCCAGCACATCCCTTTCCCACCATTTCCAGCACTGGGAGCACTCTGCTCGCTGGGCTTGCAGCAAAAGGGTTGTGTCCCTTGAGCACCCCAGGATGCTGCAGCGTCACTGCTGGTTGAGAGCTCCCCATGGGCTTCTTTTGTGTAAAAAAGAGTCATTTCAGATTTTAAGAAAACCAGGAGCATGCCAGCAGAGGTCTGCCACGTCATGGTATTCCTGGGACAGCAGCAGCAATATTTGCATGAAGTTAATGTACATAACACAGCTGTGTCACATGTGCCTGGATCCATGCCTTGCTCCTTCCAAAATCATGGAAGAAATCTTGTGAACAAAGTTTTCTAAACATGAAAGGCTTCCCATAAAGATGTCTTTGAAATTATCAGAAGGGAAAAAAGGCTTCCTGTGAGCTATCTGTGGGCAAAATGCTTCTTTGTAATACCACACCAGTTTATTAGCTCCTGTATTCCAGGATTAATAACTCTGCTTATAGTAAATATAACAGGACATCCTTTACGTGATTGAATTTTAAACTCTATTAAAATCAGGAGTAATGTGAATTCTATGAACGCTGTAGCACCTTACCAATGTCATGTTTGTAATGTGTTCAGCAATTAGAGATACTCAAAGTATTTATAGGACACAGCAAAAAAATGTGGCTGAGGAGCCTGGCCAGCACCAATGGACTCAGCACACTCTGGTTTTCGGCCTGGTTTTATTCCAAGAGCTGATTCATCCCAAAAAGTCAAAGGTTTGCAAGGTGAAGGGATAACTCAGCATGACATCCCGCTGGAGCAGCTGGCTGTAGAGTGATGCCAATGTAAATTCATTTTTATGGGAGAGACTTTTAATGGTGATGAGTAAAAAAGGGGAAATAGAAAAATGGAACCAAGAAACCTCTCAATTCTCAGTGATCTTTCAGTCAGGAGCAGGCCAGCACTGAAGTTCTTCTCTAGAAACAACTTCTGAAGTGTTCAGGGTTGCAGGCTTCAAAAATTATTGTAAATTCCCAATTTTCCCTTGGCAAAACTTTCATTAAGAACAATTCATTTTTAGGCCAACGGTAAAGTTTTGACAATTAAAAATCAGAAGTAAATCCTGCCTAGAGTCACTTTTGAGGAAGGAAAATTCGGTTTGTTTAAAGAACATTAGTGATTGTTTGGTGCCAGGTGTAAATTCTTATCTTAGACCTCCCATTCATGGCAGGAAGAGGCTTGTGGTGTAGAGTGGGATGGGAATTTGGGCTCCAGGGGAGCCAGAGATCTGAAAATCCAGCCCAGCATTGTATTTATCTTTGGTTTCTTTGTTGGGGGCAAAGACAAAATCAGTCAAGTTGCTTCTACTAAAACACTCTTTTCGGTTAATAATTTCCCGTGTGCCTCATTTGCTCACAATTAATTCTAGTTTATGTTTGTTTATGATTTAAACATTTGGATTTTCATATATTTCATTCTCCTCTCCCTTCCCTGTGTCTCCTCTGTTGCAGGCATCCCTCAACAAACTGATGGAGACCCTTGGCCAAGCAGAGCCGTATTTTGTCAAGTGCATCCGATCCAACGCCGAGAAGGTAAATGCCATCCTGTGAGAGCAGTCCTGCTGGAAATCAGCTTGGGAATCTTTTGTCCATTTTTACAGGGAGTTAAATAGGAAAGAAAGCCTCGAATTGAGCTGGATTTAGAAGATTTGAGCAAGGGGAAGCATGGATTTATCACTTGGGTGTCACTCTTGATAAACTGCACTGGCTCTTATATTTGTAGAAATACATGTATGCAAACATAGTATTTTAATTTATATGAAAAATATATTTGCTTTAATCAATTTAATTTAATTAATTAATTCAATTTAATAAAATTAATTTGACTCCTTTGAAGGTTCTGACCAGCCATAAGAGATATTTATAGAACCATGAATTCACTTGTGCTGGGTCTGAGCTCTAAAGCTTCCTTAAAATAAAGTTTCCATAAGTAAAAGCAGATACTTTTAGAATAAACTACATTGATCACACTGACTCATATTTCTTAAATTTGACTTTACATAATTGTGTCATGGACCAAGGACCCTCAGTTCAAAATGTAGGGATGCTTTGTGGATTAATCCTTCAGTTTTACCCAGCTGAAGCTTTTAAAGCTGAAGCTTTTTGCATTGGAGATTATTGAGTTGCTCAAAATCTCACCCATTAACTGTGCCCTTTGGCGTTATTCAATTCAAATGCAAAAAATCTTTTTTTTATGGCTTTATTTCTCTAGTTAGCTGTTTGAAAGACTCAGAAGCAAACAGGATTCAATCCCAGTGGGATTTGTTCAGTTCCTGGGGACCCACATTCCCTCCCTCCTGTAGCATCACTGACAATGTGCGTGTCATGCACATGTGCTACATCTGCTGAACCCTTTACCCATCCACACACTTAAAAGCTTCAGTGAAAGGAAATATTTGCTCATCCTTGGTCTGCTTTTCCCCTTCCAGCTGCCCCTGCGGTTCAACGACAGCCTGGTGCTCCGGCAGCTGCGCTACACGGGGATGCTGGAGACAGTGCGCATTCGCCAGTCAGGATACAGCTGCAAATACTCCTTTCAGGTTGAGTGCAATGGCCTTTGTCTTCCATCACCTTTAGCATCATTAACAGAGTTGTCTGAGTGTTGCTGGTTCATTTTTTATCAGGGTAATTCATTTCTAGCTCTTGGAAGGCAGTGGATGTAACAGGCTGTTCTCTGCCTGTGAGCCAATCTAGACCTCAGGGAGGGCTGTGAGCCCCCTGCACCATGATTTTTGAACAAAATCAGTATTTTTTTGCAACATGGACTCCCTTTTCGAAAAAAGTGTCTGATTTGCACATTCTCTTCTGCATCTGGAATTACTGAGAGCAGTGTTTGCCCTGTCATGTTGGCCGGGTCCCATCAGGAGGATGATCGGCATCCTCTGAACTGCTGGAGTTAGGCAGCTTTTCCTGTTTTCTTCTTTTCCATATGTTTGCCAGGTTTTGTGTACATGTCGGTCCTTTCATGCTTTGCTGGTGCTGATTGTTTTCCTGCCTGCAGCTGCTTTGGGGCAGACATCATGTTCTGCACAGCAGCTGTTCAGAAAAATAAAAAAAACTCAAATATTTTTGTGCCAGGAGCAGGGATCCCAACCTTGCTTGGGAGGATCTATCCTCTAGCACCTCCTTCACTCTTTGAATCCTTACAGCAGTAATGGCTGGAGCATCTCAGGGATGTTTTGCAGATGTTGGTATCTGCCTTCCGTAGTGGCCCTTGCTGGGGATTTGGAGCATTTTTTCCTTGGAATGACCCTGTGGCTCCTGCAGAACCTCTCCTCCCACGCTGAAAAACGTCTGAACCTTGCTGGGTCCCTGCTTTGATGTCTTTCCATCAAACCACAAATGTTGGATGAAACTGGGTGTTCCCCAGTGCATAAAATGTTATCTGTCCTTCTGCTCACTCCAGAGGTCCCGTTTCATGTGGCCAGTGGAGCAAATCTGTAATTTATGGGAGAAAGAAGCAGCAGGACCCAACTAACCAAATCTTGGTGTTGCTTTTTTTTTTCCTTCTCAGGATTTTGTGAACCATTTCCATGTCCTTTTGCCACAAGGGATCAGCCCATCTAAGCACAATATCCAAGATTTCTTCAGGAAGATAAAACTCAATCTAGACAATTACCAAGTTGGAAGAACAATGGTAAATGTCCACCCTCAGCTCAGCATTTAAAACACAGATATAACATTTGCTTGTATTTCTGTCTGATAAATGAATATCTATATATGGTTTTAATTAATGAAACTATTTTTCTTCTGTCTACCAAAAATCAATGATTTAAATGAAACCTTTGATATTGTTAACATAAAACAGTAAGGAAGAATATTGTTTTTTTATTGATTGTAATGAGGCAACCTCAAAAACCTCATATCCTCCAAAATCTGTGTGTGTGTGTAGACTTGATTTGATGGTCGTCATTTTGCCTTCCCTGAGGGGAAAGCTCTGTAATTTAGAGTTTAGACAGTCACAGGCTGTTGTGAAACTGCTGAAACCTGTTAGAGGTGCCTTCACAAAAATCAGCTCCTCAACTTTCCTGGGAGCATCCAGGACTCAGAAACCAAGAGGATTAAATCATTTGACTTGTGGTGTGGGAAGCTTTCCATGCTAGTGTTTTTGGGGTTGTTTTGGCCAGGTTTTCATGAAGGAGCGGGAGCGGCAGCTTCTGCAGGACCTGCTGCACCAGGAGGTGCTGCGGAGGATCACCCTGCTGCAGCGCTGGTTCCGCAGCCTGCTCTGCAGGAGGCAGTTCCTGAGCCTGCGGCACGCGGCCATCAGCATACAGGTGGGTGCTGGTGCTGGATTCCAGTGCAGATTACCATCCCCAAATCCTACAGACAGAGCCCCTGGGTAAAATCAGGTCTCCTGTCCAAGGAAGGAGCTTGGCAGTCAGGATTGACTCCTACTGTCGTAATAATTTGGGAATGGAGGGGAGCTGGAGAGGTTGCATGAAGGCAGGTGCTGTCCCATCTTCACACAACACCCATTACATGGAATCCCCCGCTGTGTTTGCAGAGATTTTGGCGTAGCTACCAGAGCCGAAAAAAAGGCAAACCATCCCCAGACCCTTTGGTTCTCAGCAAAGCCGCTGTCGTCCTGCAGAGCCACTGGCGAGGTTTTGTGGAGCGCCGGAGGTTCCTGCAGATGCAGTTTGCAGCCCACCTCATCCAGAGCTGCTGGCGGGAGCATGCCAGGCGCCGGCACGCCGCGGCCACCAGCATCCAGGCAGCCTGGCGGGGACACCGCAGCCGGCAGGCGTACACAGCCCGCAGGAGCAGAGCCGTGTGCCTGCAGGCAGCCTGCCGGGGCTACTTGGCAAGGCAAAGGTAACGCCCAGGAATGTTTTTGGTGATGTGTTTTGGTGATGCTCACAGGGGGAGGAAGGTGGTTGGTGTGAATCGAGGCACTGCAGTGACTTACACAGGGCAGGGTCCCCTTGTCACATCCATGACCCTCTCCCCACCTGCCCTGATCCTTTGTTTGCCCACACTTTCTAACAATTTAGCTGCACGTCCTGCTCTTGGAATAAGCAGAGCCTATTTCAGGTTGGAGCACGTAGGCAGTGCAAAGCCAAGGCTGTAAATAATCGCAGGGGTTTTTTTTCCCCTTGGCAGCAGCACCAGTTTAAGTAGCCTATTTTTAACTCAGATTGCCTCACCAGTGTGTTTGCTGTGCTGGCTCACAAGGACAAGGGATACCGGAGCCAGCCGCTGCGGAGGGCACAGGATTTCCAGCATGCCTTGGCTCTCTGGCTGGGGGGTAGGTCACGATTCACTCTCCAGAGCTGCTGCCTGCAAGGTGGGGAGCACCTTAACGTCGCTTGGAACATTTGGGAGCTGCAGAGAGCTCTTGGTGCTGAGCACAAGTCCCTGCTAGTTGTTCCAGCCGCAGTCCAGGAAGGATGGCGAAGATGGAGAAGCCAAGGGGGTGTGATGGGTTAAGCTTTTCTGGCACCAACAGCTTATGAAGGAGCTAGACCAGGGATGGCTGGACCCACTGCCATCAGCATGAGGAGAGCTTTCAGGTGCGTTGGGGCAGCCCTTCAGTAGCAGAGATGGCAGAGGAGGAGAAGGTTTAAAACCAAACGTGCCTTGCCTTGTCTTGCACCAGATGTGCAAGGAGGGTCACTTGAGATGCTGGTGGTGGTGATGTGATGGTTGTGGTGGTGATGAGGCAGCACTAGTGCAGTGCCTTGAAGGGTCCTGAGTGGTCACAGGGCTGAATATCCTGGTTTTCTGCTTTCTTCCAGGTTTAGAGCTTTGAAAGAGCAGCAATTAAAAGAGATGCAGCTGGAGAATGGCCTGGCAGGTAGAGAAGAGGTTGGACTGGAAGCAGATGTTTTGGAAATTAAGGGCTCTGACCCATCTAAATGGGAGGACAGCTCATTTGAAGAGCGAGTGAGAGCTGTAGAACAGCATAAATCACTGATGGAGAATAATCGGGTGAATCACGTGGACCCGCTGGATACCTCCCTGTACAAAAGGCACGAGAGAGCCAGCAGCCAGAGCGGGATGGACACCGAGGAGGAGATCATAGTGAGAGAGAGGCCCAAGTCACTGGAGGATCTCAACCAGAAAAAAGTGGTTCGTGCAAAGAGGGAAAGCCGAAGGATGCGGGAACTGGAACAGGCAAAATTCAGTTTGGAGCTCCTCAAGGTCCGCTCCACGGGTGGGCTGTCACCTTCGGAAGAGCAGCGCTGGGCCACCGAGTTGGTGTCCGAGGCATTGCATTCCCCTCAGGGAACCCCGGAGAGTGAGAGCTCTCAAGGGAGCTTCGAGTTGTTAAGCAGTGAAGATACCTCAAATAGTAAACTCATTTCTTTAGGCTTAGACGAGCATGATGTACAGTCATTTTCCACAGACTCCCTGCCCAGCAGTCCCCAGGCTCAGCTTCAGGAGAAGCCTTTCTGTGCAGCGGATGGGGACAACGATTTGTCCGGCTGCAGACAGACCCCAGCAGACACGGCGCTGCCCGATAACCTCACCAGGAGGGAACATGGGGTCAGTGACCCCCAGGATGCTATAAAGGTTCACCCAAGAGAAACCCTCCTTTCCAGCAACCTCCCAACTTTCTATGTTCCACCACAAGACAATGTGAAGGTGAAGCTTGTGGAAAATAACCTGAGGAAGAAAGCAGTGGAAAGAGAGGAAAGGACAGTTATGTTCTCCGAGGTCAGGAAGGACTCTGAGCCAGACCAGGGCAAAGCCTTAGGAGAAGAAGAGAAAGAGGAGAAACCTTCTTCCAAGAGAGAGGAACATGGGACAGTGACAGCAGCACGGGCCCTTTCTCCAGATTCTGTCATCAAAAGACTGGAAAAGCTCAACGTGGAGAAGGAGGAAAGGCAAAAGCAGCTTCAGCTGCAAAATGAGAGGGAGATGATGGAGCAGATCCGTCAGCAGAAGGAAATTCTGGAGAGACAGCGCAAAGCCTTCGAGCAGCAAGGGAGGGTAGAGGCTTTGCAGAGGACAGAGCAGAGCAGAGTGAAGGACCCTTCCCTCAAACCAGCCAAAAAAGCAGACAGCCGGCCTCAGTCAGTCCTCATCCTACACGCCCAGAGCAGAGGGGAGCACTGCCCCACCCCAGGCGTGGCTCCGACCTCAGCAGTGGACATCAGGGGTCTCACTGTTGGGACCAGAGGGGGCTCTCCAGCCCACAGTGCCCCCAAAGACCGACCTGTCAGCATGTTTGTGGAGCGAAGAGAAGGTGTGGAACCCCGCTGCCATTCCAAACCAGCTCTGGACCCCAAGGACCACCCGGGCAGCCATTTCTCAAGGACAGAGCGCCTCCGGCAACCTCGGATGCCCAACCAGGCCACTGAGGAGATGAGGGCAAGCTCCATGTTCTTCACGCCAAAAGACAATCCCTTCGGCCTCCAGTGAGTAAAGAGACGGTGGGCTTTCTCCTAGGCTTTCTCCTAGGCTTTCTCCTAGGCTTTCTCCTAGGCTTTCTCCTAGGCTTTCTCCTAGGCTTTCTCCTAGGCTTTCTCCTAGACTTTCTCCTAGGCTTTCTCCTAGGCTTTCTCCTAGGCTTTCTCCTAGACTTTCTCCTAGGCTTTCTCCTAGGCTTTCTCCTAGGCTTTCTCTTAGGCTTTCTCCTAGCCTTTCTCCTAGGCTTTCTGCTAGGCTTTCTCCTAGCCTTTCTCCTAGCCTTTCTCCTAGGCTTTCTCCTAGGCTTTCTCCTAGGCTTGCTCTTAAGCTTTCTCCTAGGCTTTCTCCTAGGCTTTCTCCTAGGCTTTCTGCTAGGCTTTCTCCTAGGCTTTCTCTTAGGCTTTCTCCTAGGCTTTCTCTTAAGCTTTCTCCTAGGCTTTCTTCTAGGCTTTCTCCTAGGCTTTCTCCTAGGCTTTCTCCTAGGCTTTCTCCTAGGCTTTCTCTTAGGCTTTCTCCTAGGCTTTCTCTTAAGCTTTCTCCTAGGCTTTCTTCTAGGCTTTCTCCTCAGGCTGTCTCCATAGGCTTTCTCCGTTGGCCCTTTGTTGTGCTAAGGACCTTATTGTACAAAGGGTCCAGAATGTTGTTTCTGGAGTCTGCACAAACCCCATAGTTAAACAAAGGGTTCTTGATCTTCTAGCAATGAGGAGGTGGAGGTCAGAGGGAAAGGAAAAAGACCTGGAATATGATTTCTTAGTCTCCTACAACTTTATATAATCCAGGGGAAATAATCATGGACATTAGCAGGTGAAGAGAGTCAATAAACAGGCTCAATACTGTTTTTATTTACCCACCATGAACAGGAGTTTAGTTCTCAAAGTAAAACACAATGAATAAATTCTTAGGATTTTTGGGTAGTTGGAATAGAAATGACTCAATGAGGCAAAAAAATCCAGAATTTTCCTTGTTTACCACATAATTAATACATCCAGCAAAGCCATGGGGACACTCTGACCATTGTAGATGGGAAAACACTAGCTCTCCAGAGTGAGTTTGGGAGTGAATGCTCTTTGGAGACTGTATCATTCACATATGTAATTAATTACACCTGTAATGGACTTAGCAGTTGCTCAGTGCCATCGCGTTGCTCAACCTCGCTGCTGCTCCAGGGTCTGGAGATGACAGAAAGATCTTGGGACATTTGCTCCCACTCTTGTGTTGCTTAAGGTGCTTTGCTAATTTTGTGGTGGTTTTGGCCACGTAGCTCAAAAAGGATATCAATCGCCCCCCTCCTAAATCCTGCTGCACCCTTTCCAAGGCAACAGCTCCCAGTGAATGACTGCTGGTAACTCAAGGTACCTCCAAGTGTAGTGGTCTTGTGGTTTCTGTGCCATTGTAACAGAAAATTCCTGTTTAAAATTTATTTTCCTGGTTCATGCACAACATGAACAAGGAACAGGAAGAAAAAGACATTAAGAATTTTAATTTTTGCTCTGCAACAGAATAGTCACCCAAAGTACATATAGAATCCCAAAGTACAAAGGTACAATCCATAACCACCTTGCTGTATAAAGTTGACAGGCAGAATGTTTTCTCTTCTTGTCTTGTATTAAGTCCAATCCTGAAGAATTCCAAGCAATTCCAAAACCCCATGACCTCTGACTTGCAATTTAGTCTTGACTGCTTGGACTGGACTGTGTGCTCCCAGGAGCTGGGCTAGTGTGGTAGGAAGACTTTGGGGAGAGGATGAAAGATCTCTGTTCTGTTGTGTTTCAGCAGAGAGGCAAATCATCAGTGCCTTTCCAAGGGTGAACTAGCACGGAAGCCGTTTAAGATGCCGGGGTCTGGCAGAGGCGAGGTGAGTTGTGACTTGTTTATTTTTTCTTTCTGTTGGAAAGGGGGGGAAAATAACTTATTTTACCAGTTTTCCCTAAAAAGCTTCAAAGAAGTGAACTCTGAAGCACAAGGGCTGCTAGACATGGGTAGGGAGGGGGGATATGACAGCACAGTAACCTCCACACCTTCTTTTAAAATAAAAAGACTGTAGGAATAATTTGTAACAGTTCTGGATAAAAGGATCCCATGATCCTGATGGCAAACACTGTCCAACGCTGTCTTGTCTTGGTTTGGTTTAACGTCCGTTTGAGTAACACCCATGGTTGTCCATTTTCACTGTCCTGTCTTAGTTTTTGTTCTTCCTGGTCCTTTGCTGTTTTCACCAGACACAATACTGCATCCCCTCCATGGGGTGCAGTGGCACTCAGAGACATCTTTAGGCTACATGGGTAGAGTCTCCTTTTTACTTTAAAACCCTTCTTTTCGTTTTGTTTTGTTTTATCCTTTGGTCAAGCAGGTGCCCAGACCGAGCCATAAAAAGAAAGCCCGCATGGCGCGGACGCGCTCCGATTTCTTGACTAGAGGTACTTTTGCTGATGGGGAGGGGGATACGGAGGAAGAGGATTACGATGGCAGTTTTGAGTTCCTTCTCTCCTCTGAGCACCCTCCTCACGCCGAGGCAGTGCCCGCAGCCCGCCTGGGGCAGGCCTGTTACAGTGACTCCGAAATGGTAATTGCGGAGCTGCGGGAGCCTTTCTTTGCTAACCTTAGCTGCGCTCATCCCTCCACTGCTTCTTTTCCCCACTCCCAAGGATGCTGTAGAGGGGTAAATTTGGAAAACACAGCAGAAACTGAGGCAAAGTCACAGAATCGCAGAATCACAGAATGGTTTGGATTGGAAGGGACTTCAGATCTCAATTCCAAATCCCTGCCATGGGCAGAGACACCTTCCACTAGACCAGGGTGCTCAGAGCTCCATCCAAACTCTGTTTCTTGCTCCTGGGTTGATTAGATACCCACCACACTTCCTATAGTTTTCCTGGATCATTTCAACTTGTATTGCACAATTACCTATTTTGGGGGGCTTTAACCTCAATCCTCCCCTTGGAAACTTTTGACCTAAAAAAGATCTATATACATCTGTAAAGAAAATGAAAGTAAATATTGTCCAAAAAAACAACAGACAACAAAATTATATAAATCCTACACCTTCTACTTTTGATTTTTTTATCCTTAGCCAGAATAACCAATGATTATTTGATCGTCAATTATCAGAATGCTGACAGACCACAGCTCAGAGAAAGCAAAACCATGGAAACTGGGCAGTGAAAATGTAGTGAGAGCAAAATAGTGGGTTTAAAACAAGGACAACCAACCTAAACTGTTTTTTCCAAGCACAGTGACAAGTATCCCTTAGCAGGTCTGACATGAGCCAGCACAGTGGGAGCTTTTGCATCTCAGGCTTAACCTCCCCACCCACATAAGCTGCTTTTGGAAAATCACAAACCAAGAGGTTTCAGGAGTGGAAGAGGCCAACAGATTCCAACCTGCTCATAATTTTTTTCCTGAGGTGGTGGAGATGTCCCCGTAGGAGTGTGAATAAACACCAGGAATCATGTAGTACTGTGAGAGTTTGGGTGGAGTGCTGGGTAGGGCTGCCATGTTCCTCTCCTCCAGCTGCAGTACAAGATGTGGAGCTGAGTATAAAACCAAAGAAAAGCATGAAACTCAAAGCCAGATATTTATTTTGTGCCACAGCATTGCTGTGGGTTCAGAAAACATCCCTTGTGATCCTGAAAGCTCCTTTTCCAAGAAAAGCAAGTGGCCAAGGAGGGCTTTTCATGACTTTTCTTTTAGCAGCTCTTATTATAAAGGATAATTTTTCCCAGGATAATTTCCTCACTGGAAGAGGGCAAATATTTACAAATTCCATAAATTTTTTTAAGCCTTCTCTTGATAAACTTGCTGGGGGTTGAGACAGGAATACTCAAAACCTGATTGAAAGACACATCTCTATGGACTGAGATAACCTGGCTGCTTCTCTATGCAAGTCCTTGCTTGAGGATTGGGAAAGGAAGAATTTTATGTAGGAAAATGTACTTTTTTTACATTGAATCATAGGAACATTTAGGTTGGAAAAGATCGCTAAGATTGTTGAGTCACAAACCCAGCACCACCTTGTTCATCACCAAACCATGGAGCCTGTGCCATGCCTGGAGTGCCTTGCTGTGCTCCTGCAGGCTGCCCACCTACAGAGGGAATTGTAGCTGTAGGAATCATTCCCTCTGGGCTGTGAAAAGTGCCGTGCTGCTGCTTGGCAAGCTCCATCTTTGGGAGCATCCTGGGTCACTGTACTCCTTGGAAGTGCTCCTTGGGACTCTGCTCACCTGGTTTAACAGCTCTCACCGCATGCCAGTAGCAGTAGGAGTCACCTCTCTCCTGTCTCTGCTGTGTCCCTCTTCTCTGCTCTCCAGCACTGGTTCTAACTGGTGGTCAGGACTTTCACCCCTGGTGTTTTAAGTTCTGCTTTCTAGGGCAGCACTACCCCTGACGCCGTGTGCTCCGCGCTGCCCTCCCTCTGTGTGTCCTGACAATGTGTCCAGTGTTTCCATCTGTATTTTGTATTGCAGGTTTGGGACCAGCCCTTTGGCTTAGGGCTTTTTTGAGGTCAGGATCATCACAAGTAGCAAAGTTTAGGGACTGTTCATTTCATATTTATTATCAGAGCTCAGTTGGGTGTTGCAGATGGCAGAGCAGCCTGTGATAAAGCTGGAATGGTGCCTCTTGGGGTGTTTTGGGTCCCAACACAAAGATACAGAGGTTGATGTCTGTGCAGACACTTGATAATGTCTTGTGAGAGTCACATGGAGGCGTCTGGCAGCCACCATGTGCAGGCTGGTTCCCATGCCAGTGAATAGCTCCTTCATACAGCTCCTGCCTCCAGCTATGACTTCCCAAAACAGCCTCTTGCCATGTCCTGCTCAGCAGCCGAGGCTGCTGGCTGCATGAACGAGAGATCACGTGCAGCCCCATGGAGCCCAGCACATGATGGGTCACCAGCTGCACTGTCTGCTTTGCCCATTTTTTTCTTGGCCATCAAGCCACTGGTGGTGTACCCCAGCTGGTGAGTAGAGGCCCACTGGAATCCAATGCTCCTGACCCATGTTCAGGGCATCCCAGAGCATCAAACACCCAGAGCATCTGCAGCTGGAGCTGGAACCCATGGGGCACCACTCCATGAAGTGGCTGCTGCAGATACACTTGACTCTGAGGTTCTATAAGGATTAAGGGCTTCCTGACAAGACCGAGATTCAAGTTTTTTGGCTGGTCAATAGCCAAGGATTAACCTACCTTGAAGCGAGACACAAGTGGAAGGAACAGCTCCTGGCTGTTCCTGTCAGCACCTGTTAACACCACTTTTGTTTGGCACCTAAGCCTGCAGAGCTTTCCTATAGCAGCTGCATAAATGGAAAGCCTTGCCTAGAGGAATCACACCAGAAATACCCTCTGGAAACATCCTTAGAGAGTGGGACCTGGATAATGAACCAGTTGCTTTGCTCCACCCTCCACACTAAAGCCATGAATTGACAAACGTGGGTCCAAGTACCTTCTACCAGCTGATCCCAAGTACAGCTGAAGAGTGAGCAATGAAAGAAGATCTCTTGTCCTAAGACATTTAGAGGGATCTTCAGGAAATTTTTCCATGCAGCACACAGCTGCACACAGCTGCACACAGCTGCCTGCTGGGATAAGTCCCTTGGCCATAGTCACCTTATGGGAAACACAGGTTACTCTCTCAGAGGAAAAATATTTGGGGTACCTTCCTCATCCAGGAGACAACTTCAGGACCCCAGTTATTGCCATTTGCCTTCACAATGCTTTGTGGTGTTCCCTAGCAGGGGATTTTCTGGTGCAGATGCTCATCTTGACATCTGAGGAGGTTTCCCATCCTTTCCCTTCAGAGTTTCCTGGCAGAGAACCTCAAACAGAAGGATATTGTGCCAAAAATGCCTTTTAGTCTTTATTTACTAAAGCTGGAAACTCAAAAATTACTTGAAATTACTCAAGAACAAAACCATATTGTGTGGGCAAATATTTGACAGATAATTTTTAGAACAAGTAGTAGGTTTGGGCTGGATGGAGATAACTTTTTTAAGTTCTTAATGGCTTTTTTCCCAGTATCCATCCACAGTTTCTATGTGATCATCACCTAGATGTAAGAATGAAAGGAACAAAGTCTCTTTCATGGTTTAAGCAGTTCCTGACTTTCCCAGTGATGATTTTGCCTTGCATGCTGCCATCTCCTGGCTGGAAGAGATGTTAGTCCAGGGTGGGGGGAAGGGAATAAAACATGGAAAAAGAGTAAATATGGCACATGTGACCTCCCTGGAGCCTACTTGATATAGAATTTTATTTAAATATTTTTAACAGAAGTAAAATAATTTATTTAAAATATAGAGCATTCAGTTGAGACATTGAGATGATAGGAAAACTCCAAGGAGATATTTGATCATCATCTCCCAAATCCTTTCACACAACTGATTCTCCACTTTCCTCATGCTGGAAGTTTCTCCTCCAGGAGTCCAGCTCCCAAATCACAGCTGCAATTGGAAAATAGAACAAAAATTTAGATATTTTTAAAATATGATAAGTCCATTTCTGGGCTATTTCATGAGATCCTGTTAGGTTGAATTACTGCAAATTCATCCCACCCTTAAAAATGATCCAAGGACATTTTAAATGGTGGCAAAGGTGGAGATATTAAAGCTGAAAAATTTCTTTGTTAAAGGGTTCCTTTTGGTGTGTCCTTGGCATAAAGACTTGGGTCTTTATTTCTGTAAAGTGCTCAGCAAGAGCTGGAGGAGGAACTTCTGCTGGGACAGATCCAGGTGGTTGAAGGTTCCCTTGGGGAGTCCCTTCATTGTGGCTGATGGGACACTGGGTGGAGAGTTGGAATGCCTGGATGAAAATGGTGTAAGAGCTGTGCAGGCTGAGCTATAAGGACCCGTGTCTTGATGCAAACTGATTTTCATCACCAGTTGCTGAAGGAAGAAGAAGGTTGGACCTGATTGGAGAGTTGGAGCAATGAAATGCCTCTCTTTATTAGGAGTCATTAAAATATTTCTCATGGGGCTTACCAGGACAGTGTGTTTTCACCTGTAGGCAAATAGAAATAAAGATGTAGGAGATGAAATAGCTGATCTTTGATAGGAAAAAAAACCAAACATCTGATACTCCAAGGGCTGTCTTATTTTTAAATGTTTCATGCAACAATTCCAAATTGTTACAGACCGTGCAGCGATTCACCTCTGGGGAAGGCCAGGCCAAACTGCACAAAACCATGTCTCAAGGGGAGATTGGAAAGCTAGCAGCCACACAGAAGAATCTGACTCTGGATGGGAGGTAGGAATTGTGGCTGGAGATGACAGACAAGTCCTTCCTGTGTCCCTCTTGCTCTCCAACACCCTGTTGAGCCACCCAGGCTCCCCCTGCATCATGAGTTACCCATCCCACCTTTTCTGCATGACCATGGACAGACCCAGTCAGGTCTGGCTCGCACCACAAGTTTTGGTGACATGGACCACATGTTCCATCCCAAAACACTGAATCCTGTGCATGAAACTGAAGTTTGAATGAGAAGCCACATTTCCCTGGTAGAAATTGTGTGGATTTATCTCCTCAGGAAGGTCCAGAAGACTGAGGTAGTTTTGGGTAGAAAGACCTTTCCTAGTTAAGGCAGTTCCTCTTTCCATGACTTATTTCCAGGCCTCAACGAGCCAAGATGAGGTTTTGGGTGAAGGGAAAGCAGGGGGAGAAGAAGACCCCCCGGGAGAAGCTTGCTACCCAGTCTGAGCTGCTGGAGCTGTACGCAGAGCAGGAAGCCCCTGGCAGGGAGGCCGTTCCTGGCTTGCAGCTTGGCGAAGGTACGTGGTGGGGGGACACAGGACCAGTTGTAAGGAGAGAGAAGCTGGGTTGGGAAATTGGGATGTCCTTGCTGGTTCATGTCTCTTCATTCATGGATGGTGTCAACCCAGAACGATGGCAAGTAGGTTAGGGGTGGGATCCATAACAGATCTCAAGGAATTCCATGTCACTAATCCTTCCAGCCGCCATCTGGACATGGACAGATGTTTCCTCCCTTGAGGGAGGAAATAACCAAAGCAGAAATGACATTCAATCTTCCTGTGAGTTCTACACTGTGCTTCTCTCCTCCACAGGTTTATTCTAATGCCCACCTCCCAGTTTTAGTGTCACAATTATTTTTTGTCTGGTCCTCAATCTCCTTCCCTCTTTTTGTTTATCACCAGCAGAGTTGGGTCCTCATCACCTGACTCCCCCACGGAGTCCTGAGCTGTCGGGCATCTACCGGCGGGAATTCAAGGAGAACAAGGAGCCCTCTCCCAAAGTGAAGCGTAAGCGCAGTGTCAAGATCAGCAACGTGGCTCTGGAGCCCGTGCAGTGGCAGAACGACTCCCTGCAGATCATAACCAGTGCCAGCGACCTGAAGAGCATGGATGAGTTTCTCCTGAAAAAGGTAGCTCCTGCCCTCACTGCTCCATAAATCAGCACAGAGATCCAGGAGCAGACAGAGGCAGTAAAGTAAAAGATCCTGTGGGTAGCTGTAGTAATGCTAATAATTCATCTAAGGGTTCCAGGGCAGGTCTAGAGAAGTTTCTGGGTTTCATGCAGAAGAAGCCACCGGCTGATCATGGTGGAGCAGCTGCTTCTTAGTGCTGCTTCATCTCACATTAGCTCTGCTGCAGCAAAAGAGACATGGGTGCAAAAACCTCCTTGTTTTCCCAGATGAATGAGCTCGACAACGAGGATAGCAAGAAGGACACGCTGGTGGATGTCGTGTTCAAGAAAGCACTGAAGGAATTCCGACAAAACATCTTCAGTTTTTACTCCTCAGCATTGGCGGTAAGTGACCAGATGATGGGTGAGACTTCCACCTCCAGGAGAAACAGGATATTCTGGGTCCTCCTGGTGGTACAGGTGTTGCCAGGCTCTCCATTTCTGGTTTGCTTATCCCAAAGGATGGATGTGCTTCCTTTGTATTCAGTCCCATGATCTGAATTTGGACTAACTCTTCCTCGTGGGCCAGCTCTCAGCATATACTCGGTGATGATTTCTGATCCTCATTGCAGCTTTGCTCCCAACCAAAGAGGAGATGACAGAAAGTCCATCAACTCCAATTTGTCACTCGAAGTGCCTGGAAACCTTTGTTACCTTTGCTAGTTGTGATGTCTGGTTCTTTTTTCCTTCTCTTTATTGTACTTGGACTTTCCTCAAGCAGCTGGAAGCCAGTGTGGCTGAAGTAATTGTCTGGAGAAGAAAAAGTCTCCAGAAAAATCTGGGCTGTATAAAAATCACTTTTCTTTTTGCTTCTGTTTGCTTAAAAGATGGACGATGGGAAGAGCATCCGCTACAAGGACCTCTACGCCTTATTTGAGCAGATTCTGGAGAAGACCATGAGGCTTGAGCAGAGGGACTGGAGTGAGTCTCCAGTTAAAGTCTGGGTCAATACCTTCAAAGTCTTCCTGGATGAATATATGATAGAGTACAAACCCCTGGACTACACCGCAGGGAAGGTACTCAGCACTTTTCCTAACCCCCCTTGAAGGTTTGGGAACTGTCTTTGGGTTGTGTCTCTGTAGATGCCTGGGACCCTCCGTTGTCTTCTCTGCTTTGAGCTGAGCTGGACAAGGCAAGGTGTGACTCACTGGTTGTGTGTCACTGGGCTCAGCCAACCAGATCACACCAGGCTGAGCTGGGCTTGGCCAATGCCAGGGATTAGATGTTATCTCCCAGGCAAAGCTGCAACCAACTGTGGATGGTTGGAAAGGCAGCTCCTGGTGCTTCTTCAGTCTTGGGGGATTTTTTCAAACTTTGAGGGATGCTGAAAGAGATCCCTCTCAGGTCTCCTGACCACTTCCCAGGTGACCATACACACCACCATGGATTGGGTTGCAGGAGAAGGGGATGCAGGCAGTGGCTCAGGTCTGGGTACCATTCTTAGAGCAGTAAGAGCCTGCACTGTGTCACAGACCTGATCTCACTCCCTGCTCTGTATTGTCTGTGAGGCTGGGCTTGGGAGATGGTGTCTATTGTACAAATACCCCATCTCCTGGCTCTTCTGCTCCAAGTCCTCTCCAGCCTCCTCTGCAGGCAGGTTTTCTTCAGAGCAGGCTGAATATCATGTTCCTTGTTGGTCACTGCTGGTGGGGTCAGAGCTGGAGCAGCAGCTATTCCCAGGTCCAAGATGAAGATAAGAGGAGCTGTCCAGGGAAATACCAAAACTGGAATGATCCATAGGAGAGTTTTCTAGAGTGACTCTTCTGAGGCTGCAGGTGCACTGGAGGATGGGGCTGGAAGGCACTGGACAATGTTAGATATGAGCCCTCTGTATCTTCACCTGTCAGAATTGCCCAAAAATTGAGTTAGATCTCTTTCCCTCACCAGGTGCCAAAAACAGAACGAAAGAAGAGAAGGAAAAAGGAAGCAGATGTGGTGAGTTAAGCCTGCACATTAAAAAAATCAATGTCCTTGGGGCCAGAATGTCAAGAGACCAGCTTATGACACATCCTGGGCTGAGATCTGAACATCAGCCCTGAAAGGATGTGTGAAAAAGACGTTTAAGGTGGATTTGCTCTGCATGATCAAGGATCACTTGGGTTGGCTCTGAAAACACGTCCCTCATCAGCCAAGACATAGATGTAATGTCCATGGTTGTTAGAAAAGGGCTGAGAGCAAAATAAAGTCTTGCTCCAGCTTTCTGCAGAAGTTTATAGTGTGTGTTTTACATCTCCAGAATCAGACATGGAGGACATTACATCTCCCATTTTCCTAAGGGTACTAGGTAGGGTACAGGTGCAGAGCCAGAAAAAGGGGCCACAGATGCATAGAAAATCTGCTTAACATGAAGAAGTTGACCTGCCAAGCTCAGTGAAAGAGTTTCCAACCTGCTTCCATGATGACCACCCCCTACAAGATGGATGTTGGTTTGGGTTGTCTATGGGGTTGCTGGGCTCAAAAAGAAACAGAAATACCAAATGAAAACAAGAACTAAAGTTGAGGAGCTGACTGTTTCCATCTTTCCATTTTGCAGCAGGCAAACACTAGCTCCCTTTTCTCACCACCCAAACTTTTTCCTGCAGGTGGAAGAGCACAATGGTCACATTTTCAAGGCGACCCAATACAGCATCCCCACATACTGTGAATATTGTTCCTCCTTGATCTGGATCATGGACAGGGCTTCTGTTTGTAAATGTAAGCACCCACCCTTTCTTAGATCCTTTTCTTGTGCTTCTGTCACAGTGACGAGTTTGGGGATTTTGAAATGTGTTTACTGCTGTTTCCCCCAACCCCATGCTCAAATAATTTTGATTTTTGTAACACCTGAAGAGCTTTAGGGACAGGTCTTAAGTTTTCTGAAGTCAACTAATAAGTCCATCCTAGCAGTCCTTCCTGGCACAGTTAATGAACTTGGTGTTCCACATCTTACCCCATCAGGTTGTGTGGCCATCCCATTTATCTGTCATGGTAGGAAGGATGGTAAAGTCAGGTATGGAAATATATCCCAAGGATGCATGTGGGGATCCTGACTTGGCAAACCCATTGGCTTCGCCTGTTTGACCTCCAGGCATGTGAATTTTTGAGGAGATCAGGAAAACGGAGGAGGGAGGATGATGGAAAAGCCTGATCCATCTCTTTGGAAAATCTCAAGAGATGGATCAACCTTTTCCATCATCCCTCCTCCATTTCTGTGATTCAGTTGACAGCATCAGCCCCAGAGCATTTCAGTGCAAGAAGAACACAGAGGAGGTGCCATTTCCAGTCTCAGGGTGTATCTGTGTCCAATATCTTGGAGCAACTCATGGATTATAATCTGAGTTGATCTGTTGGGGTTGGGGGAGGTTTTAATGTTTCACAGATGTACATATGGCACCTTCCATTTTAAAGGCTTAATTATTTTTATTTGAGTGGATCTAACGCAGCCTTGGCCCCTGGAAACTGCAAATCCAACATGCTTTTGACTTGGTAGTTCTGAGAAGTGCTACTCAATTCATATGAATTACTGTTTCTCCAGTAATGGGACTTTTGGGATAATTAAACACTCCTTTTCTCCATTGCAGTATGTAAATATGCTTGTCACAAGAAGTGCTGTCTTAAAACCACGACCAAGTGCTCCAAAAAGGTAAATGTCTCTCATTGCTTTGCTTTCATTAAATGCCTTGAGACAAAGGTCCCAAGTTTGTATAAAAATTATTGGAGGTGCAAAGCTGGATAGAATGCTGGAAATAACCCTCCTTTCAGCAGGAGCTTAGACAGAGATCCCCAGAGGTCTCTCCAGCCACAGTTTTGTAGATATTTTGGGAACTACGCGGTGATGAGTCACTGTAGATCTGTCCAGTCATGCAGCAGATGTTGCAGTGTCACTCCCTGCCTTGTAACCACACAGAATAATAGGAATTTCCCTAGCTTTGTAGCTTTTAATGATTTGGAAATGTGGGGTTATTCTTGGAAATACAGAGTTTTTCTCACACTGACAGTCTTTGCTTGCTGTGCCAGGAAGGGCAGGTGGAAGATGTTCACTGCCCTCTTTAGAGGGGAATTGAATATTGTTTACTGGATTTAAGGGTATGAGGAACAGGGAATGAGTGGAGCAGGCTATCCCATCTAACAATCAAGCATCAAGATTCAGTGGGGTTTTTTTAAATAGCTTATTTTCTGCCCAAAAGAAGGAAATAGAGTCAGGATGATAATGAGTGGAAAGTTTTATCAGCTCCCTGGGAGGCTTCTCAGGGGAGAACAGCCTCCACACTACACAGCCCCCAGAAGGCTGCATGAGTCCATTATTCCCAAGGAATAATCTGAAAATGTACATTGAAGATGTGTGTGTGTGTGTGTGTGTGTATGACTATATTTGTATTTTGAATATATATAGAATTTTTGCTGCACTCTTTCCCTTTCTGGCATTATCTCTGCAAGAGCTGGGAATGCCTCATAGGAGTTTGTTCTCTAAAATCTGGGAAGTTCCTTGAGATCCCTGATTAATTTTTTAGAATATTCTTGGAGCCACCTTCTTTATTGTGATTTCTCTGCACAAGGAAGGTTTTGTGCTGCACCCAAGGAAGTGAGTTCACTATGTCTTCATGGGCAGCTTTGCACTGGGCAGTTAGAAGTTCTCTAGGAAGGCTCCAGTTTCTCTGTGCGTGGTGAATTTGTGTTTTTAGGGTTGTTCTCAGTGACAGGGAGCTACAAACCATCAGTCATGAGAAAGAAACAACACAGGAACCTTCCACACATCTGCTCCTAAGGTTTGCAGGATCAATGAAAGAATGACATTGAGTGGGAAGAAGAAAAATGCAGGACTGTGAAGGGAGGCACTGCCTTGCTGATGGTGGAGTTGCATCTCACCTTTCTTTGGCTAGGGATGAGAATTTGGGGCATTATTTTAGTGGAACTTTTGACTTTTCCCATCCAGTATCTCCTGTGCAGGAGGACTTTCTTCACATTTGAATTTACCAGATACCAACTCTCCAGTGAGTGTTTGCAGCTGGCAGAAGGGTCCTTCCTGACAGGTGTAGATGGGTCTTTTCATGTTCTTTTTTTGGCATCTTGTTTGTTCACTGGTATTTTGTAACTGTCAGTGCTTCGAGTTGATCTAAGCACCCAAGATTCAGATTTGCCTATTCTGCTTCGTGCATCTTTGGGAGGTGAAATCATCCTTGGCGATGGTGCCAGAGGGGCAGGAGGTAGAGGAGGACCATGCCCTGGTGTGTTGGCTCAGTCAGGCTGGGAATATAGTACAGTGGGGTAGTTAAAGAAAGAAAATCCAAACTTTTTGCCTTCAGGTGCATGTCCAGAGACCAGGTTAGCATTGCAAAGTCTGTGTCCTGTCCTGTCCTCCTTCCTTAGACTCACACATCTCCTGGATCAGCTGAAGGACTCTGAATAATCGGGTCCAAAGCTGCCCCAGCATTGCATCACAGAAGGATTTTAATCCCTTTTTCCCTTTTCCTGTGCAGCACGACCCTGAGCTCTCACCGCGGCAGTTCGGCGTGGAGCTGTCCCGGCTGACCAGTGAGGAACGGGCGGTGCCACTGCTGGTGGAGAAACTCATCAACTACATCGAAATGCATGGGCTGTACACAGAGGGCATCTACAGGAAATCAGGATCCACCAACAAGATCAAGGAGCTGCGGCAAGGCCTTGATACAGGTAAGAGGAGTGGGGAAAAGATTCTACATGGGGAGGAAAATCTCTGCAGCAGCAAAGTTGGATGGGAGGAAGGTGGAATGCTTCAGCATTCGTGACTCTGGGCTGTGCAAGGAATTATTTCACATTAGCAGCCATAACTCAGGTCATCAACTCATGGTTTTTTGGGAGCAATCCACAGAAAAAAAGTCATTCTAATTGAGGGAAAGTGCTGCCTTACTTACACCCTAGCAATCAGTGAGAAAAGAAATCCTGGTCCCACCTGAAGTTATTTGCCCTGAAAAATATATTTCTCTCTAATTTTACCATGTGGAGCTGAAATCTGGTGCTGAATTTTTTGCCATTAAAGGCACGTAAACATTTTTTATTTTAGAGTACTTTATGATAGAACAGTTTGGGTTGGAAGGGACCTTTAAAGGTCACCTTGTGCAGCCTTGGGCTTCGCATTGATCATCGTCTCTCATTCTTTTCCTTCTTGCTTCATCTGGTGCCGAACTCAGACATTGATAACGTGAATTTAGATGACTACAACATCCACGTCATTGCCAGCGTGTTCAAGCAGTGGCTCCGAGATCTGCCCAACCCCCTCATGACCTTTGAGCTCTACGAGGAGTTCCTGCGGGTGATGGGTGAGGAGCTTCCCTCAGTATCTCATTCCCCTGGTGGAGGGAGATAGTGGCCACTTTCAGTGCCAAACTTTTCTTTGAGGCCTAACTAGCTGGTTTTGCCAAATTGTATTCACCTGGTTTCAAAGTCTGGTTTTTTGGCTATAAAGGGTTTTTTTATGCAAAACCTCAGGCAATTTGGTCTTAATTTGGCAGCTTTTGCATCATGGTTCAGTTAATTTCAGCCCCAAAATTCCATCTTTTAAGTAGTAAAATTAAGAGGTACCATTTTAAATAGGAGGAAGAAGTAGAAGGTGCCCCTAAACACTGGTGGTTTCTCCACAGGCCTCCAGGAGAGGAAGGAGACAGTGCGTGGGGTGTACTCAGTCATCGACCAGCTCTCCCGCACCCACCTCAGCACCCTGGAGCGCCTCATCTTCCACCTGGTCAGGTATGCTGGGCCTGGGCAGCTTTAGGCAGAGGCAGGATGGTCAGGCATCCTTCCCACCAGAATAGCTGAGCCTTTTGCATCTGCCATGTCTCCCAGGAGGTGGCCACAGAGCTGCTTCTCCAGGAGATGTGTTGATGAATGGCCTCTGCTGTGCTCTGGACACTTGTGGTTCCTACAGCTCTGTGGTGCCTCTCACCACTGCAGGGACAGGTTTTTGGGTGGAAAAGGCTGGTTGTTGCCTTGGGAATATCTAAGATGTCTTGAGGTTAGTCTTTCTCCCTCAAAGCAAGATTGCACCATAGACATATCTCCTCTCTTCATCCATGACCATGTGCAAGAGGTGCAGTGGAGGTGCCTCCACCTCTGACTTCTCTCTTAATCCCTATTTTTTCAGGATTGCCCTCCAAGAAGAGACCAACCGCATGTCAGCCAACGCCTTGGCCATTGTGTTTGCTCCCTGCATCCTGCGCTGCCCCGACACAACAGACCCACTACAGAGTGTTCAGGACATCAGCAAAACCACCACGTAAGAACCTGGGGCTGGGTGAGCCAGCTCCACCACATCACTGTTCGCATCTTGCTAAAACCTAAGATGGTTAAATGGCTCATAAATGGAGAGCTTTGGCATAAAGTGATAAACACATAGTCATTTATTCATCTAAATGCAAATAAATGCATCTGCGTGAAGATATTTCAAATTCTCTCGGTCCCCAAGAGGTTGTTAAATGAGGATTTTTAAGTGATGGAGGATCCCCAAGAGTGGATAAGCTTCTGTTCCTGCCTGGCAGGAAAAGGTGGAGCTAGTGCTGACATGGTTTATAGTTAATGTAGTTCATTTTTGGCAAGCAGGTCTTGATTCTCACTTGATTTTGGCTTTTTTACTGAAGGAGGTGAGTTGTTTGGTCCGCAGCAAGAGTAATATGACAGTACTTAGATTTATTTATGGTGTTTGTCATAATTGAAAAGGTTTTACAGAGAAAAAGTGAAGCACTAGCCCAGATTCAGTTTGGCTCTTACTAAATAGGTTTTAAAATAGATGCTGGAGTCAATTATAATAATGAAAACCCTCCAGTGAAGGGCTGGGTTTCTGAAAGAGGTGATTTTACCTCCAGTAAGTATTAAAATTGTTGAAGACCAGGACATTTTTGGAGACCCAGCTGGCAGGAACACCTGTCCTTTAACAGGATTTCATTGTAGCTACTCACTCTTCAGCTCCAGCACATCCTCTCATTTTGTTACGAGGAAAGGAATATTATTTTCCCCTAACACCCTCCTGACAACATTAAACAGTTGGCTCAGTTACACGAGCTGCTGCACAGTTACTGTGTGAGCTGGAATAAGCCTGCCTTCTCCAGGTTTATTCCACTACTCCCTTTTCCATGGGGGGTGAATTTCTCTAAATGGTGGGATCCTTGGTGATCTTTAGTATCTGTTCCTCAGTCCATCCCTAGCCCGTGATCACTCTTTTTAGGAGAATTCTCACCACCCTCTGGCATCCAGCTGGAGCTTTCTCCTCTGTGTTCTTTCATCAGGGCAGATCTCCAAATTAAATTTTCCCTTGTAATAAAATGAGAAGATGCACTGGAACTGAGGGAGAAGCTACCAGGAGATCCTGTTAAAGGACGAGCCAAGACAAGACAGAGCAGCTTCCTCCTCCCATTTTGTCTTCTTTTGGGTTTTTTTCTCCCTTAGTTGCGTGGAATTAATTGTCATCGAGCAGATGAACAAGTACAAGGCTCGTCTCAAGGACATCAACAGCCTGGAGTTCGCAGAGAACAAAGCCAAGAGCCGCCTCTCCTTGATCCGCCGATCTATGGTGAGATGCCAAAGCCCTCTTTGTCCCCTCCTGTCTTCTTGCCGCTGAAGCCACCCCACCTTATCTTCTCCTGCTTATCCCAGCCTCCCAAACCTCTCGCAAACTCCCACACCATCTCCACCAGGACAGGGACCCTCAGCTCCATGGTGGCTCCTCAGGGAGTCATACCAAAGCACAAGGAGGTGGGAACAGTCCATGGAAATGTTGTCACTCCTGCTCAGATGTTCCTGATCAGCATGTCCACCTTCATTTGAGCTTGTTTGGTCCTGAGTTGAGTCAAGCCTTTCAGCGACCAGCTCAACATCACCCCATGGGTGACCTGGACCATTGTTTTTTGTGCTCAGTCACATTATCTGAACCCAAAATGAGCTCCCCAAAGGCTCTCCCTGCTCCCGCACTGCCTTTTTGGGAGCCTCAAACCCATCTCATTGAGCTTCCATGCTTGCAGGGGGCTGGCAGGCTGCAGATGCCCCTGTGCTTGGCTTGTTGGGCTGCGGGAGAGGGATGGACCTGGCACAGCACAGGCTTGGGCTGAGGAGCTGAGCTGCCCCTCTGCTTGGACCTGCCCCCTGTGATCCTCAGGAGCACGTTGCTTCTGCTTTTTGAGGATGAAATCCAAGCAGGGGCTGCCCAAGATTGTGGAGCTGGTGTTGCAGAGCTGCCCCACTCATCTCAGTTAACCGAAAAAACCTCAAACTGAGCAAAGCGGGTTTTTGGAGGGGCGGCGGCATGTGCACTCTAACCTTCTGCTTTCCTTTTCATCTCCTCTCTAATCCAGAAGCCCGTACTAATTGCAGTTAGATTTATGAGCATAACCCGCAGTTCAATCCCGGTATGTATCAACGGCAGCTGCCGCGTCCCTCGTTGTGTGTCACCGTCGCTCATTCCAGCTCTGTCCCACCGGCCATTGTCTGTGACCTGCCCGGTCCTGCCGCTCCTCCTCGGAGCCGCCGTTCCTCCAGCAGGGCACAGGAGTTTGGGGCTGGCGCTCGGCCATCCCTGCACGCAGCTCCTCAGAAATACGCTTCCCAGCCCTTTTCCCTTCCTACTTACTTTAATTTTCTATTTTATTTCCTTTTTCCATCCTGTGCTTCCCTCTTTTTTACTTTGCTTGACTCATCCCTTCCCTTCCTACCTCAGTTTCTCCTCGCTCAGGATGCATTTCAGCATCAAGTTGCTTTCACAGCGCTGCTGTTTCTGAAGATGGTGAATAAAACCCTCAGCTTGGATGCCTTGGAGATCACAAGGCATCTGAAGGTCTCCTTCTCCTTGGAGGAGGAGCACCACCACCCTGAATACAAGCTCAGGACACCCAGGTTTGAATGAGGAAGAGACCAGCAAGCCCTGTATTCCCCAACTCCATTCCAGCTTGAGTTTGAGTTCTGGGAGATCCTGACAAGCAAGAAAAGCACCTGCAGGAAATTGGGAATGCTGATAGGGCTGTTTCCTTTCCTAATAGGCTCAGCCCATGTTGAAAGTTCCCTCAGGTTCCCCCCATTCTTCCACGTCCATGAGTGTCAGGAGGTGGAAAAGAGCAAAATTTGAGCTCTGCTCACCTGAGCATGGAATTTCTCAGGGGCTTAAGTCCACAAGCCAGTGGAATCTTTGGGATCTTGGGGCTCTTGGCTAATAGGATTCAGGGAGCTGTGCTTTAGCTCAGCAGGCCACATGAAAAGTGTCATCCAGAAGAACACCAGGCACAGCAGAGGCTTTGCTGACAAAGAGGGATCTCTGAGATGTGGCATTAAAAGATGAAAGGGCTAAAATGGAGGAAATCTGGCTTTTAAAGGAAAGGAGGAAGGATCCTTTATCCTGAAAATCTGCTCTGGGCACATGGGTTGTCAGGAAGACCCAGGAATGCTACAGTTGCAGGGGTTGAATAGGAGGAGCAAAACTGAGCTGCAACAAGCTCTTCAACCCCAAGGAGATGAACATTCTTCCTGGGTGATGGTCATCAAGGGAGGGCAGCAAGTGATGGACATCTCCTAGTTCTAGTCATGTCAGGATCTGGGATGTAGACGAGATGTCTGGTCATGATGTTGCCCGATCCGAAGAAAACACAAACAACCGAAGTCGTTTATGCGGTGCTTTATTGAGGGCCCGGGAGCCTGTGGACTAGCGTCCAAAGACAGAGCCCCATTTCACAGAAAAATCACAGGGTTTTTATATGTTTTCTACACGATTTCTTCATCATCATAATTTCTTAATTCTCTTTCACTACCTGGTACGATTATCTCTCTGACATTTAAGTTTTGCCAAAAAGTACATTCCTAGATTATCTCCTAGTTACACTGCTTACATTGCAATATCTGCCATATAGTTCATCTGCAGGTTACATGTGGCCTACCAAGCCTTAGCATAACTACTACTAATGTCAAACTAATGCTAACTAATACAGTTTATTTAACCAAATGGCAACAATGATAACGGTTAAGATAAAAGCCGTTTAATCTCTGCCATGTCCCTCATCTCCAAGAATCCCTTTTCTTCTGCTCCATGGAGCAGATCTGTAGAGCTGGTCTTCAGAAGGTTAAAACACTTGCATGTATATCTCTTCACCTGTACCACCACATGCATCCTTTTCCATTTTCAGTTTCAGTATTAAAAAAATGAGATAGTTCTTCAGAGCTGCATTAGATCAGAGCGAGTTCAACTGTGGGCACGGACATCCACATTGATTGTCTTACAGTGGACCACTGGAGGTGGTCCTGGTTTCTGGATCTCCTGTACATGAGACATGGCAGGGCATGGACAACGTCATTAGCTGGGAGTTCATGTTTGCTGAAGGGGTCAGTGAGACCCTTGTTATGCTCAGGAAATACCAGGGGTGGATGAGGGAAGGATGTGAGACTTGATCCAATGATAAAACGAGAGCTGGATTCCCTGAAATCAAAGCCTTGATGATGCTCCCACTCAAAGCCACCATCAAGCTTCCCATCACACAGGCTGTGGGCTTTGTGGGAATCCATCCTGCTGCCAGCGGGGCTTGCTTGGACCTGGACCAAGTTGCACTTGGTTCATCAGCATCATCCTCACCACTGCCTTCCTCACAGCCTCCATCCCCAGCCCCTCCATCATGTTGAGTCCTTCTGGTACTTCTCCCAGCCTGAGGTTTTGGAGGGTCCGGGGTGCATCCGGCAGCGGCACACTGAGGACCGATATCTGGGCCTTCTTCTTCACTCCTTGGGAGAGCAGTATGGTCTGTACCTGAGTGTTTGCCACATCACCTTGGCTGCTGGTGGTGACACCGTTGTCTCTCTTCAGGGCAAAGGACGCGTGCGGCGCGGCACCTTCCCCAGCCCCGCATCCCCTGTCACCGGGCGCCTGCCCTCAGTGACCGACATCCCTGAGGACACCATGAGCAGCGAGGAGGCCATGGAGATGGAGGTGACAGAGCAGCAGCAGGTGGCCATGCAGCAGGAGGAGAAGGTGCTGACTGAGCAGATCGAGAGCCTGCAGAAGGAAAAGTGAGTCTGGCCGAGGGTTCAAGCCGCGTCCCCAGCCTCTGGATGTTGCTTGACATCACGCGACTCCACCCCTCTGTGATCTCTCGGTGGTGCATCCCTTTCTTCTCTCCTGTTTTTGGCCCCGTTGGGTCAATGGGGCTGGGTTGGCTTTGCAGGGAGGAGCTGACATTCGAGATGCTGACACTGGAGCCCCGTGCCTCCGACGACGAAACCCTGGAGTCCGAAGCCTCCATTGGCACAGCTGACAGCTCCGAAAATCTGAACTTCGACTCCGAAGGAGCCATCTCCGATCGCTCGGGTAAATCCAGGTGTTCTTGGGTTTATGATGGAGCGGTTTGGGTTGGAAGGGACCTTCAAAGATCAAGAAGTCCATCTCCCTGCCATGGGCAGGCACACCTCCCACCATGCTTTTCTGTCACTTTGGGTAGGGTTATTTGGGATTTTCAAGTTTATTTTAAGTTGACAGTTTAAATGTGTGCAGAGAGGGGGTTAAGGGTTCAAGCACGTGGCCCTGGGGGGATGGGTGGCAGCAGCTAGCGTTGGTAAGGAGGTGAAAATTCTTCCAGCACTGCAGCATCATCTGGGCTGATGCTGCCCCCACTGAGATGCTGGGAATGTCTCTTGGTTTCAATGACGTGTCCCCAGGGAGCAGGGTGGTTGGATTCTGGGTGGTGTCAGTGTATTGACCATCCGTGGTCCTTCTGCCCCTGCAGAGAGAAGTGTAGCACTTACCTCCCTGCGCCCCGCCAAGGCCGAGGGGCCAAGCCGGCTGCGACGGCACCCCAGGATGCGGCTGGAGCCGGCAGAGCCAAGTGACACCCCCGTCTCCTCCTCCTCCTCCTCCCAGTCATCCACCTCCTGCTTGCCCCACCTGCCCCGGAAGCGCTTCCAGATGTACTCCAAATCTCCTTTCTACCGAGCGGGGGGACACGGCGAGGCCCCCGAAAGCCGGGCGAGCCCTGAGGGCCTGGCGGGGCCTCTCCGGTACCCCGAGGACCGGCCGCAGTTCACCACACGCGGGACCTTCAACCCGGAGAAAGGCAAACAGAAACTGAAGAGTGTGAAAACTTCCCCCCCAAAAACCAAAGAGCCCCCGGACGGGGGGCCTGGAGGGGGACGCAAGAGGAACCCTGAGGCTGATTGTGCCGCCGCCCAACCCCTCGTCCTCCTGGGGAGCAACGAGTTCATGGTCTGAGATGTTCCACCCCAAGGCCACATCCGCGCCGGGGCGTCCTCCCCATTGGCAGTGCTCTGCTGGCTTCCTCGCTAACGCCAGGAGATGAATTCTTAGTTTAAAAGGCCAGGAGGGGAGGGTTTGAATGGTAGCCTTAATGATTTATGGGGGTTAAGACCTTCAGGTGGCCGGGGGGTGGACGGGGATGGGAGGCACTGGCCGGCTCCTGGCCCTTCCCCTTGGAGCATCCCACGTCTCAGAGCATCCGCCGCCAAATCCTTGTGCCGAATCACCATCGCCTGTTGGTAGGAGCAAACCAAGCCTAAGAATCCCTCGGGAGCATCCCGAGCCGGCTCCACTGCAGCCAAGCCCTCCCTGCTTTAATCACCTCATCCACGCCAACGCTGAGTGCATGGAAAAGTGTTAAAACCTGCCAAAAATCACCTTTTCCCTTTGTTTTTTTTATTTTTTAACAAGACCTATCCACCTTCCCTCTTCTTTTTTTTCAGAGACCATCAGTATTAAAAATAATAATAATTAATAATAATCGAGGACTACTTGAAGCGATATTTGTTTATATGCTGGTTCCTGGAGTTTCCTGTAAATATATATTTTTTTAATTTCTTTTTAAAATATTTTTCCCCAGACAGAATGTCTTTTTTTTTTTTTTTTTCTTTACTGTTGTTATTATTATTATTATTATTATAATTTTTGGGCTGGAGAGGAGAGGAGCAATTGGCTGAGCCATCCTTGGTGTCACCACTGGTGTCACCAGCCATCACTCAATAAAACATGGAGTTTCAATTTCAGCAAGAAATCCCTGGAGGTGTAATTAGCCCATCATAACCTATCATAGGACTAATCAACGATGCTTGTTAATGACTCAGCTTGTAATCCCTCTCCGGTCATCTCATCACATTTGGTGGCACCTGGAGAAGCTCTGAGTACCAGAAAACCTCTGGAAAGGCAAAATTAGGAGTCCCAGGGCACTAGTTAGATTTATAAAGGTTGGATCTGTCCTCCCAGGTGGGCTGGGCTGGGGCTTGTCCTTTCCCTAAATGCCATCAAAAATGGGGAAAATAGAAAAAAGTGGAGTTTTCCTGAGTATTTTGTCTTTTCCCGGCAGGCCTGGGTTTGTCCAAGCTCCTCGGTCCCCTGTCCCCCACCCATTCCAGGGATGTTTTATTTATTTGGGTTATTTTTTATTAGATATTTGAAATCTGACCTTTTTTTTCATGTTATCTTTAATTTTTTTCCAATGGGTGAAGTGACAGATTCCACAGGGAAAGTGGGAACAGCATCAGCCCCGGTGCTGCATCCTGGGAGTGGAGCAAGACCGAGTCAATCACCCCCATCCATGGGGGAAAATGGGATTTTCCCAGCCCCAGAGGGAAAAACAGGGCTTTGGGGACCAACCCAGATGCACTGGGAATGCGGATGGTGACCATGAAAGAGGAAACTCCTGGGGAGCCACCCCAAATTCTCTGGGAGCTGGGATTGCCAGGAGCATCCGAGTGCCTGGTGCCAAACCAGCCTTTTGAGCCTCCTGAACGAAAAACCCCTGAACTGCCCTTAAAATGGCCCCAGGGGAGGAGAGCCTGGGGACCAGTGAAGGGTCCAGCCTCATCCTCAGTTTTCTCATCCCTGTGGGATCAGAGCAGGGACATCAGATCTGGTTTGGGCAAATAGATATATATATACACATATATACACACATATATATACACATATATATACATATATATATACATATATGTGTGTGTATATATGTATATATCTGTATATATCTGTATATCTGTATATATATATATGTATCTAATTTCTTTTGGAATATATTTATTTTCCTTATATATTTAATCTTTATATAAGGAAAATATATTTAAGTGATATTTATATATATAAAGAACATATATAATAATATATATATTCTATATATAAAGAAAATATACACACAAAAGAATAGATATCTGTATAATTAAAAATACATAAAAGAATATTAAGAATAAATACATTTATGTATTTTCTATTTCTTATATATAGTACATATTTATATATAAATATATAAGATTCTATATATAAAGAATACTTCTTTATGTATATATGCTTATATATTTATATATAAGGAGTATGTATATTTAAAGGAGATATGTACTATATATAAAAAATATTTATTACTTTATATATATTTTAATGTATTTCTTATCTATGTAGAAACATATTTAATGTTATATGATTTAAACATATATTTAATATATGTTTAATATGTATATTTATATATGTTTCTTCACATACATTTATATATTTCTTTATATAAAGAGTGTATTTCTCTGTAAAGAAATATATAAAGGAAATATATAGTATATATAAAGAAATCTATTTTCTCTGTATTTCTTCACATATATAAAAATGTATGGAATATGGGGAAAATATGTAAAGAAAATAGACTTGTTGACATAGGTAAATGTATGGAATATATATAGAATATATAGAAAATATGTTTCTTTATATATATATAATATATCTGTGGTTATATGTATAAAGAAAAACATATGTCAAAGAACTATATACATACATATATATCTATATGTATGTATGTATAGCATCCAGCTCTGGCAGGAGCTGAGCAGGACTGGAGGGACAATGGTTTGTTCCAGGGCCCCTTCCCCCGGCATCTCCTTCCCAGCCCTTCCCTGGCAGGATTTGGGGTCCCAGAGGGTTTTCCAGAGGGATGAATGTACTGACTACTGGAGGGCTGCGAGGGGAATTACTGTTATTTTTCATGGAAAGTTTTCTAAGTAATTTATAAAGTCGCTGCTTGTAAACTAAACAGAGTCTGTATGGAAGAGGATTTATTACCCCGCGTCGCCCGCGCTCGGAGCCGTGTACAAACTGACAAAAAAGGACAAATAAAAGTGTCATTCTGCAAAGGCCAGCAGTTCCCAGGGGGACATCCCGGCTGTCTGGGGCTTCTTCCGTTTCTTCCCTGGGGTTCTGAGGGTGTGCATTTTCCCGATCCCCACGTGGATGGAGCAGCTCCAGATCACTTCCCTTTGGGATGTTTAATGCTGGTTATTCACATCCTCCTTATTTATGTTCAGAGAATTTCTATTTCTCCTACTTGTTATTCACATTATTTTTATTTATGTATATACAGATTATTTATATATTAATTAGTTTAATCAGATAATTTATATTTCATTTATATTTAGATCATTTCTTTTCAATTCTTCTGTATTCAGAGTATTTCAGGTTATTTCTGTGCAGATTCGTTTTAGGTAGACTTTATATTCAGACGATTTATTTACAACTTATTTCTATTTAGATTATTTCATTTTATTTCTGTCCACGTAATTTAATTCAGATGACTTTCAGTGAGATTTATTACGTTTCTCTTATTTATATACAGTTTGTTTATTTGCAGTTTATTTCTATTTATGTTATTTCAGATGTTTTCGTTTTATTTTCTTTCTATTCAGATTATTTAATTAAGGAGATTTCAAAGCAGGTATTTATATTCCAATAATTTGCATGCATTTTATTTCTATTAAGATTATTTAATTTCATTTTATTTGTATTTGTACTATTTCATTCCCATTTTATACAGTCAGATTATTCATATTCACCTACTTAGCTTAACATAGTTTATTTTCAGTTAAATTCTATTTAGAGTATTTCAGTTTATTTAGTTCCATTATATTTCTGTTAAAATTATTTAATTCAGATTCTTTCCAATAGATTATTTCTAAACAGCTTATTTATATTTATCTTTTTTATATTCTGATAATTTCAGATTATTTATTTTCATTTTATTTTTATTCCTGTTTTTCTAGTTATCTTACTTATATTGATTATTTAATTCAGATTATTTATACTAATTTTACTTATATATAGTTTATTTCCATTCAAGGGAAGTAATATTCAAGGTATTTACATTCAGACTATTTCTTTCTGTTGAGGTTATTAACATTCAGCTGGTCCCCCCCATCCAAGGGGACCCAAGTCATTGGCACAGGGACTGTGGCTGCAAAACTCTCTTTATTCCAAGTATAAAATGGGGACACAAGTGGAAGACCCCGGAACACAGGGGCAAGGGTCTGTCACCGCATGTCACCCCAGGCTGGGGTCACCCCTGGCCAGTGTCAGCCCTGGGCTGGGATCAACCCGAGGATGTCCCCGGCTGGTGGCACCCCCAGGTGGCACCACCTTTGGCAAGTGTCACCCCTGGGCCGGTGTCACTCCCAGGCTGGCACCACCCTTGGCCCTTGTCATCCCTGGCTGATGTCATGCCCCAGGTTGGCATCATCCTTCGGCAAGTGTCCCCCCAGACTGGTGGCCCCTGGATGGCAGCAGCTCCTCGTGGTGCCAAGGTGCCTTTGCCGGGGTTCCTCCAGCGTTTGGGACACCATCAGTGAGGTGCTGCCGGGGCACTGGGCACTCGCTTGGGGACATCCCCCTTCCGCCGCTGGGGAAGGTGGCCCCACCTCCCAGCTGCCGGCAGCGTTCCACAGTCCTGGACATTGCCCCAGAGATGGGACCATGGGCATCTTCCCACCCCAGGCTGAGGAGGCCCAGGGTGGGGGTGGCAGGGTGCCAGCACAGGGTGACAAGCCAGGTGACAGCGGGAAGGGGACTCAGTTCTTGAACATGTCACACAGCAGCTTCTCCATAGGGGTGTTGCCGATGGTGCGGCGGAAGAAGAGCAGCTCCACACGCTCCGAGGAGATGAAGCGCAGCGCTGGGAGCAGCAGCAGCAGCTTCCCAAACCTGGGGGATGGAGTGGCGGCCATGGGTGGGTGTCCCACCCTGGCATCACCCGTGAGGACGTGGGGACAGCAGTACCTGACTGGTTGCCCAGGGTAGTGGGAACGGTTGTGCTGGCCCAGCATCACCTGTGATTGGTCCTGCAGGTTCTCCACCTGCTCAGGGTCCTTCAGGCCACGTGTCTCTGTGGGGACAAGGGGGTGACAAGCTGGGGAGGGCCACAGGGATGGCCAGTGGTGGGTGCTGGGGGTGGCCTCACCTGGTTTGAAGAGCACCACGGCCTTCATGCAGGCAAATTCCGTGGGGTCAACGGCCAATGCCTTGAAGCGGCCGAGGGTCTCCTGCAGCGCCCGCACGTCCAGGGTGGCCGGCAGCAGCTTCCCAGGGGTTGGCTCAGGGACAGCCAGGAGTGGGCAGCTCTCCAGAGGCATGGACCACTGGATGGCACAGAGCAGGAACAGCTCACTCCACGCTTCCTCCAGCAGGATCACCTGGGGAGAGTGGGAGGGAACCCCAAAAGCTCTGTCACCCCCAAAGTCTCCAGGACCTGTAGCCACCACATCTGGTTGGCCTGACTAGCATCTGCAGGGGAACCCTAAGAATGGTGTGGAGATGCTCCAGCTACCCCAACAGGCTGCTACACTTTTTGAGGCTCCTGTTGCCCCATAGGCAGATCCCCAATTCCTCATGGAGATTGCCAGCCCCACCTGGTCGCGGAAGGGCAGGTTGGAGAAGACGGGCAGGTTCTTGGCCCATTTCACAGCCATGAAGAGGAGACGAGCTGAGGTCTCGTAGATGTTTTCGGGGCTGGCTGCCGGGTACGGCGCCACCTGGTACTCGCCGATCGCCCTCTCTGGCTCGCTGCCCGTCACATCCACCGTCTCATCAGCTACAGGGGTGGAAGAGGACGCTGGTTGTCACCACACCATGGGGACATCCGCCACCCACCCACCCCCCTCTCCAATGGCAGCTACCCACCATCCTCGGGCTCCAGCTTGGCGCAGGTCTCGGCTGTCATCAGGCTGGCCATGAAGCGATGGTTGGTGGGTGGTGTGGGTGCTCGGGGACCAGGGGTGACAGTAGCACTGGGACCACGAGGAGCCGGACAGGGTGATGGGGGGACCTCACATGTGGTGGCCATGTGCTCAGGGGGCAGCTCAGCATCCAGCTGGATGCTGTCCAGCTGGACCTGGGCTGTGCTGCGGGGCTGGCGCTCGTTCTGCACAGCTGTACAGACAAGGTGGCATCAGCACCGGCCACCCCGCTGTGACCCCCTGCTATTTGTCACTGTGTGTCCCCCACATCTTACCGTCCTTGTTCATGCCAGCCTGCAGGCACTTCTTGAGCCGGCAGGCCTGGCACTGGTTGCGGTGAGCCTTGTCCACCGGGCACAACCCTGTCCCCGCCTGGCACCTATGGGGAGAGATGGCTGCAGCTCCTGAGGTGGCCCCTGTCCCCGACGAGGGTCCTCTCCCATAGGTACCATGTCTCCCCACATGGGTTTCCTCCACCCAACAAGTGTCCCACCACTGTGGGCACCCAGTCCCCTAGAGGTGTCCTGTCCCCAGTAGGTGCCCTGTCCCCACTCCAAGGGGTGTCCCTACCCTGCTAGGTGACTGTTCCCCCCACTCCTGCCCCACTGTGTCCATCCTCTGGATTCCTGTCCCAGTGAATGCTCTGCCTTGATGGGCGTTTTGGCCCCATCGGGGGTCTCTGGACACCCTCTCCACAGGTGCCTCCCCCCTGCATGCCGGTCCCCTGTGTGCTTTGAAGTCCCCCTGGGTCTCTGTCCCACCCATTGCCCATGCCCTGGGGTCCCTGGCCTGCTGAGTGTCCATCCTGGGTTGCCCTACTCCACTGAGTGCCTGCCTTCCCCCAAGCTCCCTGTCCCGCTGGGTGTCCTTCTGCAGGGTCCCTCCCCCCATCCCCTGTCCTGTGGGGACTCCCATGCCTGTTCCCACCTGTAGATGAGCTTCCTGCGGACGCTGCGCTTGAAGAAGCCGCTGCAGCCGTTGCAGGCGTAGATGCCGTAGTGCTTCCCACTGCTGGTGTCCCCGCACACCTTGCACAGCAGCACTGGGCTCAGCTCCTTCCCGGGAGCCGGGGCCAGCCCTGTGGAAGTGGAACGTTCATATCTGGGTTGACTCCGGGCATCCCGATGTCCCTCGCATGACCCACCAGTCCCTGCTGCTCCCCCGCATCCTGGAGATGGGGTGGCTCCTGTCTCTGCTGGTTCGGCCCAGGGACATGAATGGGGACACCTCGGGGACTCCACGTGGGGTTCACCATCTTCCCACAAGCCAGCACACAGAGTGATGCAGGATGGGCTCTCACAGGAATTTTGAAAAATAATAAAGGTAAATTAAAAAAAAATGGTGTTCTTAGGGAAGGGGACACCAGGCATCCCAGGAAGGGGACTGAGCATCCCAGAGAAGAGCTGCAATCAGGGATGGGACGTGTCCTGGAGAAGGGACAGCTCTGGGGACATGGGGCACCCCAGGCAAGAGCCATAAGAGGGAACTGTGGGGATCCTGGTGAAGGGCCAGGGACCAAGGGTATCCAGGAGAGGGTTTTGACTGGGGACCTCAGGAATCCTGGAGAAGGAGCACAAATGAGGACCGTGGATACCATGGAGAGGATCGCGCTCTGCAGGCATCCTGGCCTAGGGAAGGACCATGATGGGACTCAGCATCTTGGAAAAGAAGGACAGCTGAAGACCCCAGGCATCCTAGGGGACCATGATGGGGACCCTGGGCACCCAGGATAAGGACCATGAGGAGAAGCCCAGACATTCTGGAGGAGGGTGGCAACGAAGAACACAAACATCCCAAACAATGATGATGGGGGCACTGGGTGTCTTGGAGATGAACCATAATAGGGACTCCCAAGATATCTCAGAGAAGGACCACGATGGGGTCCAAAGGCATCCAGAAGAAAGCTGCGATGGTCCCAGGCATCTCAGAGAAAAACTGCAATGGAGGACCCCAAGTATGTCGGTGGTTGACCACTATGGGGATTCCAAGTATCCAAGAGGAGAACCATGAAGAGGACCCCCAGGCATCTTGGGCAATGACCAGAGTGGGGGCCCAGCCATCCCAGAGAAAAACCCACGTCCCTCCGTGTCGCACCCGGTCCAGTGGAACCACCTCTTACCCGTGGCACTCTCATCCAGCCCGGCGCTCACCACCGACCCCGCCGGGGACGCAGCCATCCCGCACCCGGCGTTCCCGACCTATCCCTGTCCCGTCCCTCTGGATCCCCGCGGAGGGTCTGGCCAGGCGCAGGGTGCTCCGGCAGCTCTGCGGCCAGCGGGGCTCTTGCCTTGCTCTCTTCAAGGCGGCTTAGCGGCGGGCGCTGTGTAAGCAGCCGCCTCTTTGTCACCCTCTTAATCTTTAGTGTCTGCGCGGAGCGGGGGGGATCAATCAGCCACGCGATGAAGAATTAAAAAGGTGCTGAGCCCCAGCCCTGTAACCCTAAACCCCGCGACACCCAAGCCACCCCCCCGCGCGCCGCCGCTGGAGGTGTCACCCTGTCCGTGCCCCCCCAGCACTGCGAGCCCGAGATTGCGGCGGAGGTGGGAGATGGGGCTTGGGCTGGGGACCCCCCATATGTGTCGTCCTTCCCTTGGGACCCACCGGGTCCTGTAAGCGCATAAGCCCTTCACTAAGGCGGTTAGAGGGGAATAACGAAAAGTGGTAATTAAGGGGGGTAATTTCCCTGCCCCCAAGTAATTAATTATCGGCCCTGATGGCGAGGGAGGGGGGATGTTCGGTAGGGGCCCCGCTGTGCCTCAGCATCCCCTCTCGGGGGACCGGGGCCTCCATGGATGTTGGGGCTGCTGACACCGCAGAAGGTGGGGGCCAGGTGGCCCCCGGGGTTACGCAACCACCGCTAAACCCTCGCGGTGACAGGGCAGCACAATTTGGGATTTGTGGGCTTTAGCCGCTAAAACCCCATCCCGCCCCGCTCAGGGGGGCGGCGGGTGGCCACCGTCACGGACCCGCCTTGTCCCCAGCGATGGGCCAGGCTGAGGACAGGGGTTCCCGGCCTGCTGTGCCCCTTCCAGAGGGGCTCAGGGGTGTTGATGCCCTGAAGGTGTCCCAGAGGACAAGCACTGGCAGCACGTCCCTGCTGAGGGCTGGCAGCAGTGACTCCAGCGGATCCGGGGGCTGGGGGTCATCCCTCCAGCATCCCTGACTGACTTGCGGCTCCATCCCCGCTGCCTGAAGCACTCCTGCATCCCCCTGCCTGCGGCATGGCTCCATCCTCCTGCCTACAACCTGCTTCCATCCCTTTTGCCTGAAGCGTTTCTCCATTTTAAGTGTCTGCCATGTGACTCAGCCTTGCCTGCACCATGGCTCCACGTTCCCATGAGCAGCAGTATTCCATCAGCCTTCTTGACTCTATGCGGCTGCACCATCCTTCCTGTCTGCACCATGACCCCATCCCTGCCTTCCCCACGGCTCCATACTCCCTGCCTGCAGCCCCCTCCCACCCTGGGACCCTCCGTTTCCCCATGGTGCCCTGTCCCACCCTCAGCCCCCTGTCCTGACCCAGATCTCTGACCGCCACCATCTGCGGCAGCGGCCGCCTCCTCCTGCGGCAGAATTATGACGCTGGGCTAATGCGGCGGGAGCAAGCTGTCACCTCCCTGCCCGGCCCTTGGGTGCCCCCACACCTCTCACCCATGGGTGAAACACCCCCCAGTGCCCGACCCGGGGGTGCCAGGAACATCTGCATCACAGAGGACCAGCCCTCCCACGGGGACACAGCACCAGGGACAGCGGGGAGCGGCCAGCGTGGCGATACAACTGAGTCGGCTAATTTGCCCGTCCCCTCCTCGCCGCTGGGTAAAAGCCAGCTCTGGAGCAGGGATTTGGGAGGGGGATTAGCTGGGCCAACCATCTGCTGCTAGCCAATCATCAGCACCCCCAGGAAAGCCAATAATTACAAAAATATGGTTTCCCACCTCGTTTCTCCATTACACCCAGCCGGGTGCTGTCACTAAAGTGGGCTCCCTACGGAGCAGCACCCTGTCCTCTTCCCGGGGATGAGGACTCCATGAGCACCCAACTGGGCACCCGTGGGAGCCCAACCCAGCCTGTTTTGGATGTCACATGAGCGGGCCTGACGCCACGGCCGAAGGGCTGTGGGTGGTGGGTGGGGGTGAAGGAGCAAATGTTAAAGCCCGAGGCAGGGTCGTGACTCGGCTCGGTGACAGATGCTGGGGCAGATGCCATGGGATTACCCAGCCTAAAACCTTGGGATCTATCCCCCTTCCCCCCAGCAGGCAGAGAGCGTTTAATTACTAATTTACTAATTACCCAAAGATGCTGGCGATGGGCTTGGGACCTACAGTCAGGAGCCCCAGGGCTCCAGCCACCCTAATCCCACTGGCTGTGCGGAGCTGGTGGATGCGCCCTGGCCAGGGACAGCTTGGCCAGGGAAGCACCACTGCCTTGGCAGTCCCTCTCCTGTTGGTGATGGCACGGAGTGGTGGGGAATGGGACATGGCAGTGAGGACAAGGAGGAGACAATGGGAACAACGATGGGAATCAGGAGGAGATATTGGGGACCAAGGGGAGACAGTGGGGTCCAGTCAGGTCTCCATGATGGAGATGAAGAGGAGCCAGTGGGGGAGGGAGGGGAGATGATGGAGACCAAGAGGTGATGGAGGAGTTGATGGGAACAAGGAGGTGATGAGGACTTGGAGGCAATAATGATGATCAGGAGGGGACAATGGGAATGCCTTGATGGTGACCTGGAGACAAAGACAAATGTAGAGAGCAGGAGGTGACAGCAGTGACCAGGAAGGGATGATGGAGATCATGAAGGGATGCAGTAGGGGTGTGTCTCCCTGAGAATCAGGCCTTTTGATATTGTTTTCATAATTTCTAGCCATTTTCCCAAGAAACTATAAACATAGGTGTTTATACATTCCAGTAAAGACATGCCTTTTGATGGATATGTCTCACAGCCAGTGTGGTTGGGAAGGTGGTGACCTGACTATCCAATCCCTGGTCATTGTCAAAAACCTATAAATACTGAAAGAACAAATAAACTTCTTTCTTCACCACACTTCGAGCTGCATCAGTGTGAATCATTTAATGTCCAACAGTGACAGGGGTGGATGGAGATCATGAGGGGATGGTAAGGACCAAGATGAGATAATGGGGACTGGGAGGGAAGGATGTGAATGAGAAGGGTGTGATGGATATATTGGACAAGACAACAGAGACAAGGTGATGGTAGAGATCAGAAGGGGACAAGACCAACAAGAAGATGACATGAAGTTCTGGGAGTGTGGCTGTGGGACTGGAGGTGGCTGGGAAGGGTTAATGTGTGTCCGCCTGCACTGAGCTGGGTCCAGGCCAGGCTCGGGTTTCACCTGTAATTAGCTCTTGTTTATTGAAGGCTCCTTGATAAATGATTCTTTGGAGGTTGCCCGATGACAGAGGGTGACAGTCACCCACCTGAGCCCTACTAAAGCCTTCACTGACCCCTGGCACCAGGATTAAAGTTTAATGTGACTCTGGAGCTGACCCCGGGCATGCACCATTCTGGGGCAACAGGGCTGAGGACATGGTGGCCATCCCTAGGATGTGGGGCTGGGTACAGGCTGACGGCCTCCCAGGGCCAGAGGATTTTGGCACCAAGAAGTGATTTGTCATAAGCCTGGTGGTCACTGGTTACATTGTGGCCACGGGGCTGTTCCACGACTCCTTTGGGGTCACCCAAGAGGTTTGTGGATGAAATGTCACACCAGGTTGGGTTTGTCCCCCTGGGACTGGCCCTACAGAATGGGCACAGTGCCACAGTGCAGCCGGTCCGGGCACATTCCCAGGCACTGGTGGAGCCATGTGCCGGTGCCAAGAGCCACCGCAGTGCTCGCCGGGGAGGGCTGACGTCCTGCCCCGCAGCCACCTTTGGAGCAGCGGCAGCTTGGGAACACAGTGGAGTGAGAAGACCTTGGAGGTGACCCCAAGGTGAGGCAGCAGGGCACAGAACGAGCACTGAGGCTGCAGCTTGGGTTTCAGCAGGGTCATGTCACCAGAACAGTGGGAACTGAGAAGTCCCCGAGGTACGGGGTACCTATCCCCAGCTCTCGGGACATTGTGTTTTCTCCTTGCAGATGAATCTCCTCGCTCAGGTAAAGGGGGAGCCGGCAGGAAGGACACCTGCATCCAGGTGATACCTGTGATATCTGCCATGATACCCAGTGCCCCTGGACTCCACAGCTGGGACCTTGCCTGGTGCTGGGTCTGGGCAGGGGGAAGGGATATGTGGCCTGGGAGGCTGGGCTGGGCTGGACTGTGCACTGGCAGAGATGGGTGGTGGCAGAGGATGGGTGTGTCAGAAGGGGACAGGTCCCCGTCTTGCCCTGCCCCCTCTCCCCACAGATGAGCTCCCTCCTTCAGACCCTTCAAGCTCCGGACTGGCTGTTCCTCCAGCCCTGGCACTGGCTGGGCTCCTGGGTGCGTCAGGTTTGGGGGTGCTGGCATGAGAATCCCAGCCAGATGCTTGGGCAGGGGGTGGCAGCAGCCCAGGCCAGGACTGAGCCATGACATGGGTGCCACTGGGGCTGATGCAAGGTGTTTGTCCCTCCAGGTGAGCAGCTCCAGGCAGGTAAGTGCTGGCATTGCACCTGTGCCCTGCACTGCCTGTCTCACCCCTGGCACAACTGGGCCAAATCCTGCACACCCTTCCTTTTCCTCGGCACCCATGGGTGCTTCAGCACTTAGATGAGGCAGCCCCTTCCCAGAGGGTTTCCATCCATGGAGACCCAAGACCCAAGCTGTGCTTAAGCCACCAAGAATGTGGGATGAGCCAGCAGGTCAGTGATGCTGCCGGTGTCCCCAGGGCACCTGTGGCCCTGAAACTCGGCTGGGTCCCCAGGCAGTGACTGGGGCAGTGACCACGGCAGGGTTCTTCCTCTGCGAGGGGCTGCTGGGACAACACTTCAGCATGGTCCCCAACGGGGTGGCTGAGCCCCAGCCTGGGGACCTCTTCCTCTTCCCGCTGGCCTCCAGGGGCCCTGGCTGGTGGGGTTCCCACGCTGGCATCTACTGTGGTGATGGGGAGATCATCCACCTGGAAGGTGAGCCCCAGGGGGTGTCAGGGCATGGGGACATCTCCGTGGAAGGGACACGGGGTATGGAGTCCACTTCGCCCTGCAGGCAGCTCAGGGACATCACCATCAGGCATCGTGGCTAAGCATGGCAAGAGCCACCTCCTGCGGACACGGGGCCCGGCCAAGGTGCTCCGGAGGAAGGGAGGGCTGGACGTGGCTGCCCTGCAGCGGCGGATCCAGGCAGCCATGGACCAGTCAGTGGAGTACAACATCATCACCTGCAACTGCATCCACTTTGCCCTTGCCCTCCTGGGGCTGGGCCACCTTGCTGGTGCCATGGTGGGTGCCACCAGCAGATCAGGTGCCACCACCCTGGGACACCTTGGCACCTGTTCCAGCCAAGTGTCACCAAACCTTTTTTCCCAGGTGTCCCCAGCGCTGCAGTGAGGGAGGTGATGGTGCTCCTGGGGAACAAGTGGGGCTGGAGCATTCTCCTCTGGGGACCAGAACTACACCAGTGATTTGTCAATCCTCCTGTCAATCCTGGCAATAAACAGTTACATGGAAACCCTGTGCCAACCTTGTTTGGTTTGTTGTTTTCTCATTTACCCCAGAAGCCGCTGTCAAGTGATGTCCCACCTTGACACACCTTAAAAGGTGAGGCTGCTCTTTGCTCCTCATGGCCTCCTGAGACAAACATCTGCCTCTTTCACTGCTGGCATTGAATTCTGAGCATAAAAATGAATATTACTTGGACTGCTGGATTGAAAACGGGCCAAAAAAGGCTAGATCAGGTCTGGCTGGAGACTGGTGCTGTACCCCAGAGGTCAACTCTGCATCCAGTCCTGGAGAGACACCACAAAGGGCCACCAAGGGTCTGGAGCATTTCCTATAGGAAGGGAAGCTGGAAGAGCAGGGACAGTTCAGCAGGGAGAAGGAAATGTCCAGTGGGATTTTATCAGTGTTTATGGAGGAGAAAGAAGGTGGAGCCTGGCTCTTCTCTGTGTCTCCTGAGGGTTGGGGTCTCCAAGAGAGCAGCAGGGTCCACGGGAAGGCCTTAGATCCAAGCAGGGTTGGGGTCCCTGGGAGGCCTGGAGTGAGTGTGTCACTGTGCTGAAGATTAATTGCTGTCCATTAATTAGATGTTTTTTCAATTCTGCTACCTGAACCATGGCCATTTTGTCTCACTGCCTCGCTCCTGTGGGATGGGGTGAGTGCTGCCCCATCTGCTCCAGCTTCATGGCTGCTCAGTTGCCTGGAGAAATAATAGTGGGAATAGCTGCCAATAGTATAAAGTACCTGGAAAAATCAAAAAACACAAACAAAATCTCAACTATAATAATATCTCATAATAGATGATATATATCTTATAATAGATATAATTTATAGTAATATATTATATAAAATATATATCTGAAACATTTTAATATGTATAGTCCTATCTATAAAAATATTTGTATTTAACATCTGTAGTATAATTATTATATGAGAATATATCTAATATCATGTTATTGATAATAATATAAAACATAAACTATAATATCTATAAGAATAATATAAATTAATACCACACCTAATATATATAATTCAGATGTCATACATCACATATACTATCTTGTAGAATATAGATCATAAAATATTGAATTTTATCATACACTAGATAATATGTACTATATTAAATTCTATATACTACATAGTATATAATAGAATTAATATAATCTGCAATATAATACAACATAGTATAACATATATATAGCGTAGCGTATATTATATAATATATAAACTGCAGAATGTAGAGTGGTTTATGGACTATATTTAATAGAAGTATTATTACTATAATATAGTATGATTGAATATGGCAAATATATAGTAGTGCATAATTAATGCAATCTGTAATGTAATGCAATGTAATAAGATGCAATATATGGTATACAGTATTCAGCATATAATAGAATATATAAATTATATGTAATACGCTGGTAAATGTATATTACAAATACTGCACACAGTATTACATATAACATAATAATGTATAAAATAATAATAACATGTAATAAAGTAGCATGAAATAATACATAATATCCGAACATATAGCATTATTTACTACAATGTAATCTATTTTAAATATGTCTAATTATAACCATCCACAATAACGTGTGTTGCTATAACTATAGGTTTTCATGATTCTGGACTGGTACGTGTGCGGCTGCGAGCTCGGTGACAGCCCCCGTATGACAGCGATGTCCCCAGCACTGCTCCTCCTAAAATCAGCTGTGTCCCGCTCGCAGATGCAGGTGCGGGGACCCTGGCGGGGCTCCCCCGCGGTCGCGCTCCCGATGGCGGCGGGGGTCGATGCAGCCGGGCGCTGTTCCCAGGCGCTGTTCTCGGGCCGGGCCCGTCCCCGCCCGCGCTGACATCAGTTCCCGCGTCCCCCCCGCATCCCGCATCCCGCATCCCTCCCGCCGCCATGGCCGCCAGCCCGGCCTACGGCGAGGAGAAGGGCGGCTCCTCCAGCCTGGGCGAGCCCGAGTACGGCCATGACCCCGCCAGCGGCGGCATCTTCTCATCCGACTACAAGAGGTGGGGACAATGCGGGCACAGGGGACAAGGACGAGCCTGCCCGTGCGGCCGCCACCGCAGGCCCTCGCCGCCATCCTCGGCGGGGAAGTGGTACCCGAGCCGGGGCTGGAGCGGCCCCCGGCGTGGGGAGGGGGACAGGGACTGGGATGTGGACGAGGATGGTGACGCGGGTGTGGATAGGGATGAGGATGGGGACAGGGATGGGGCAGGGAATGAGGTCACTTCGCCGCCACGGTCATTGCAGGTTGCAGAGGCCGGAGAGGGTTTTGTGAGAACACCGCGGGATTTTGGAGATGGTGCGGTTGGGGGAGATGTGCCGGGATCCCCCTCGAACCTCCCACCCTCGGGCTGGGGCATCCCGGACAGCGTGTTCCCACCACGGGATCCGCCGGGAACTCTCCTGAGCCGACACCCCCTGCCACACCGCATCGAGGTCCCCAGCGTGGGGGGGGTGGGTGCTGAGAAATGTCACCCCTGCTTGGGACAGGCTCCTGCGGGGGGGCAGGGGTGAAGAGGAATGGGGGAGTGTGCTCCTGGAGCTGCAGGAATGTCTCTTGGCCCTCTCTCCCTGCCGTGTCTGTGTTCCCCATTCTGGCAGTGTCCCTCCCTCCCTGCTGCCCCAGCAGGAAATCACTGAATCACTGCCTGACAGCATCACGCTCTCTACCCCTGGCTGTGTCCCCCAGTCCAGCAGTGTCCCTCCATCCCTGCTTCTGTGGTAGTATCCCCACATATGACAGTGTCCCTCTGGTCCCGATTCCCTGGCAGTGTCCCCCACTTTGAATGTGTATCCATCCTGACCTCTTGGCAGTGTCCCCAGTTTGGGAGTCTCCCCTCTGCCTGTACTCCTCCTCCCTAATGCTGTGGAGTGTCCCCCATTCTGGATGTGTCCCTGATCTGTGACATGCTGCAGTGTCCCCATCTCACCGGGTCCCCCCTTCCCTGGACCCCTGGCAGTGTCCTCTTCTCTCTGATACCCCAATATGACAGTGTCCACCCAGTCCTGAGCCCCTGGCACTGTCCCCCACTCTGGATGTGCCCTCCATCCACGACCTGTTAAGCAGTATCCTCATCTCACAGTGTCCCCCCCATTCCTGACCCCTTGCTAGCATCCCTTGCCCCTGCCTGGCAGTGTAACACTCCCCACCCCTGGCTGTGTCCCCCAGTGTGACAACTTCCCCCAGCCCTGATCCGCTGGCAGTGTCCTCCAGCTTGGCAGTGCCCTCTATCCATGACCCACTGGCAGTGTCCCCGTGTCAGAGTGTGTGTCCCTGCCATGAGCCCCTGGCAGTGTCCCCCAGTTTGCCCAAGTCTCCCACTCTCTGACCCCTCCTTGGCAATATCTCCCAGCCTGGAAATGCTCCCCTGTTCCCATGCCTGCCAGTGTCCCCTGACCCCCACTGGAAGTATCCCCCACTCTGGCAGCATCCCTCAGCCCTGACACCCTGGCTGTGTCCCCCGTCTGTCCAGCTTACCTCAGTGATCTGCCATCAGTGCCTCCCACTCCGGCAGTGCCACTGCCCTCATGGCAGTGTCCCCTGACCCAGAGTGTCCCACACACCCATCAGTGTCACTATCATCAGCCTGCTGCCCTTTGCCAGAGCCACACCAGGTCTGTCACCACTCTTGTGAGCCATCCATAGCATCCATGACACATGGGGCAAGACAAATGCACCAAGTGTGAGCCCACCACCGAGGTTGGACACCCACGGGTGCCTTATCGTGCCACCCTACTACCCAGGTAGGGTGTCCCATCACGATATGCGTTCCCTGCCCAGGACTGAGCCACTCGGCTCTGGGGAAGGAGCTCCCTGCAGTGTTCCCAAGTCCCAACTGCAGGTCAGATGTCACTTTGGACTTGACATCCCAAGTTCACCTCATCCACTGGGAATGGCAGCAGTCCTGATCTAGGCTGCAACCCAACCCCAACCACGGCATCAGGTTTCAGCCCACTGTGCTGGGCAGAGGAGCGGGGCCACAGCCCTGTCACCATTCCAGGGCCACTACCGCCACTCAAGCTATGATGTCCTTGCCGCCAGTGCAGAAGCTGCTGCGGCAGCTACCGGTGGGGCCGGCTGGCTGGCCGAAAACACCAGAGGGTGGTGATGTGGCCGAGGAGGTGACAAGCCCAGTGCTGGCCACCGAGGCTGGACAACCCACCTGCTACAGCGCCCTGCGAGCTGATGAGCTGCGGCCACTCGCCGGCACCAAGCCCGCAGTGGACACTGGCACCGGGCCACCGCCGCGGTAAGACTCCCCCAAGGAGCACCCCCAGGACCCTCTGGTGATGGTGGCTCTGGATGAGCATCATCCCACAGGTGTCACCCTCAGTTGCTGCAGGTAGACGCAGCCTTGCAGGTACCCCCAGTTTAGGGGGGGAACACCAGTGTCCCTTAGAAAAGAGGACAGTGGTGACAACTTTAGAAAAGACTGTTGGCATTTTCCCAGTCCAGGGAGGGGACCAGGGAAGGGCTTTGCATCGAGGTATGCTGGCACATCCATGCCACTGTGTCCATGAGGGGACAAGGGACACCCAGCCAAGCCAGGATGGAGCTGGTGATGGGCTCCTGTGGTTTAGGGACAATGCAGGGTGACAACCACAGCCAGGATGGGATGGGGTTCTTGTCCCAGTGCCTGGGATGAGGATGGCACTGGGTGCTAGCACCAAGCCAGTCCCTCCGGTTCCTTTTTCACCTGGCTGTAACCCAACTCCTGTCCCCATAAATATTTCACAATGAAGGGTTGGATTGCCGGCCTGATGGCAGGCTGGGAACAGAAAAAAAAAAAAAAAAAGACTAAAAGCAGGTAAAACTGTGAAAATGGGAATTTTTTTCCCCTGCTGTGTTTCAGGCATGATGACCTCAAGGAGATGCTTGACAGCAACAAGGACTCACTCAAGCTGGAGGCCATGAAGAGGATTGTGGCGGTGGGTATTGTCACTGGTGGGGACCACCACTCGTGCCGAGCTGTGTCATGTTGTGCCAGCTGCCCACTGTCACACCACCTCTTTTGCCCCTAGATGATTGCCCGTGGTAAAAATGCCTCCGATCTCTTCCCAGCTGTGGTGAAAAATGTTGCCTGCAAGAACATTGAGGTGAGGAAGATCTCGGGTGGCCCTGGTACCATCTCGGGGTCTGTCACTTTCCCTGTTTTTGGGGATTGGCTGGAGTTTGGGGGGGCTCTGAGGTGGCACCTTCACTCTGCAGGTGAAGAAGCTAGTGTACGTGTACCTGGTGCGCTATGCAGAGGAGCAGCAGGATCTGGCCCTGCTTTCCATCTCCACCTTCCAGCGAGGACTCAAGGTGGGCTGGTTTGAGGACCCAGGGAAGGTCTGGAGGAGCACTGAGCCTCCCACAGCAGCACTGCAGCCCCCCACGTGTCCTCACAGGACCCCAACCAGCTGATCCGCGCCAGTGCCCTGCGGGTCCTGTCCAGCATCCGTGTGCCCATAATCGTGCCCATCATGATGTTGGCAATCAAGGAGGCTGCCTCAGACATGTCCCCGTACGTGCGCAAGACAGCCGCCCATGCCATCCCCAAGCTGTACAGGTAATGGGGGGGGATCAGCTGCTAAATTTCGGGTATACCAATATGGGTCTTGGCTACTTGGTACAGGCAGGGATGGGGAGGAGTTTAGTCCAGCATCACCTGCCCTGCTCCTCCCTCACAGCCTCGACTCAGACCAGAAGGACCAGCTCATTGAAGTTATTGAGAAGCTGCTGGCGGACAAGACCACGGTGAGCAGGGTCCTGTGTCTCCCCCACCTCCAAATCTGGGAACATCACTGGCCTGGTGTCCCCATGGGAATGGAGATGTTCCCACCAAATTTGTGTTGTCTTGGGGATGCAGCCATCCCCACAGGGCTGTCAGTTGTCTCACTGATCCAATATCCATGAAGGGATGCAGCCATCTCCCAAGCCAACATCTCTGTGGGGATGTCACTGTCCCTAGCAAGACAGAATCCTCATGGGGATGCCACTGTCCCCACCCATCCAGCATCCTCACAGGAATGCAGATGTTCCCACCAAATTTGTGTCCTTGTGGGGATGGAGCCATCACTGGAGAGCTGGCATCCTCGTGGGAATGCTGCTGTCCCTACTGGGCCAATATCCTCATAGGGAATTCATCGACTCCACTGAGCTGGCATTCCTAAAAGGGGTTGCCCACCAAACCAGCACCTTCATGGAGATGCCACTATCTCCACCAGACCAGCATCTTGTTGATGAAGCCACCACTCCAGTAAGTCACCCTGGGCTTTCCCTCTGCAGCTGGTGGCTGGCAGCGTGGTGATGGCATTTGAGGAGGTATGCCCAGAGCGCATAGACCTCATCCACAAGAACTACCGCAAGCTCTGCAACCTGCTCATCGATGTGGAGGAGTGGGGGCAGGTGGTCATCATCAACATGCTGACCCGCTACGCCCGCACCCAGTTCCTCAGCCCCAACCAGAACGTGAGTTCAGGAGCACAGGATGCCCTGGGAGCCTTGGGGTGTCCTGGGAGCTCCTAGGGAGGTGGGGTGAAGGGGGAGTGTTCTTGGGGATGCAAAGGGTCCCACCTGCCAGCAGGAGTCCCTGCTGGAGGAGAACACTGAGAAGGCTTTCTATGGCTCTGAGGAGGAGGACGCCAAGGATGCCAAAGCAGAGGCAGCCTCGTTGGCCAAGCGCAAACCCTACGTCATGGACCCTGACCACCGCCTGCTCCTGCGCAACACCAAGCCCCTGCTGCAGAGCCGCAATGCCGCGGTGAGACCCTCGCTCGCACCCTGTTCATCCCCCAGGGCCACTGCTGGTGTCCATCAGCCTGGGCTTATGATGTCCCCAAGGTCAAGGACTCACTGGGGTGCTGGAGGGACACCCAGGGATGAGTGTCCTCAGGGTTAGGCTACCTCCAAGTGCTGAGAGTGGGATTGGGGGACACAGCCATTCCTCAGGATGTCCCCCATTCCCACCAGGTGACACTTGGGTGTCTGTCCATAGGTGGTGATGGCCGTGGCACAGCTCTACTTCCACCTGGCACCCAAGGCAGAGGTTGGAGTCATTGCCAAGGCGCTGGTACGGCTCCTGCGGAGTCACAGGTCTGTGGCACTACCACAGGTAGTGGTAGTGTAGGTGGTGTCCTACCCCTCCACCCCTGTTGTTGGAACCCTTGGGGAGCTCCAAGACCCTGTGTGAGACCCCCAAAAAGCCGATCCCTGGAGGGACATCAGGTTGGAGGCCTTTTTAGGCTGGCCCAGTCCAGACATGGGGTGACAGCATCTTGATGGCACCAGCCTGGTGGTGGGTCCTAGCCCATATTCACAGGGACTTGCTGAGGGTGTCTGGCCCTGCCCCACTGATCATGGTCCCTCTTTGTCCCCACAGTGAGGTGCAGTATGTTGTGCTGCAGAATGTGGCCACCATGTCCATCAAGCGGCGGGTGAGTCTCAGACTTGGTGTGGGAAGAGCTTGCCCTGTTGACTCTGGAGCAAGATGAGGATTAGCCAGCAAGGTCACCAGAGTCTGGAGGTGGCCTTGGCAAGGTGTAGGGGGGACAGAGATGACACTAATGTCTCTGGCTGTGCATGCAGGGGATGTTTGAGCCCTATCTGAAAAGTTTCTACATCCGCTCCACGGACCCCACACAAATCAAGATTCTCAAGGTGAGCTGGAAAGAGCCTGTCAGGGTTTGGTTTGGGGTTTCATGGAACCCTTTCTTTGTGTCAGCTGTCCTCATACAGGACAGGACAGGAGGACATCAAGGCCCCCATGCCCTGTCACCATGCCCCTATGCTGCCCATGTCTTCCTCTTTCCCACAGCTGGAGGTCCTCACCAACCTGGCAAACGAGACCAACATCTCCACCATCCTGCGAGAGTTCCAGGTATGCCATGGCCATACTCAGGCTGCCACCTGGCATGGCTCTTGGTGCCAAACCACCACCACGGAGGGGGAAGAGGAGAGCCCCTCAAGGAGGAGTGGGCTGAGGCCATACCAACCCTCTCAGCGGTTCCAGTGAAATATGCAACCACTGCCAGGGGGGATGTCCAGCACTGGCACAGGGGTGAAATTCATGTGTGCCCTCCATGCCTGTGCAGACCTACATCCGCAGCATGGACAAGGACTTTGTGGCAGCCACCATCCAAGCCATTGGGCGCTGTGCCACCAATATCGGGAAGGTGCGGGACACCTGCCTCAATGGCCTGGTCCAGCTCCTCTCCAACAGGGATGGTGAGTACACACAGCAGGGGTGAAATGGGAACTCCATCACTCTCCCAACTGAGGCTGGGACTCTGCCCACAGAACTGGTGGTGGCCGAATCTGTGGTGGTCATCAAAAAGCTGCTGCAGATGCAGCCGGCCCAGCACAGTGAGATCATCAAGCACATGGCCAAGCTCACTGACAACATCCAGGTTGGTTGGGGTGTTGCTGACCCACAGGAGCAGGGGATGGCAGCAGTGCCACATGTCTGAGGGCATTTCACAGGTGCCAATGGCACGGGCCAGCATCCTGTGGCTCATTGGCGAGTACTGCGAGCACGTGCCCAAGATTGCGCCTGATGTGCTGCGCAAGATGGCCAAGTCCTTCACCAATGAGGAGGACATTGTCAAGCTGCAAGTCATCAATCTGGCAGCTAAGCTCTACCTGACCAACTCCAAGCAGGTACTGGGGATGTAATCCTAGGGTGTGCCTCAGTTTCCCTGTCAGGGAGGGAAACACCAGCCCTGAGCATGTTCTCTGCCACAGAGCAAGCTGCTGACCCAATACGTCCTCAACTTGGCCAAGTACGACCAGAATTATGACATCCGTGACCGGGCTCGCTTCATCCGCCAGCTCATCGTGCCCACCGAGAAGAGCGGGGCCCTCAACAAGTATGCCAAGAAGCTCTTCCTGGCCCAAAAACCAGCTCCCATCTTGGAGTCTTCCTTCAAAGGTACCCATCCCTGGTCACATTGGCATGGAGCGAGCTGTCACCACAGTGCTGCATGGCTGTCCCTGAGTTGCTGCCTCCTCTCACCTCGTTGTAGATCGGGACCATTTCCAACTGGGCTCCCTGTCCCATCTGCTCAATGCTAAGGCTGTGGGCTACCAGGAGCTGCCAGACTGGCCGGATGAGGCCCCTGACCCCTCCGTGAGGAATGTGGAGGTGTGTGGAGCACCCTGGGTGCATGGGGGAGGAGGGGCCAAGGTGGGGACACTGACTCAAGGTCTTGGAAGAGCCCCATAAGGTGCCCAGGTACTGCTCACCTGCCCCCAGTCCCTCTCTAGAACTCATACATCCGCTTGGGGGTGGGGGGACAAGGGTGGCTGTTTGGATCCCCCAGTCATGGGTGATGGCCCTGCTCCATCAACCCTGTGCCTGCAGGTTCCTGAGTGGACCAAGTGCACCAGCCGGGAGAAGAGAAAGGAGAAGGTGGAGAAGCCTTTCTACTCTGACTCAGAAGGCGAGTCGGGGCCCACAGAGTCGGCAGACAGTGGTGAGGACCTGATGGTGTGAGACATTGGGCAGCGGTCACTGTGGCCATCAGGCAGGTGCCACAATAGTGGGGCATTGGACACAGGACATGACTGGGGACACCCCATCATGGGAGGGACATGGCAGGAGATGTGGAGGGATGCAGTGGTGGGCAGTGGGGATGCAGTGGAATGCAGTGGGAGGATGCAGTGGAGAGGCAGCAGCAGGAGTGAGGAGGCTGTGAGAGGATGGACGATGTAGTGGGATGAAGTGGGAGATGGGGGAATGTGGTGGGACAGCAGCAGGGCTGAGCTGTACCCCCACAGAGCCTGAGTCCGGCAGTGAAGAGCACAGCAGCAGCAGCAGCTCTGGCAGCTCCAGCTCTGACACTGAGGAGGAGGAAGAGGAGGAAGACAGCAGGGAGCAGTCAGAGGACAAGGAGGAGGAGGAGGAGGAGAAGAGGCCAAAGAGGAAGGACAAGGACGGTTCCCATAAGGCAGTCTCAGGGAGCACGGGCAGGTATGCCCTGGGAAGCCAGGGGGTTGCTCCTAGCAGAACCCCCACCCCAGCCCCCTGAACTGGGCTCTCCCCGCAGCCCCAGTGAGGAAGAGGAGGAGGAAGAAGGGGCAAAGAAGGGCAAGAAGAAAGCCCCACAAGGGAGGAAGGGCCGTGCCGAAACCTCATCAGAGGAGGCCAGCACCTCCGAGAGCAGCTCCTCTGGCTCCGACTCGGGCTCTGAGGCAGAGGCCAAACAGAGGAAGGCGGTGAGGGCTGGGATGAGCTGGGATGGGGGGCTGCACAGGGATACCTGGACCCCCTATTGAACACCCCATCTCTGCTCCCCTGCAGCCCCCCAGCAGCAAGGCCAGCTCCAAGGAGATCTCCCTGCTTGACCTGGATGACTGTGAGTGGCTTCCTGGAATATGCAAATGGCCGTAGTGGTGGTGCTGGGGAAACTGAGGCATGAGCACTCATCCCAGCGCGATCAGGACTCCATGGGTCCTTTGGGAGCTGCAGAGGGACAAGGACAGGTGTGGTGAGAGGTCCTTGTCCCCAGAGGATGGCTGTGGGACAGGTGGCTGTGCCTATTGCATTGTCCCTGTGTGGCTGTGCACAAGGACAGCCTACAGGGCTCCTACACCAATGGAGCTGTGCCACTGGGCTGTCCTTGTGTGGCTCCTACACCATGGGGCTATGCCACCAGGGCTATCCCCACATGGCTGCCCCCATGGAGTTGTTCCCATGGCAATGTGCCACCATGTCTGTCCCCATGTGGCTGTCCCCATGTGGGTGTTCCCATGGAGCTGTGCCACCAGGGCTGTCCCCATGCCATTGTCCCCATGGAGCTGAGCCACTAGAACTGTCCCTGTGTGGCTGTCCCCATAGGGCTGTGAGCTCTGTTAACCCTTTCCTCCCCTCTCCCCACCCTGCAGTCACTCCTCCTCCTCCTCAGCCCATCCCCTCCAGCAGCATCATCTCCACCAGCCTGGTGACCGACCTGGAGGGCCTCACTCTCACCGACACCTCCCTGACACCCACCGTAAGTGTCCCCCATGCCCTCCCTGGGGAGGTCTCAGGCCCCCTGTCACCTGTGGGGGCTCCTGGGCCCTCTGCCACCCACAGGGGTTGCAGGGAGCCCTCAGCAGCCGCCGCTGTCCCCATGTGCAGCTGCTGAGCCCAGCGTTCAGTGCGGTGAAGACCTACGAGCTGCTGCACCGCATGGCAGGCGAGGGGCTTGCAGTTGAGTACTGCTTCAGCCGCCGGCCCTTCCCGGGAGACCCCCACATGGTGGCCGTCCAGATCCAGATCTCCAACAACACCGACACCGAGGTGAAGAACCTGCGAGTCAATGAACCCAAGCCACTATCTGGCATGCGGATACAGGAGTTCCCTGAGATCGGTATAGCATGGCACTGCATGGCCGTGATGCTGTGGGAGAATGGGGACAGGGGTTGGGTGGGAATGTGGGATGTAGTGGCAGCCCTGTGGTTCCAGAGCGCCTGGCGCCAGGGGACACAGCCAGCGTGGTGATGGGCATCGACTTCTGTGACTCCACCCAGGCGGCAAACTTCCAGCTGTGGTGAGCATCTGGCATCGGGCAGGGCAGGATGAGTGTCCCCAGGGATCAGGGCATCAGGTGCTCCAAAGACGGGGAAAATGGGATAAGTATCCCTCCACATAGCAGGGGACAGGGGACAGCAGAAACAGGGCAGGGGGTATCCCAGTGGGTGGAGGACAGCAGGACAGGCACCAGAGTCCTTCCACAGAAGAGGAGACACTCAGATGGGCATGGGGTGGTTGGGGGACAGCTGGATAAGCACAGGCCTCCCTGCATGGGAGGAGGAGGTAGCAGCAGCTCCAGGTCTAGCCTGACAGGTTCCCCCCATCCCTGAGCCCTTTTGTGCCACAGTTTCCCCCGGTCAGCCCTGCCCAGGGCAGGGATGAGAAGCAGGACATGGAGAGCGGACATATTCTGGCCATGTGCCCCTCTCACCTACCTGTCTCCCCAGCACCCACACACGCCAGTTCTACGTCTCCATCCAGCCACCTGTGGGGGAGCTCATGGCCCCAGTTTTCATGAGCGAGAACGAGTTCAAGAAGGAGCAAGGTGAGTGGGGCCAGGGATGGGACCAGGGTGCTGCACGGGCACCTACCACTGACACTCACCCCCAATTTTGTCCCCTCTGCCGCCCTCGCCGTGGCCCTAGAGCACCTGGCACGGCCAGGTGAGGGTAAGTGGCAGCTCGGCTGGCCCCTAGACTAGCTCTGCTCCCTTCACCCCCTCCTGCACTCCCAGCCTGTGGGCTGGGGTGACCATCCTGGTGCCAAGGTGGCCTTATTGGGTCCCCACAAAGTGTGAAGGGCTCATGCCACCCCTGGCACTCCCAGAACCGTGTCTGGTGAGTGATAACCTGGATCCCCATGCTTCTGGATCAACACATCCCCACCCTGACCCCATGGATGGGGGCTGTTTAGTGGGGGATGTTTGGTGCCCTGCAGCACCCAGCCCCATTGCTGCTACTCTTCAGAGGAGCCCATCCCCAGGGACGTGGCTGCTGCCACCAGGCAGGGACAAGGGAATGAGCCCAGGAAGGGTTATGAAGGATTTTCCCAAATCCACTGAATCCTGAACCAAGAGCAAGCAGAGCAGCCATCTCAGGATGTCATGGGGAGCCTGAACGCAGGGAGCTAGAGGGGCTTGTTTTGGGCATGTCAAAGCCATGCCCAGCAGGGTGTGTGGCCAGAGATGGGCAGATGCCTCTGTTACCTGCTCTAGGGAAGTTGATGGGCATGAGTGAGATCACAGAGAAGCTGATGCTGCCTGAGAAATGCCAAAGTGACCACACCATTGTCCAGCAAGTGACCTCGGCTGCCAACGTGGGCCGCGTTCCCTGTGGTGCCAGCAATGAGTACAGGTAGCTGGACCTCCATACCTGGATCAGGCAGGAACTGTCACCTCTCTGTTCCCACCCGAATCACAGCGGGGACACTCAGGGCTTCCTTTAGGATAAGGAGCCTGCATGAACCCAAATGTGACAGTGGCCATGGGTGGCACCTGCCTGTCCCCACCAGAGCATCTCATGGCACCAGAGGGTGACAAGGGACAGCTTGCCTTGAAGCCCTGTGTTCACCACCCAACAGGTTTGCAGCCAAGACAGTGACAAGCGGGAGCCTGGTGCTCATCACCCTGGAGCGGAGGGAGGGCTCCACAGCCCAGCTGACCATCAACAGCGAGAAGATGGTCATTGGCACCATGCTGGTGAAGGACATCATCCAGGCTCTGGCACAGTGACAGCCGGGCCTGCTCATCCCTGCCCTCCCACCCCTTCTGCCCCATGCTGCTCCCCAAAACACTCCCTTGCCCCCATTTCTGCCAGGTTATTCCCTGCCCTGATCCCAAAAGGGGCAGCAGGCAGCGGCCCTTGGGCTGGCTTTCCTGCTGGGCGGAAGGAGCAGGATGGAGCAGATGGGATGCAGGGTGGTGTCCTACTCGGAAGGGCAGAAGTGGTTCCAGCCCCCATGGAACACAGTGTGACCCCAGTCCCTAATCTCCCAATGTAACCCTTATTTATTATGTCCAGGACCTCCCAATAAAGCTCTTCTCCAACCTGCTCCCTTTGTTCCTCTGCTCTATGGGCACATCAACCCCAGATTCCCCCCCAGGCCAGGCTCTGCCAGCCTCCCCAGGGCAGCCACAGGGCACATCAGGGGACCAGCCATCCCTTAGGTGACTGGAAACATGCAGAGTCTCCCAGGGGTGGAGTGTCAGCTAGGTCCTGGAGAAAACCTGGCACATGGTGTCAGGGTAAACCCCCCAGGGCAGGAGGTGCTCAGTTGGACCAGGGATCTGAGGAGTCTTGGGAGGGTTCCAGCTATTTATTCTAGGCAGAATTGCTCATGCTTCGACCGCAGAAATACCTGCTACGTCAGGGCTGGGTCTGTTCTGCAGTGTCACTGGAGGGATTCCTGGGCCAGCTCGGGGAGACTTTTCATCACCAAACTGGGATTACAAAAAAAAAAAAAAAAATGAAGGAAATACGACTCTTTATTAAGATCTCTCCTCCCAGCACAGGCTGGGTGGGATTTCAGTGAGCACTCCATCCAAAGCTGCAGCCCAGTGCAGAGCCAGGCCTGGCACCAGAGGCAGAGGATGAGCAAAGGACGTGTGGGAAGGTCTGAACCCTGAACTGCCTCCGCTGCCATAAAAAGGGTGAGGGGCTTTCTGCTTTTTCTGGGTAAAAGATGAAAAAAACACCTTTATGTTTTCTGACAGGTGAGGAATCCCTGGCTGGAGCAGCAGTACCAACCACTGGGTGTCAAGTGCTTGTTCCACAGGGATAAGCCCATTCCCACAAGGACAGGGGCTGGAGCGGCAGCTGCCTCACAGGATGCAGCTGGGAGCCACAATGATGCCACCACCCTACTTCCCTTAGGGAGGCTGATTTAACCCTCAGGGTCCTATCCCTTCATGGTCTCAGTGAGTGCTTGTGTGTGGAGAGATGCCAGCACACTGTCATCTCCTTGGGGATCACACTTTAACCCCTGGGAGTCACATTTCCTCATGGGGGGCTCGGTGAGCACCACAGCCCGTGTGTGGGAGCTGCCAGCACTGAGGTGTTCCTTGGAGGGAGGCTGCAGCACAGTGCCACCACTCCATCCCCCTTAAGGGGACTGATTTAAGCCCTTGGGGAGCCCAGAGAGTGCTGAGCCTGCATGTGGAGAGCTGCTGGAGCCAAAGGAGCTCTGGAAGGGCTAAAGCCAGGCACCACAGCACCGTCACCACACCATTTTCCTCGGGGAACCCATTTTAACCTCTTTGGGTCCCATTCTGCTCAGAGTGGGCCCAGCCTCTGTGTGGCACGTGGCTGGCACTGAGGTGGGGTTCTGAAGCTGAGAGCCACAGCACTGTCACCATTCTAACACCTCAGAGGAGCTGATTTAAGTCCTTAGGAGCACAATTTTAGCCCTTGGGGAATCCGTTCCCCTCAGAGTGGGCTTAGAGAGCACCACAGGCTGTGTGTGGGAGCTGACAGTGCTGAGGTGTCCCTGTGAAGGCTCCAGATGGACACTGCAGTGCCACCACCATGCCATTCCCATTACAGGGGCTGATTTAACCCCTCTGGGGTCCCATTGCCTCATGGGGTGCTCAGTGAGCACCGCAGCCAGTGAGTAGAGAATCACCGGCACTGAGCTGTCCCCTGGAGGGCTCCATCCAAGCACCACAGTGCCATCATCCCATGCCCCTTAGAGGGATTAGTTTAGCCCCTTGGGGTCCCATCCCTTCACAGAAGTCACAGTGAATGCCACAGCTCATGTGTAGGAGCTGCCAGCACTGAGGCTACTCTTGAGGAACCCCATTTTTAGTCATGGGGTGTTCCATCCCCTCAGAGAGGGCTCAGTGAGTGCCACAACCTGTGTGTGGAGAGATGCTGGTGCTGAGGTGTCACTAAGTGGCTTCAGCTGGGCACTGCAGCACTGCCACCAACATAGCCTCATGGGGGGCTCATTTGAGAGCCCTTGGGGGTCTCATCCATCAGAAGGAGCACAGTGAGTGCCACAGCCCATGCATGGAGGGCTGCTGACACTAAAACATCCTCAGAAGGGCTCCAGCCAGGCAGTACGACCACTGCATTCCCTTTAGAGGGACTGATTTAAGCCCTTGGGGGTCCCATCTCCTCACGGGGGGCTCAGTGAGCATCACAGTCCATGTGTGGAAGTTGCCAGCACTGAGGCTGCTCTTGGGGAACCCCATTCCCCTTGAGAGGAAAAATGTGTGCTCCTGTGCTCACAAACAATTCAATGGGTGAGGGTATGGGTGTTAACGGCTTTGAAATGGTTCTTAATGGCTCTACCAACTTCAAGCCGCAGGTTTGTTACAAAACCCAGACAGTTTGACTGCTGAGAGACAAGGGCCTGAACAAACCTGAATTTCTGAACTTTGGGGGAAAATGACGTTTTTAAAGGGGGAATATGTGGTAGGCGCCTCGGGAAGGCTGAACCTTCCTAGTGCTCACTCGGTCAGCACCCAGCCTGTGTGTGGTGACTGGCCCCAAAGCTGCTGAAGCAAAAGTCAGAATCGCTACATCTCAGACCCCTCAGAGGGGCTGATTTAAGTCCTTAAGTCCTGTCATTTGCCCTTGGGGTCCCGTTCCCCTCAGAGGAATATGGAATGTTGCCAGTGCTGAGATGTCCCCAAGGGACTCCAGCTGGGCAATGCCACCACCACCCCATTACAGGGGCTGATTTAATCCCTCAGGAGGCCCATTCCCTCACGGGGTGTTCAGTGAGCACCACAGCCCATGAGGGGAGAGCTTCTGGTACTGAGGTGTCCCTGAGGGACTATAGCTGGGTACCACAGTGCCGCCACCACCCCACTCCCCTCAGAGGGGATACTTTAACTGCCCAGGGGTCCCATCTCCTCTGAGAGGGCTGAGGGAGTACCACAGCCTACGTGTGAAGAAGTGATGACATTAAGACTGCCCTTGGACCTCAATTTAACGCTATGGGGATCCCATTCCCCTCAGGGCGGGAGCAGAGCGAGCGCCACATCGTGCACGCGACAGCTGCCACCGCTAGGAGAGTGCCTGAAACTGGACAGTGCAGTGCCACCGCCCCGTCCCTCAGGCGGGCTGAGTCCCTCGCTAACCCGTGGGTGCCCGTCCCCTCACGGCGCCCGGGACGAGGCGGCTCCACGGGGAAGTGGCGGGAAGCAGCCCATGGCGGTCTTGCAGCCGCCACGCGGCCGGCGCGTGCCGCGCGCATGCGCCGCAGCCCCACCCCTCAGCGGCACCCCCCCGTCCCCTCCCTCCGTGCCCCCACCCCCCGCCCCCGCCCCCGGCCCGGCCCGGCCCGGCCCATAAAAGCCGCGGGCCAGCCAAGAGCCCCTGCCGTTCCCGGTGTCCCCACTACCTTCTTGGCTCGCTCCTGCTGCGTTCTGGGACCGCCTGCCCACCGTGCCGCCCATGGCCTTCCCGCCGGTGAGTAGGAGCACGTGCCGTCTCGCGAGGCCGCCCCGCCACGTGTTTCCGCGCGGTGGAGCTGCTGGGGGCTGCTGTTCCCGCCCGCTGTGCCTGCGTGGAGAGGGCATGGGAACCCCGAGCCCTCAGGACAGCAGTTTGTGGAGCTCCCCCGCTTCCTGTTGGAGCGCTGATGTGGGATCCCCATCCCCTTTGGACTGGCCTCGGGGGGGTCCTGCTGCTGAGGTACCCCTGGGGAGCAGCTCTGATGGAGCTCAGGGAGCCCATCAACTGACCCGTGCTGCCTTCAGGGAACCGCTGAAGGAATGCGGGTCCTAGCCTAGCAACCTATTATTCCCTTCTTCCTGGGGCTTTAGGGGGAGGAAACTGGGTTGGAGGTGCTGAGCTCATGTTTGGATGGTGGGCATGTTTTGGCTATAGTGGGCACTTGTACTCATGCGAGTAGTATTTTTGCACACTTCTAAACTGACCTTTTTTTAGTGTATGAGATGACCTAAGGTGCTGTTTTATTCGTAAACTATATGCTGAAAACTCCATGTACTGTCTGGCTGGGGTAGGGGGAGACTCAGTTTGTAACTGAGGTTGTTCTGAGTGAGACAAATCTGTTAAAAAACGAGTTCTTTGTTTTACCCTTTGCCATTCCTCAGCTGAAACCGATTAACGCTCATTAACAGTGCCTGTGTAATGGGCTAACAAGGTGTGCTGGCACCTGGAGTGCTCGTGAAGGACTTCAGGTGCAGCTGTGCACAGGGTAGGAGCTGGGCTCAGGGACGAGCTCCAGGACCGCGTTGCTTTGCTGTAGTTTGTCTCGACTGGAAGTCTCCCTAAGCCAATTAAAACCTTATTGAGCTTTGACAATCTGCTGCAACAGGTATCTGTGGGGATTGCTTGTGTTCAAACCTGCTTGTGAGTGATGGCTTTAAAAAAGACAAAACCAAAAAATAGCTGCCTTGATGGTGAAATGCCTTTCAAAACAGGGAATTTTGGCAACACTGGTGGTGTTCTGAAGTCAGTGCTACCCTGTGAATTAAGACCAGTCTTAATTCCAGCCAGGTGTGTTCAAGATAACTACTCGGTAAACCCCAGGACAGCTGCTTAACCTTAGCCTTGCTGATGGTGGGAGAGCTGGTGCAGCCTTGCCTAACACTTTTTGGGATGAGGTGGAGTACTTTGCTTGGTGGAAACAGTTACACCACTGTTGTGTTTTGCATGGGTGTAGCTGACTTCAACTTGACAAGCAAAACATACCATCAAAAATGGATTCTCTGAGCTGCCTTTCATTGAAGAATGGAGCCATCTTGGCTTGGTAATGTTGACATAGGCACTGTTTTTACAGCATCTTAAATTTTGCTTTGGGATTGAAGACCCTCTTGGTTGTAGCTACAGCTCCAAGAACCCCTCTGGGCATCAGGATGGTGCTGTGCCTGGGTGAGATTTCTGTGGAAGATGTAAAAAGCTAAGGTAGCTTTTTTTTTTTTCTTTTCAGCTAAGGTAGGTGAGGTGGATGAGCCCTGCCTGCTCCACAGCATCCCCAGGAGCTAATGCACATCTTGGCCATACTGGCAGCCAAGCCTGTGTTTAATGACTTCCCTAAGGATTAGTCTATCCTAATCCTGTGCCAGTGCTGTTGTGATGCTGCAGGTTCTGCCTAGCCCTGGGATTTCATTATCTAGATTTCCTGCAGGTGTGTGTGCCTCGGGGCTGTGGAGGCTCCTCATTTCCACTTGCCTTGAACACCTTTGCAGTGTTTTGCTGCACAGGTGTGTGTTGTGCCACTGACTGAGTGCTGCTGGTTGTGCCTGGAGTGGGCCCTCCTGCAGGTAAACTCTGCAGGCTGTGGAGTCTGCTTGGGGCTGGTGGGATGGGAAGTCCAGGGTCCTGCCAGCTTCCTGATGCACTGCAAGGAAGGATCCCAAACAAGGGCTCTCTGCCGTGGTGGTAAGGCTTGCTGGTGCTCTGTTGTTCTGAGGGAGGGGAACTCCTCGATGTTTCTTGGCACTCCTTTTCTCAATTCATGTGTTTGTTTGGGTTGCAAGAGGGCTCTGGAGCCTTAGTGTTCTGGGGATGAATTTTCCTGCTTGGACATAAGTTCTTGGTTGAGTCATGATGTGGAGGACTGAGCTTCATCTTGCTGTGTTTGTGTATGATGCTGCTTGGGTCTGTGTTTCTGATCTCCAATGACTTAACCTACAGTCTCAGAATCGTTTGCTCTGTGGCACTTTGTGCCTGCTGCAAAAAACTGAATTGCCTTTTCTGCTTTGGTTCCCTAGAAACTTCTAGCTCTCTAAGAGACTGAATGTCTTACCAGGTGTTGGGGAGTGGTGTTTGCTGGTGGTTTTAAAAGCACCTGCAGCTGGATTGGCTTCTCCACTGACTTGTTCATCCCCTGATAAAACTGTGTTTGTGCCTCTGGGTTGGGATTGTGAGGTGTAGCAGGATGGAATGGCTGAGAATGGCTGTTGGGTCACTGGTTACACCCCAGGGTGTCTCGCATGGTGCCAGGAGGACCCACCAGTGCTGCTTCACTGCCGCCTCTGGAAGCAAAGGCATCTGTAGTTTGTAGCTGCAGTGTAGAGGGCTTCCAGGAAAGCCTGGAGAAGGCAGTGTGTTGAATTTGCGAAGTCCTTCCAGGTGGGGCAGGGAAGGTGAATCCTACCGGGGCTCTGGTGTGCTGTGTTGCCCATCTTGGCTGGGGATGATGGAGTGGCACCAGCTCTGGGGACTCGGCCTCAGGCGTGGTGTGTTTCTCTGGGCTTTGGTATTGATTCCGAGATGGAAGCACCTGGGTGGGTTCTCCAATTTGCAAGCTCTTTTCACCATCCTCTCCAGGCTCTTGGGCGTGGCTTGGGTTCTTAGTGCTCTGGAGACCTGCAGAGCTCTTCTTAAAGGAGTATCTTATTTTAGGGTTGCGGGAGAGGAGGGTGAAGCGCCTGCGAGGTCCTCCTTACCCTGTGTCCAGGATGATTGCAGTATCCTATGGATATCCTTGACGGTCTAGGGTTAAAAGCTCTCTAGCAGAAGGGATTTTTGTGGAAAGGTTTGGCTGTGTTCTCGCTGGTTTGTGTTGCTGTTTGGAGCAGGACTGGTGCTGCCAGTTGCGGAGGCTAAATGAGAGGGAATGGATGGGGCGCTCAGCTGGCTGCTCTGGGTTATTTTGTCTCGCTAGTGCAGACTCCTAGGAAAAGGCTTTGTGTCCCGCTGGAAGTGGTTCTTTCACAGGAACAGGAGTAGAATGCGGAGTTGCATACTTGTGCCAAGGCAGCCTGATGCGGCACTCCTTTTTATTAAAGATGACTGGCAATACTTTTGTAATTTGAGCTTCTGTACTCCAGCTGCTCTTTAAAGCACGCTCTGCCTGTTCTCTCAGCCTGCAGCTCAGCTCGCTTTTACTCGCCTTACGAGTGTTCCAGAGTACCGGCCCCTTGTCTGGCGGTGGGCTCCGATGGCTGCTCCTGTGTTAACCAACATTTCCGTGGGTGTTAAGGGCTTTGAAATGGTTCTTAATGGCTCTACCAACTTCAAGCCGCAGGTTTATTACAGAACCCAGATAGATTGACTCCTGAGACGGACAAGGGTCCGGACAAGCCTGAGTTTCTGAACTTTGGGGGTAAAATGACGTGTTTAAAGGGGGAATATGTGGCAGGCGCCTCGGGAAGGCTGAACCTTCGTACTAGCTCAGCTGAGGGGGCAGGAAGAGGGCAACATGGGGCCGGGAGTTCAGGCTTAAAAGGAGGCTTGCACCCTCCAAAACCGAGAGAGAGAGCCCTGCGGGCATGTGCCCTCGTGGACAATCTCTCCCTTTATTTGAACAAAGTTGCAAGACTCGTCTGTCTCCTTTATGGACACTGGCTTTCCACATCGTGACTTCCTGTACAGCTCTGAGCACTTCAGTAGCCAAAGATCCCAGCCCTCGGCGCTGAAGAGAGGCTAATGGTCCTAAAGGGGCTGGAGTTCTCCAGCAATTGTTGGGATCTCGCCTGAAGGCACCGTGCGAGTTGCCCTTATTCCTGCTGCTTCCAGGACTGGGCTTCCTTTTCTTTTTAGCTGTGTGGGGGGCAGTTGGGGAAAACGAACAGATCTTGCGCCTGTAATGGCGAGGTGGGGGTTGGAATGTAAGTGCCAGACATGGGCTGGGCTAATATTCCCCTCTCCGTGTGAGATGCAGTTCAGACCAGACTCCTTGAGAGATCAGCGAGGGGTCAGTTGAAAGTAAACCCAGCTCGGTGCTTCAGACTTGGTCGCGAGTGTTGGAGAAGTGGAGGTTAGTGAGGCCTGAAACTTGGAGAAGCACATCCAGGAGGTGCCTCTAATTGTCTGCTTGACAAGTACAAACGGCCCAATTTGGAGCTTCAGTGTGTGTTGGAGGAGCAGGGGCTTGTTTGCCAGACTTGATGCTCTTCAGTTCTTTGGATTTGGTTTTAACCTGATTTAATGGCCAGTATTCTGCCCCGGAGGCCAGGACTGGGGGGGTTGTGCCTCCCTGCTCCTCTCTTTAAAGCAGGCCTTAAATTGCCAGCGTTCCGGATTGCTCAGCATGCTTGGGAGCAGTTGTGCAGTGGCTTTTGGGTGGTGGGTAGACCTGTCCTCGGCCTCAAAGCATTGGTAGTGATGAAGCTTAGCGGCTTCTAAATTGTCAAGGGACTCGAAAGTGCTGCAGCTGCTCCCAAAGGAGCCTGCTCAGTGTGAGCAGAGCTGGGAAAGCAGCTGCTCTTCCCGGTTCTCTGGACTGCAACCAGGGGTTTGATGTTTCTCAGGCAGGAGCTTTACAAGAGGTTATCTTTTTTAGGATGATTGCAAATCCTTGATGCTGGTGGATCTGTGCCCATGGAGAGTTGTGCTAAAGCAGAGATGGTTTGGGGTAACTGCCTTTGTGGTCAGGAGCTGTGGAGCGTTGTTTGGCTTTTTTTCTGAAAACCTGAAGTGATTGCTGCCGACTTGGGTCATTCCAAGATACTGTCCAGAACTCGAGGATGGGCAGTGAGGTGAGCCTTGAGCTCCTCTGCCGTGCAGAAGAGGAGCTGCTGTGGTTCCTTGTGATGTCTGCCTGGACCATGAGCATCCCACTTGCCCCTTGGTGTCAGGAGACTGCTTTTGGGGTAGAAGGTGTGTGCCCTCATTAATCAGATCTCTGCTGGTGTTGTGATGTGCTGGAGAAAAACAGCAGGGAGCTGTGTTCACAACCCTGCTGGTTTGGTGTGGCTGTCAGTCTAAAGTCCATCTCCGGTATTCTGTGTGTGACGGGCAGTCTGCTCCAGTGTGCTGTCCTGACAAATTGCTGACCCGTTTGCTTAATTGCTTCTTTAATGCCAAGAATTGGGTTTGAGTGTTGCTAAAACCCCTGAGCTAATGTGAATATTGGAGGTAGTCCAGGCTTTCCACAGTGTGTTGAAAGCTGAGTACTTACCTATTTGACACACATACCGGTTCTTTTTCCTCAGGAAGAAGATCCTTTGAGGAGCATAAAAGACTGCTGGGATAGCCCGAATGCTCCTGCACTTTCCACTTGCAGCAATGCGGATATATTCCGCCGAATAAATGCCATGTTGGACAACTCTCTGGATTTCAGTGGAGTCTGCACCACGCCTGTCACAAAAAGCAGATGTGACACCCTGCCAGGTGATGGAGTGGGGAGGCACTTGGTGGGGCCTGGTGAACTGGTGGTGGTGGTAATCCTCAGTGGTGCGGGTGTTGGCGTGCTTGGTACCGGGGGTGGGGGGGGATGGCTTTGTGTGCCTAAATAATCCATGTATTCCCTGGCAGCCTGGAGGTGCCTGGGAAGGCTTGCTTGCCTCCTCGTGGTGCTGTGGGTCACTGTGGGCAGGATGCGAGTGTACCCTGCCTGACCTGCCAAGTCCTGGTGGGAATATCTCCAGCAGACTCCTTTAGTCTGCCTCTCCTGGAGGCAGGATTCATCTGCTCTCAATATTAGTGGGGCTGAGTTGCTGCATACGTTGAAATTGTGACAGAATTTTGAAAAACTGTGTTTGCCACAGGTTAGTTAACCTGCATGTAAGAGCACAGGTGGGTGCAGACTTGCCTGCAAAGCAGGCTTGGTGTGATGAAATCAGTGCTGCAAGTCTCTGTTTCCTCCAGGCTGAGGGGAGTGGGCATGTTCTGCTGCCTCAAGACAGAAGTTATGTGCCAAAGCAGAGAGTGTTTGGTCTGGTCTTATTTTTATCCAAGTGAAGGACGTGCTTTTGTCCCTTTGCAGCAGCCCAGATCTTGCCAGTAACTGTATTTGTGCCTGATACTCCTTTTGCCAGCACACCTCTGAGCAGCAGAGCTTGTGCCCAAGGATTTGGGCACTTGAAAGGGATTGCTCTTGCCTCTCCAGCCTCTGAATTACAGGGTCAATAAACACTTCTGCCGTTATTGGAAACAAACTGGTCCCTCAGGGTATGTCCCAAAACAAAGTGAAGGACTGAACCTCCCCAGCTGATGACCTTGCCAGGTGCTGTCTGTGGGCAGAGCAGGTTTCTCTGCTGTCACGTGGAGACAGGGTTGCCTTGGCCTCCTGGGTAATCTGAGGTTTAATCAAATGGGTGTGGGAAAGAGCTCTAAATGAGTGTCTGGGCACCCTGTGTTCGTCTGTTTGACGAACTGTGCAACTTTGTTCTGGGCTAGCAAAATGACTGCTACCAGATGACTTCCAGTGCAGCTTAATCTCCTGGGTA